>NC_053451.1:93146983-93493914 GCF_015227805.2 Hirundo rustica
AAATCTTGAGTTCTGTTATGACATGCATTAAACTTAGGACTTACACAGAAACGTTCCCTCATACTTAACTCTTCACACCTGGTTCACCAGTAGCTGGACCATTAAATTTTTATTTTTATATTTTCAAAACCTTATTGCAAGTGAAAGGTTGCTTAGTCTAACAGTAGAGGAGGCATTTGCCATAGAGATTTGTGACCTTACAGTAATAGTGGCATTTTCTTCCGGAACAATAGAACAATACTCTTGCTCCTCCTGTAGGCCAGTATTGTCAAATGCTGGTAAGTGTTAATGATTTCATCTGAGCAGACTGTTTTCCTGATTGTGTGAGGTATTTCTTGGTGTGAATTGGTTAATGCTTGCTGTTCTGCAGTTGTGTTCTGATAGAGTTGGACCAGTGGATGACATTTATAGTACAAGACAGTGTAAAATGGGCATTAAAAAAAAGTAGGGCATTCAAACACAATCTAGCACATAATGACTTTCAAAATTCAAACTTCTTTCCATAAATTTTTGAAGACTTTAATGCATTTAATCAATATTTGACTCCTGGTATCTCCAAGGTGATTTTTTTTTTTTCCAATTGCAAATATTAGTTTATTTAAGAGATGATAAATGCTTAAAGCATTTCTTCTTTTTGTGGTCCTTTACCTTATTTCGTTTTTCTGTTCATTTTGTATGTATTTGTCCTGACCAGCATCCTTGGCCAAACCTTTGCTGCCTTATTGGGCAGTTTTCCCTGAGAGCTGACTGCTCAACTGGCTAAATAAAACACACAAGCATGTGATGCATTTGCACACATAATTGTTATCTACAGAGCAGACAATACGCAGAATTGCTTAGATGAGTTTCTGCCCTGAAGTAAAAAGATTCAAATATGTGGCAAGCACACTTGGATATTTTCTTATGTACCCTTTTCCTTGTGTTACTACAGTTGTTTCTAGATAAGGAATAAAAATGTGTCTGACCTTTTATAAGGGCATCTGACATGTCTGTAGGTGTATTGTTTGATTTTCAGGTCAATAAATGGGAATATGACTGTGCTGTAAAGGTATTAATACTGACCTGGCCCTATCTTGGTGTTACCAGACTGTTAGTTTCCCCAGAAAGCACGGTAATTGCACTAAAAAAGTGCTGTTCAACAAGATTAAAACCAGAATTATTGCATGAGGAAGAAGCAGTGGAAGGAGGTCACTGATTTGTTAGTGTCCATTGTTAGCGTGCATGTCCAGTGTTAGCGTGGGATGAGATGCTGATATCTCTGAGCTGGCTTTGATCCAAAGGGTGAAACCATTCAAACTATTATAAACAAAACCAAACCTGAAACCAAGATGCAAACTGGTAAAAACACTGTTGTGGATATGCAAGTGAAGATCCACGGGTAGGTGGTGAACATGAGTGTATTGCTGTGGTGTGTGAGCTGAACTGTGTGTCTGTGTGCCAGGTCCCACAGCATCTCTGGCCATGGGGATAGGCAGAGCCAGTTAAGTGCTCAAATGCCCTTTAGTAACTGGGTAGACCTAGGTGTCTCTTTCAGCCCAGAATAGGAAGGGCTTACTCAAAAATTTTGGTGCAGTTACTTGTGGATTGTGTACAGGTGAGCATGTTTTGAAATACTGCATTAATACTATGATAAACTGGACTTTACTGCCCTCTGGTTAGAAGTGTGCCTAAGAATTGCGGCATAGTGTTATAAGATCTAAGCCAGTATGCTTTGCTGCTTTCAGACATAGCAATATAATCTCATGTCTGCCTTTTTTAAAATTAGTTTTAATAGATTTAATATAGATTCAAGAATGAATTTAATAATTCAAAATAGATTTAATAATTTAATTAGTTTAGCATTCTCCTTAACTGACAGAGTTTTCTTTTTCTTTCAGCTGATGCAGCCCAACAGTTTCAGTATGCAGTAAGAGTTATTGGAAGCAATTTTGCTCCCACTGTTGAGCGTGATGAATTTCTTGTAGCAGAGAAAATCAAGAAAGAACGTAAGTGCATCTTGATCCTTTCTTAGAAATACAAAATTCTTTGTTGTTGGAACCCTGGCTACTGAGAATTTTAGACTTTCTGTGCTGACAGGCACTGACCCCCAAGAAAACACACTACATTTGACCGGAGGCTTTGGAAGAGGCTTCCAAAAGTGAGTGATAGCACTGGGATTATGGGTGTGTAGTTTGAATACAAGTATGTAATATCACATGGTGGAAAACTTAGAGTTTAAGGTCTTAGTATATAGTAATATATATATAAAGCAAGATGGAGATTTTAGGGTATAGACTAAGTCCTTCTTTTTCCTCACCTTCTTGGGTTTGGCTGGTGTATTGTAATTTGGTAGAAAAATCTGCATTGTGGACCATGGGTGGTCAGTTATTGGGTTAAAAGTAAAAATCATTTTGGTGTAATTTCATAATTGGAAATTTTGTTCGTAAATGACCTTGGAAAGAGATAGAGCCATTTTTCACTTTGTTAGCTAGAACTCACAACTTGTGAGACTGTACTATAGATAAGAATTAATAAACGTCTGAGTCTGAACATGAGCACTGTCTCTCGGGCATTTAATCCTGCCTCTAACAGAAAAGAAGATAAGAAAACCCACACTTTGTGAAATTAATCAGGTTATTTCTCTGAAAAGGGGACAACTTTGCCTCAGAGATAGTTACCTAATCTATTATTAATGCTTACTTCCTGAAAATCTCATGATGTAAGTGCCATTAATTTTCTAGTAAATATTTCTGAGTGGTTATTTGTAGCTCAGATTTTTCTGAATACTCAGCTTAAACTTTCCTTGCTGCTTTGTATCTTAGCTGCTAGAAGGCAAAGAGCAATTAATACTGCACTCCTTTCACCTTAATAGTACTCGGAATTCAGAGTTCATAGAATATAGAAGAGTGAAAGACTGATATTTTTGTGATGTGCACTTCAAGAATATGACACATTGGCACAATTAACTTCATGAGCTCTTGTGTGGACCTTGCTGAATGAGCATCCTGGGAATTGATGGAATGGTTTGTGACTTACCTGACTTGCCTTCAGTCTCTCTACAAGTTTTCTGCAACCATCTTCTTAAAAACAAAATCACAGACCATGGCTTTGTAAGGGATGTTGCATTTCCATTCCATTGTGCTCTCTGCTGCTCTGAGTTAAGTGTTGCACTGTGTGTATCCAAAGGGGACGTGATGAATTCTTCTTGAAAAGCCACGTACTGCTTTCAGCAAATTCTGCTGTGCAATAGCATGTCCAGGAACAATTACTTGAATTGTGCTAATGAAATTAAAGCTTTGTATTTGAGCTTTGACTATTCAGAGATTGCATTAGGATAACTGATGTCAGTGGTTGTAACTGGTTTAAGGTCCATGTGTATTTTTTGCTAATGCAGAGCTTCCGTGACTTGTTGATAGACAAATAAGCCCATTAGAATTCCTCTAGCTACGACTCCAAAGCACTGGACTCTATAATATGTACTTTCTGCCATGCTTTGTCCACTTGTAGATAGCACATCATATATTCTTTGGGCCTGTTGCCAGTTTTCTGAAGAGGACTGTCAGCCTCATCCTTCTCCCCAACTTCAGCTGATATTAGTGGTCATGTAACAAGTCACTGGATATATATCCTTATAACTTTACATTGGAGATTGCCAAGTAAATCATTACTTTTTGTGGTTAAGTGTACTTACCAGTGAGATTTGACACTAATTAACATTTCTAACATTTAGTAGCTATTTTTCTTATCACTGAAGTTTCTTCAGATGTCTTTACTGCCTTGGTTTTCTTTTAACGTGGCTCTTTCTGATGCAACATAGCTTTTTAAGAAATCCTAGTTGGAAGATGTGTCTCTTCTGAGAAGGTACTTCTGTAACTGGCATTGATTTGAGACTGTTATTTTTTGTAATATATGAAAGTTGTGTGACCCTGGAATTCTGCCTGACTTGCAGCAAATGGCATTACTACTTTTTTGCTTGCTTTTATTGCCTAAAATAGAAAAAATGACTAGTTTTGGAGCAATTACATATAGTTTTTATTGCATTCTTTAATGCATATCTGCTTTCAGTTGTGTCTTCAGTCCCTTAGGTCCCTAAACCAGCTGAATGGCAGACTCGACTTTACCAGGCCACTTATTTAAAAAATGTATATTTTGATTGAGCTAAGAAAAGCAGGTACTTACATTGAATCTTGCATTGCAAGAATTCAAAGGGCTGGGATGCAGATAAGATTAAAACAGGCAAAGTGTTTAGGTAAATACAATGGAAGCAGTCCAGCGTCATGAACTTTCTTGGTTGCATTTTATAATTTACCACAAGTATATGTAAAGATGTGACTGTTACACTTTCAAATTTTTAATCTACTTTTTTTCCTTTTTTTTAACAGTTGTACGACAAAGAAGGGAAGCAGATGCTGCTTTGTTTTCAGAACTCTACAGAAAACTCGGTTCACAGGTAGTTTAATAAATGTGTAAAGAATAAAGAAATTAAAAGCACTCATAAGCATCCTTCTGAGGTTAGAGTTGTTTTGGAGAGTGCTCAGGTCATGAACAATGTTTTTTCTAGGAGGATGGTTAAATACTTGAACAGCTTGCCTAGGAAAGTTGTGGAGTCTTCATCCTTGGAGACAAGTCAAAACCTGACTGGACACAGTCATGGTCTACCTGCTTTAAACAGGAGGATTGGACCAGACAACCTTTAGAGATGGCCTTTCAACTCTAGCTATATTTTTAGTATTTGATTCAAGTTATATGAAGGGGTACTTCATATGAAGAAAGGAACCCTGTAAAAATAAAGGGTTCATTTTATCTGTAAAACTGATGAATTTTCTCGTAATTTATTTTACAGAAATGCCTTGCAGTGTATTGATTTCACTAACTTAGTATTGTTGTGCATCTGAATTTTTAAGTGCTCCAGGTCTTTAATGTTGCAGGTTAAGGGTTTGCTGACTTGGATGGCTCTAACACCAGTGTTAATTACAGAATGCTGCATGCCAGTATTCTGACAAAAGATGTTAGTGTGTCGAAAACCTGAGTTTAACATGATAATGCTAAGATTAAGATTACAAAAAAGGTATTCTGTGCAGGATACGAACTAGTCAGAACTTGGTTCTCCTCTTCGCCTCTTCCATACTTGAGTTGCCCATTACTTTGTTAGTGTTTGGAGCTCAAGTTACTCAAGTAAGTTGTCCTGGTGTCCTGTGGGTTTGTGTATTAATTGCACTGGTGTGTACAGCAGAGCACTGATTTGCAGACAACTCTTAATACAGACTTTGTGTAACATGTTTCTGTAGCTTATGTACTGCATTGCCATTTGGCAAGCAAAAAGTGTTGGAGAGCATGATGAGTAATCCTTGGAATAAAATGCTTTGCCTTGTTTTATGTTTGCTTATTCTTCTGAATGTAATGCAAGATATCTCCTGGTATTTTACTGCCTCCCCAAACATTTTAGATTCTTTTAGCCTTTTTTTTTTCTTCTGCTAGCATCTTGTGTATGTGAAATAGTATCATGGCTCTTTAAAATTCACACAACCAATTATTATTCAATCTGCTGTTAGGTTTATTAGTAATGGTATACAATCATTTCTTTTTCCCATGAGCATAGGGAAGGGATATACGTTTACTGAATCAATGAGGCTCTTCTTCCAACAATTCTCTTGAAAGCAGTTGGGCAGGGGGAAAAAAGTGTGTATGAATCTGTTTTAACTTTGTTTCATCCAGCACTCCAAACTGCTTAGGCGGTGAGTGCTTATTTTTATGACAGGCTGCCACTTGAGCAAACCATGCTTCTTGGAGCACTTGGATTTATTCTATCCTGGCCAGTCGAAGAAGCAGTTGCTGCTCCTCCTTCACCGCTTGTTAATCAGTTGCTGTATTAGTTTCCAGCAACAGATGCAATACCTCTACTTTTTGCTTGCTCTTGAGATCAAAGCAGAAGATAATAGAATTGTGCTCTACGTAATAATATAGAATGTATCCTTTTATATAAAAACGAAGAGCTTTGGTAAATTATGTTGCTTCATAAGGGATGGAGTCTGTGTTGAATCTTGAAATGATTCAAGTTTGCTTTATGTTCAACATTGCTTAGTATTGCAGATCATAGCCTGATCAATATTGCGAGGGAATTTTTATAAGTTTCTTGGACTCAGCTTAATGTCCATCATAAGGTTCTATGCTGCAGGTAAATTCAGGTGCAAGTGTGTCACAAGAACTATGGAATAACAAATCTAGGAATGTGCATATTTAAAATAAATCGTTTTAGTACTTGCCTTCATTTTAAAGTATTCTGTTTGTAGCTTGGGCTTTAGCTAAAGTTGGCCAGCTTTCTGCTTAAATCTAAAACTGCTGACAGTCTTAGTCTATAAGTCTGTATGTGTCTGTTTACTAAAGACTATATTGTGTATCCCTCAAGTTTTGTATCAACAGTGCCATGTTAAACTATGAAAATTTTGGTAGCTCTGTTAAATGACATTTAACCCTCACTTTCAAGGCCTCCCTGTAATGGAGAGTGGAGGGGGAAAAGAAGAGAAGACAGTTCCTTGCTTAAAACCTTCACCAAGACTTCTACTTTTTCACATTTAGGTTAAATTAATGGCTGCATCTGAGATGTTTTAAGTGGTGAGAGTGTGTGGGAATGCTGGTAACAGTTCAGCTCTGTATAAACCTCGTTCTTAGCAGCTGTGAATTTTAAATTGAGCCTGCTTGCTGATCTCAGAGCAGGTGAGAATTCATGATTTGAACGCAGTGGAAAAAATTAATAAAATTAGTGATACAGAGGCTGCACTGTATATTCTCAGTTTATTCAAGAACATGGCTCTGAGTTAGTCTTATTTATCTGTAAAGTTTATTTGTGTGTGTATATATTAGGAAGTTGGATAATTAAAAAGAATTTTGTTTTTATCAGGAGTTATACTTATTTATGTTTGTCTTCATTTTCCTTTGAAGGGCATTTTGAAAAACAAATGGTCAATACTCTACCTCCTGCTTAGCCTTAGTGAAGATCCACGTAAACAGTCTAACAAGGTAGGTGAGGAGACTTTTGTTGCTTCTGAGAAATAGTAAATGTGTGTCACTTATTTCAGATTTCTTCAAGAATCATTATCCAGACTTAACCATCAGGTTCTTTTCATGGTATGTGTGTGTGAGGCTGAAAGGAAGAAAATACTTGACTTAAGTGTCTGTAATATTTGGTGTAGTTTTCTTACACTGCATAAATGTAAAAACAGGAGCTGTCCAACACGTGTAACTGTAGTTGTGAGTACATTAGTATATACATGAGTATATTAGATGGGTCGTTTCTGCTTTCTGCTTGGTGGTGTGATGTCTGCTCATGTGATAACGAGTTTTAAATGGAGTAGGGAAAGCAAAATGGAGTTGCAGCTCTGCTGGCGCCAAAGTGCTTTTTGCAGCTATTGTTAATGACAAGTTGCTAATTGCATCAGCAAATATTTCGTTGCATAAACATGCAGATATTTCTTGTGTTCTTGATATTATGCTCCTGTTAACTGAAGATGTGACTTAAAGCAATTTCCACGTCTTTTTTTTAATTATTCCTCCCTTTTCAAATTCTTTCCAGGTGTCAAGTTATGCCACGCTTTTTGCTCAAGCGTTGCCACGGGATGCTCACTCAACCCCTTATTACTATGCCAGGCCTCAGACCCTTCCACTGAATTACCAAGACCGCAACGCTCAGTCTGCCCAGAGTTCCTGCAGCATGGGGAGCAGTGGGATCAGCAGCATCAGCCTGTATGCCCTAAATGGGCCAACACCAACTCCACAATCACTCATTCCAGGGTAAATTTTACCTTACAGATAGGTTTGGAAAAGACTTGCTTGCCTTTTTTTTTTTTTTTTTTTTTTTTTTTCCTTCCCCTCCACCCTCTGCTTTTGGATGCCATTGGAAATTCCACTTTAGGTGCAGAGAAACTGAGTTCCTGAGTTGAACAGCTCAGAATATCAGGTGCTGGCATGTGACCATATGAAGCCATAAATGGCTGCTCAAATGTGTCCATTTTTAATCACTATCTTCTTGTCTCCTAATTTTCCTTCCCACCCCCAAGAGCTGTGAAACAAACATGAAATCACAAGATGATTTTCAAAAAGGACCAGAGGGTTTGGTGGTTTTTTTTGAGTTTAAGATGTATCTTTTTAGTAGAGTGTATTTGACATGAGCAAATAAATTCATATTATGGAATTATTGCTGACAGAACTGGATTTTATTGTTAATAATAGGCTTTACAGTACAGATACCACAGTAGTGGTAAGATGATGTAGTTCAGGATTCTGGAAATGGAAGCATGGTAAAAAGCAGTATTTCATCCCTGGACTTTTGGGTAGGAGACTTGGGGCTCTTCTGGGATCTTCTTGGAAAGATCCCTGAGAGGCTGCCCTGTAGAAAAGAGGGATTAAGGAGAGAACAGAATAGGATGATTCTGTTTGAAGGGAGCTACAGTGATCATTTGGTTCAACTGCCAGACTAGAGAACTGGCTGATGTTCAAAGATCGCCTCCTGCAAGCTTAGGAAAGAAATGGGCAAGGAGGAAATAAAAGTGGCAGGAGATCTGCAAGGAGAAGCAAGTTGTTTCTGACAAAACTCAGATATAAAAAGTGTACAAAAGATGGAAGCAGGGCCAGGTGCAAAGGTGCATCCAGGGGCAGAGTGACTGTAATGAAATCCTAAACTGACGTAGAGCTTAATCTGTCAAGGTGCATGAAGGGACCCAGCAGCTATTTTTGCAAGTACATAAGCAGTAAAGGAAGGCTAGAGAAAACATGGGCCCATGTTCAAGGGGCATGGACTTAGGTGACAGATGTGGAAAAAGTTGAAGGACTTGGTACTTGCTTTGCATTGTGCTGGTAAAGTCAGCTCAGGACACTGAGACCCTTGGAAAAACCTTTGTTGCTCTGGAAGGCATGTCCAGACATGTGATGGACAAGAAGGGGGGGAATTAGGAATAGTCAGCACAGAGTTCAGAAAGGCATGCTTGACCAATCTTTCAGCCTCCTATGATGAGATGACTGACTTGGTGAACAAGGAGAAACCAGTAATTGTGGCTTATTTCAACCTTACTAAGCCTTTTAATGCTGTCTACCTGTGATAGCCTTATTGGCAGACTTAAAAAAATATGGACTAGGTAAGGTGACAGTGAGGTGAACTGAAGCTGCTAGACTCAAAAGGATTATGATCATTGGCACAAAGTCCAGTTGGAACCAGTCCCCAATGGTGTAACCAGAAGCTGCATCCTTCATCCCACCTGATGGCACAGAGTGAATCTTTGGCAACTTTGCAGATGATACAAAGCTGGGAGGAGTGGTTGTTGAAGGAGGTCATTAACCTGCTTCTCAGAGGGAGGTCAGCTGGCTCCAGAAACAGGCTCACAGGAGCCTGCTGAAGTTCAAAGTCCTGTACCTGGGAAAGAATAACTCCACGCAGCAGTACATACTGGGTGCCACCTGATTGCAAAGCAGCTTTGCAGAAAATGTCCTGGGATTCATGGTAGGCACCAAGTTGAACATGAGTGTGCAATGTGTGGTGAGGAAGGCTAAGAGCCTCCTGGATTGTGTTATGAAGGACATCACCAGGAGGGTGAGGCAAATAAAACTTCTCACTGCTCAGTACTGATGAGGACACATCTGAAATGCCGGATCCAGCTGTAGTAGAAAGAAAAGATATAGGCAGCCTGGAAGAAGGAGTCTGGAGAAGGAAGCCCCAAACCATTTAGGGGTTGAAGCATCTGACCTATGAAGGGAAGCTGAGTGACACCTGGAGTTTGTTCAGTCTGGAGAAGAAAAGTCTTGGGGCCTTACCTATGTAATGGTGTGACAAGGGGTGTAGAGAAGACTGAGTTAGACTCTTTTGGCTCAGGGAAAGAACAAGAGGTAACTGGCAAAAAATTGTGAGTGGTGAATCACAGTTAATCAAAAAGGGGAAAAAAAAGCTCTTTGCATTAGGATGGGGATGTATGTTTGAGGGCTGGGGCATATTGTGAAACACTGAAATGGGTTGCCCAGAGAGGTTGTGTAGTCTCCATGCTTGAAAAATATTAAAAATATGACTTGAACAATGCACCAGCTAATCTTCTCTAGTTGGTTTGCTTTGATCAGAAGGGTTGTAGGAGGTAATCTCCAGAGATTGCTTCTGGCTTCAATCATTGTATAATCCTGATACAATATAGAAAGATATGTCAGTGAGGTTATTTCCTATATCTGCTTGCTTGAAAGTATCAGCAGAACCTACCCTCTTTCTGGCATGTTGTTCTAACCTGTTCCTACTGTTACATTTTATTGCAATTTCACTGTGCTTTTTAGTCCTGTAGTCTGTGAGCTGAACAACCCAAATTAAAGCTTTCTGTGAGCTTCATTCCTCCTGAACTTCTCTTTATGCCTGTTTTTGTTTTTTTCTAGAGTTACATTTTTCTGAACAGCCAAAATTCAGTGTTGTACTCTGAGGCCTTACTAATGCTAAAGGCATCAGAGCTCAGTCTTCAGCATTGAGACTGGTTGTTCTCAGGACTGGTGGCCTCCTGAGCTGGACAGGGAGCAGAATGGACCCACTAATCTCGGAGGGAGAAGTTACCACCCTGCTGACCCACTTAGGTGCTCACAAGTATATGGGACGGGATGGGATTTGTCCTAGAGTGATGAGGGAGCTGGTGGAAGAGCTCACCAAGATGCTCTCCATCATTTAATCAGTCCTGGCTAACCAGGGAGATCCCAGGCAGCTTGGCCAATATGACATTTTTTCACGATTAAGACTTTCTTTGTGAGAAGAATGAGCAGGTTTGAAAGGAAGGGAAATTGGAACTTGTCTGGATATTTTCTCCTTGAGTGCATCTTCAGGCAGTTGATATAAACTATCTGAAAGAGTAGAGTAGCTGGAAAGTGAACTTTCTCCTCTTACTCTATTTTCCTTTAGTTCTTTGACATGTAACTACAGTTTCAGGTAATAACAAATATATAAGTGTTTCTATTATGAATGTATTTATTCTTATAGTACCTTCACTTTTAACCAATTTCAGTATAATTACACGTTTCATTGAAGTTAATCTTTGATATGAAATCGTGTATGTCAAACTTCCCTTTTCTATGGGTCAGGGCCTTTTGTGAAAGTGTAGGCTTACAGGTAGAAATACATTGCTTTTGTGTTCTCTATCCTTTTTTAAGGTTCCTTTATTAAACCACCACTTCCCCTCCTCCCCCCCAAAAAATCTGCGAAAAACTTGGGGCAATTTTTAAAATTTGCATCATTCCACACCATGTAATGGATATAGAATCAAAGTTTTTAAAGATGTTTCTTCCTTTTATCCTTTTAGACAATCCTATCAAGCTCCGGGCGTGGGAGATTGCCTCCGTCAGCAGCTAGGGTCGCGTCTTGCATGGACTCTAACTGCAAACCAGCCTTCTTTACAAAGCACTACCTCAAAAGGCTTTTCAAATGCCATCTCTCGTGGTGTGCCAAGGTCTAGGCGAGAAGGGGATACAAGTGGTGAGCAAAGATGTATTTGTTAAAGATAATGTTTTCTACAGTTGTTATCCATCACCTCATTATATTTTAAATGGTTTTGAAGTCATAGCATGTTGAATAGCATGTTGATTTTTTGAAGAGAGTTCTTCTCGAGTGAGTGTAATAGAAGGATAGAAGCAAATTTGCAAGACTGGTATATTTGGCCACAATCTCTTTGGCTGGTTGTTAATTTCTTCTTGCACTGGTTAGTTTGATTGTGATCTGGTCCTCTTAAAAGACTGAGTTCATTCCAGTGTTTGTCAGAGTTAAGTGATTGTGACATGGGAAAAATGATCATTCTTCTGATAATCAGAAGATGCTACTGTTTTTAGAGTCAGAAAGAGAGTTCAGTAAAATGAACTTGTTGAAATACTCATCTGTTTGTGATTCTGTGTCTTTCACAACTTGGAAATGTGAACTGGAATATAGAGCTCTTAAACATGTTTCTTTAGATTAGCATACTGTTTACAATGTTGTATTTAGAACAAGTGACACAAAATGTTGTCAATAAAATAAAAAAAAAAAATGGACTCCTGAAATCACAGAATGGTTTGAGTTGGAAGGTACCTTAAAGATCATCTTGTTCCAGCTCTCTTGCTGTGGACAGGGCCACCTTCCACTACACTAGGTTACTCAGAGAGCCATCTAGCCTATCCTTGAACACTTCCAGGGATGGGGCATCTGCAGCTTCTCTGGGCAACCTGCTCTAGTGCCTCATCAGCCCTCACAGTAAAGAATTTCTTTCTGAATTCCTAATATTGCTAATTTATGTTCATGATTAAGTGCCTGTAAACCTGAAGCTGATGCCTAGAGGATCTATTCTGAATTTACACAAGTGTAACTAAGAAGCACTTGTTTAACAGGTGATCTCTGTGACAACTCTTACCCTAAAAATAAGTAAGTTCTGAGTAAGTGAGTTGATGGCAGATGTTGCCATCCCATAGCACTGTTATTCCCTGGCAAAGAAAGACGAGAGATGCAAGCATTTATTTGTGGTGTTTTGGTTTGTTTTTAACTTCTATACAAATAAGTGTGGATATTAAGGAACTACAATGTAGCCTGTCTGCCAGCCTCTGTATCTTTGAGTAGCAGTGTACAAAGCAGTGGTTTATAGATCAGAGTTGTACTGCTGCATCTGAGAGCAACATTCGGCATTTAGAAGCTAATTAACAAGACTGTTACATGCAAGATGATGTGTGTATCTATATAATGTAAATGTGTGTTTCATACATTTGGTAGATTTAATATATATAAAAATAGGAAAAAAAAAAAGGCAGAAAAAGGAGTAGGAAAAAAGCATAGGAAAAAGAAATAGAAAAACATATAAAATCTAGCACTGCCTCTTAATTTATTATCCTGATTGCTATAAAAAGCAGTACTTCTTGTGTTGAGTCAGCCAGCAGCCGTGACTTTCCTGTGTGGGATGGGTATAAGGACTGACAGTTGTCTTAAATGTAGTCGCTTGATGGTATAGAAATAGAAGTAGGACTGCATTCAGAATATGGAAGTCTATTGTCAAGAAGATAATTTCTATGAATATTAAATTCCTGTAAATATTTTTTTCTTAATGTTGCTTGCTTTTATTTGAAGTTATCTTACTGTTACATCCACACACAGAGTATAAAAAGGCACGTTGTATAGCTGATGTTAGTACTTGTATGATTTATCAATTAAAGGAATGTCCACTTGCCTCTTTCACCATTTCAGTACAAGTTCCTAAGCAGGACACCTTACAGTCATGCACATCTTACTGTTTTTGGGGGAGACTGAGTTTTAAATGTATCTTGAAGAGAAGACTATTTTTGCTGAAATAAGAGTCGAATTTATTTTTCTTGGGGTTTTTTTCTGAGAAAGTGGATTGTTGGGGAGGCAAACTGACAAGAGTAAGAGTACTGTCTAAATTGGGAGAAGCATGTTGTAGCATCTCAGTTTCTGCATAGTTGTTGTTAAAATAGTTTAATTTTTGAAATCCTAAATGAATTTACAAAGGCACATGGTGACGGTTTGCGCAGAAAAGGTGGGGATCGTTTCAGTGGTCTACACAGTGCCTTTTTTGATCTTATGTTTCCTTTAAATTCATAAATATCTTACATCTCTGACACAATCCAACCTCTGACTGGAGATAAGAACCAGAAACAAACTGTATGTTACAATAGCAAAAGCTTTACTAAATCAAAGATAAATATATCTTCAGAAACAGTATTTATACTTAAATATTTTCTAGCTCCATGGCTGTTGTACAGTCAGATTTCATGAAACTTCTCACTGAGCAGTGGCTTATGTGATTGAAAGCCATTATGAAACAAGCAGCTCTTCCTTCTGGGTTAACTTTTCCTAGGTGAATGTAGAAGAGATTGTTCTGTAAGTCTATTTTCAACTGTTTGTTCAAAGAAAGATGAAGTTCCTGTGGCGTTTGCCTCAGAACTTGCACTGGTGTTGGATCAATAGATGACAAGGATAAGAACTGGCTGATGTGTCAGTTGAAGTAGGACGTGGCCTGTGCCTTACAAGCTGGCTGCTCTGAGAGAACCACAGGTAGCATTAGAGGCAGATAAAGGTAATCTTGGGCTTTCCTGTCAGACTAAGAGGACCTAAAACATTTCGTTACAGGTTACAAGCACAAGTCTTTACAGTTTTTATAGTTTAGGGGGTTTTTTTGCTATGCATCTAAATAGCTCTTCAAAGTTGTAATCAAAACTAATTGTCTCAACAAATCTAAATACTTGTTTTGTTTTTGTTTTTTTCTTTTCTAGGTTCTGTTGAAATAACAGAAGCAAATCTTGTAAGAGATGTTTTATATGTCTTCCAGGGAATAGATGGCAAAAACATCAAAATGTGCAATTCTGAAAATTGCTATAAAGTGGAGGGAAAGGTACTGTGTGGTGACTTGTATTTCATATGTAAGCAGAGAAGTATATAGGGGAAAAATAGCCATGAGAAACATGTAAAAAGGTTAAAATATTATTAAAATTCTATATTCCATCTACCAGCTGTTTTGTTTTGTTTAGTCCTGGTTTTGATTGTTTTGTTTTGGGGGATTCTTTTGTTAATTCAACAGAGTAGTTTCAACAGTAGTAGTTAAAAATCGATTGGGTAGATTAGATGCCAGAAAGAAAATGTAACATTTCACAAGATGTGAATAGCCTCCTGACTCCTAATCCAGTAGAAGGACTCTTAATTTATGGCTTTGAAGACTTCTGTTGATATTCTCCTTTTCAGTGTATAAGAATTAATATAAAGGAGATGCAGGCATTTGGCTGCATTATTATTGAACTAAATTTAACAGCTTGAGAATGGATGGATGGATGGATGGAATGGATGCCAGCCACTTGATTTTATGGGCCTGATGACAATTACAGGTGATCAGATGCAGATTACCTAGGAAAGAAAGGACTGGTGATAGAACTGAAGAAAGATCTGATGTGAATTTGAATGAAGACATCAAATGGGGAACAAAAGAATAGGAGAGATGCCTGAGAGACTATGCTTTAAGGTGGTGAGATGTTAAGCTTATCTGCAATTCAAAAAATCCCCAAGAACGTGAATGGGTCAGCTGAGCAAAGAACAAAAAATGGCACTAGTTGCTTTAGCATCTTCACATTCAATATTTAAACAGTACAGCTTCAGAGTTCAGTTTCTGCAAATTGTTTTTCCGTGTTCTTGGTCAGGTGGAAGGACAATGCTTTCAGTTTTTCCTTATATTAAAAACTTTCTACTTTGACAATATAACATAGTCCTTAAATGGTGGGGAAATTACTTTTGGGCCATTTCATATGCTAGGAGCATGGTAGACAGGTCGTTATGTTGATACCTGAGCTAATTTCCTTTTTTCCTTCATAATAGTTGCAAAAAATGAAATGTATAGTTGTTCACCATTACTTTACAATGACATTTATGGCGCTTAATGGAGTGATAAATGGAAAAACTCTTGTTAAATAAGTTAAATCTTATTAACAGCTTCTTAATAAACATCTGCCTGTAGGTGATGCAAAGTTTGTAATACCTAAGCACCTTCACTTGAATAAATTATGTTCCACATATGAGTTTATATATGGCAAAAGAAGGGTAGCATGATATTTTTTTTTTCTAGAGGAATGTGAAGAAAACTTAGTCAGTGATTACAAAATTGACAATGGGTTTTACTGGTTTTCTGTGTAGCGCTCGTATCCAATGGCTGGTTTGAGGTCAGAAGCTGTTTTACTTGGAACTTGTAATTCAGGGAGTTTAGTTGCTGACCACAAGCCAGCTGAATAATCTTTGCCCAGGAACTTTGTCTTCAGTTATTTTTGTGATCTTCCATTTTTGTCATCTTTCATTCTTCCTTATTTGTACTTGGTCTGAGCTACTGGACCCGGTGAAGATGAGATTATCTGACTCACCAGAGCTGCAGCTGGCACTTCTTCTGACAAACAAGGAGGACCAAGATCATGCCTCCTCTAGCTGTAGTGACTGCACATTAGCCAAAATAGTAGTCAAAGCATGTAGTACTCCCTCAGCTGACACTCTCATTGTACACAGTCTGGGTTATTGGGTTTTTTTTCCAGAAAGAAACACACTTTCTAAGGTGCTGTTCTTGCTGAAACGTTTCCTGTGTTAATATTAGATCTCGTGATGACATTCAGCACTGTATAAGATAGCAACTTCTGATTTGATCTAAGACATACAAATACAATAACACCAAGCTAATTTTGTTTGTTCCTCATTTAATTCCTGCGGATGTGTGTTATGCTCAGTGTTTGCCAAGTACTCTGTACTTGCAGAATTCTAAATAGTTCTTTTGTCATCTCCGTAGTTTTAGCTGTGGGTAGGGTTTCTGTGTCCAAATATGCTTGTTTGGGCTGGAATTTACCCTACAGTAGTTGTTCAAGAAGTTAAGGCTGTACCTCTGTGGGTAAACAAGAGGGATAGAGACTGAACTGTGGTCTTACAACCAAATGCTGCAGCCTGGTCCAAGCTCACACTGGTGTGGATAACGCATTCTGACACTAATTGTTATCTTGGAGAATGCGTGTGCTGTTAACGAAAACGTTTAATGAAGGAGATTGATTTCTAGTTCTTTGGCAGCTTAACTTCTTAGAACGATTCCTTGCTTTGGTTTCAACTGTCCAGCTGGCTGTCAAAGTTAAAATTGCCTGTAGAGGTGGGACTGGCCCATCTGCTGTGGGCAAAAGTCAGTCTCTGCCTCGTGGTTTGTGTTATCAGTCAGATTGTTTGGGGATTTGTATTCAGTGAAATTTTGAATACTTGATGATATTGTTCTTGATTAATATGGTGAAATGTGGAAGAAGAAAATTTCAAGTAGGAGGTCTTATCTGTTGGTAATTTAAAGGCAGAAATGTGCCGATTCAGACGAAAATTGTAGTGTAGCTAAATAGGGTGTTGGGACTAAGGCAGGATTGCAAGGTGAGTGAGGTACTAGAAGAAAACCAGAAACAGACTAGAAGAGTTCAGAAGGGCATATGATTAAATAACTTGTAAAAGCTGGACTTAACCTTGGAAGTTGGGTTCTGCGAGTTGGTGTTTCTGATGCCTAGTCAGGCATTGGGTCATTTATTTTCTATTAAAGGTTTCTTTTGCAGGTAGCAAGAACTAATTATTTTGTCAAAGCTTTTTCATTAGTTTCGGTCATTAACACCTTTGCGACAACTCTCATATATTCAGTCTTGCTAATTGTCAGTATAAGATAAAGTCTGATAGTACAACATGAAAATGCAAATTTCTTCCTTCCTTCTGAAGACCATTTTGTTATTGCCATAATTGCCTAATGTTGAAGGAGTGCATGAATACTGTTACATTAAAATTTCCAAAAGAGAAGGTCTCTTGCTAGTAGTTTGTTTGCTGCTGCCTTTTTAAAGCATGTGTGTATAAATATAATGCTAATTACATGGTTGTCTGCTGTTTTGCAGTATCAGTACTGTAGAATGTAAAATGAATTGTTTTTCAAACTGGCTTTTTTTTAATGAGAAAGAGGACTTTTGTGAAGAAACCAGTATTGGCGTGGCAGATTTCACTTAATTGCAAACTCATTTCTGTTAACTTTATAGGTGAGCTTGTCCAAATCTCTCCGAGATACTACAAGTAGACTTGCAGAGTTGGGGTGGCTACATAACAAAATAAGAAAATATACAGACCAGAGGAGTTTGGATCGTGCATTTGGACTTGTGGGACAGGTGGGTCAGCTAGAAAAAACAATCTAACTACAGTACTTGGTCTTGTTTGGCCAAGAAACTACCGAGTCAGTGCAGTGCTAGAATGATGCATGAACTTTGGAACTTGAATAATTCATCATTTGATTTACTCCTTTTGTGGATGCTGCATTCGATAAGGGTGATAGTCAGCAGGCAAGGAAAAGGCATTTGCTTTTGCTGATCTTAAGGATTTGCCCCTCTCATTTGTAGCTGGAAACGCTCATAAATTCCTTTTCTTAATCTCCCCTTTTTTATAAAAAATGATATTTTAAAATTATTTCTGCATGTTCATAAACAAAAACATTCCTTAAATGGGATGATGTCATCCCTGAGGTAATTAGTTACCAATTCAGTTGTTAGTGACCTGTGCAGGAGACATTCTTGTCAGCAATTGTTGATGTTCATGTGTTAGTACTGCACTAGCATACATAAAATGCAAGTAGTCCATTATCTTCTGCCCTTTCTTTTGAATACAGCATCAAAAGAATATTAATTTTTTGTTTTTATAGGTTTCATCATCATGATTTATAGTCTACAGTAACTTCACTGCTGCTGTAATACCCAAAACCACATTTACTGCTAAGACATTCCTGTTTCCTCTCACTTGCTCCCTCTGTAAAACTGGATATTATCCCTTCTGAGTCGACAGAAATGTTATCCTTGCCTCTAGTCATAACATCCTACCTAATCTGCCAAGAAATTGAAGTGCTTCTCCCTTCAGTCTAATTTTTCTTAAGAGGTCAGTAGAGACACTGTAGTGCTTCCTACTTTTCTAATGTTTTATTCTGTTCCATTCTGTCTCTTACTCAACCCTTCTAGTTACATATAAATAATTATTTTTCTACTGATCCAATGCTGATTTCCATGTTTTATATGGTAGTGCTACTGTGTATGCATTTTCTTTGGACTCTCCCCCTTATATCTGGGTGAAGTTTTATTCTTTATCTAGAATTGTGCTTATGTTTACTGTCTCTTGCTTTAATCTTCAAGTTTACAGAAAGGCGAGAACTTAAATTCTTCAGTAAATCTAAATGTACAGTATCTTACCTTCCATATGGAGGTTTCACATCCTGTGCAGAAGGCTATGCAGTTATCTGAATCCGCATAGCTTTAATGCTGCTTATTTTGCTTGAGGCAAGCACTTGTGTATATTCCTAGGACATAAATGTACAAATAAAAACTTATATTCTCTTCTTGCTGTCAGTGTCTGGGCACAGAGCACATTGCCTTCATGCTCTTTATAGCTTTTATAGCTGAAAATTTCAGGTGCTGTACACTGTGCATTAAGAATTTAGCACAACAGTGTATATTGTTATAAAACATCTTTTGCTTAATATTCTGAAAGAATGATTGCATAAACCCCTGTTTAAACCAGGTGTAGAATGTCTGTCACCTCTTTTATTATGATTCTGGTGACTGGTTTTACCACACAAAATGTCAGGCATTGACATTAGAAGCAGAGATATAAAAATATATTACACTTTATATTTTCCTACCTTTGCTGATTAATATCTAAGTTTTACTTTGTCCTCAGAAAATAAAAAGAATAATCAGCAGTTAACTATAATTTTGCTTACTTTGGCATTTTTCCTATTTAGATCCAGTTGAGCTAGTGGGCATTTTAATTTTTTTTTCCCTTGAACAAGCATTTTGATTCCTTCCTCAATTCTCTTTTGCAGCCTACCAAATCAGAATTCCAGGATAATGTCCAGTTTTTCTGTAACAGTTTGGGAAGCTAAAGTCTGTGGTTTGTGACGCAGGAATTGGTACTGGATGTAAATTTTAATTTGTAAAGCTTCTCTGAAAAATTGGTGACCTGTTAGATTCTAAATCCTTTTGGCTACAAAATCATTAAAGTCAATGATTACTGTTCTTCCTTTCTGAGCAGAACAGTGCATTTGATTGTTTTTTCTGGAGGCTCTGCTCTGTCCTCTATCTTGGCAAGTGCCACTTTAATAGGTTCAAAAATTTACTGGAGAAGCAAGTGAGAAGAAATGAAAAGTGGAGTTACACAAAAAGGGATTTATTTTTGCCCTTCAGTATCCTCTGGAATAAAATGAATATCAGATTTCTTTGCAATTTCTTACAATGTTGAGTTGAAGAAAGGAACCTCCTTTCCTTAAAAAGGATACAATGGCAAGATTAATGACTTTTTTTTTTTTCCCCTAGGCTTCTTAGCTGCTTAGCAGGAAAGAAGATTTATTTTCTCCTTGTGCTTCTAGAAATTATGTCTGCCTTTTACATACTCTCATGAATAAACACTTTACTTCAATTTCTTGGGTTCTTTCCCAAGAAAGAAGTTTTCCTTATTTTTTCCAAATTCTTTTGACTGTAATTTTAAAAGATCTTGAGGGGAAAATCCTGGGAAATTCCCATTAAAAAAAAAAATCCAGCAAAATAGATATCAAATTCATTAACTCAGAATTGGCTAGAAAGTTCTGAAGAATTTGTGTGTGTGTGTGAGAGTATTTTTCTAAGAAACCAAACAGATAAAGAACTTGGGGCACTTTTTGGGAGGTTTTAAAGTCTTTTTCACTTAGTCCCAAATTAATGAGCCATATTTTTAGTTCTGTTTTGAAAAATGTGTTGCAGCCATTTTCTAGTCTGCATGTTAGGTTAAGACCATTGCAAAAGTAAAGCAAGACCTTCCCCAAGCCCTAAACTGTGGAAAATATTTATCACTAAACAAGTATGATTTCAGGAATTGATTTTTAAAATTTATCGTGATTTTTAAACTATCTAAAATTGCCATGCTTAGAATTGTTTTACAAAAAAAAAAGTTCTTGCTTTAGTCGCAACCAGAATTAACTTCTGCGCATTTTCCGGATATCTGAAGATATACTTTGTGTTGTTCGTTTCTTCCATGTCAAGCGAAGAATCATATATAACTGAGAATTGATAAAAGATGAAAAATTTAGAGTACTTGATCTGGTAGCATTTTTTTGAGCATTGTGTTTCCTTGTTCACGTCGTGTAGTTTGTACTGTAAATATAATGATAGTCGCCTAGCTTTTCTGTTCTGTTGTTAGAGGTCTTCTGAAATTTAAACTCTATTACTGTGCTGTTGGAATTCTGGAAACTTAGATTTTAAGACTTTAGTGTATAGTAACGTGTATGAACATCACACTTCACTGCATATTGTGTCTTACATGATTCTTACAAAAATTTTTCAACTAGGTCATGCTATAATTTGTACATCCCTGTACTAATTATTAATGCCCTGTATTAATTATTAATGTCATGTTACAATTTGTACATCCCTGTACTAATTATTAATGCCATTACTGAGATGATATATCTACTTGAAGAGTTATATTTGTCATAATTTAATCTGTTAATAGAGTTAAGGTAGCAGGAAACAAGATCACTTGATAATGTGTATGAATTCTTAAAAGGTATATGCAGCTCTTAGGGAAGCGCTTGGTCATTTCTCTAAGAATCGGCTTTTATGCTGAAACTAGTAGAAATATTCCCTTTAGGAAATTTCTGACTATGTTGGAAGTGTAGAAGATTTCTCCTGATTACTTTTTTTTTTTCCTCTCTTCCTTTTACAGAGTTTTTGTGCAGCATTACATCAGGAACTTAAAGAATACTACCGACTTCTGTCTGTTTTACACTCTCAGGTAAGTGATATGTATTCAACTTTACTATTTTGTTCTGTGTTGTCTAAATATCTCCTAGAAAGGTAATACCTATCTCTTCTGTTAGAATGTAAAGGATGTACATCAGTTTCTGTTGACAGTGAACACAATTCTCTGTACACTTCTTATCTTTAAATGTATGTGCCCTTGAATATTTTTCTTGTGAGAACTCACTGGTAATTGATGTGTTACATAAGCAAGGAATACAATGTGTATTTCTAAGTCTCTGTCCCTGTTTTGCATCCCTTTTGTTAGTTTCATCTTGCATAATATCTTTATCATTCAAATCCCAAACAATGTCACATATCCTTGAGGGAGGAAAAAAGCAATCTATATTTCCAGCAGTACATGATTCAGCAGCTAGTAATAACAATTCCAACTTTTTTTCTGTGTGGGGCAGTTTGTACGTTTTTCTTGTCCCTTTATTTTCTGCGAGTAAAGACATCTGTTCTGCAGTTGTTTCAGTGTTTTATTGTTTTTTGTAACATATAGACCAACTGAGTGCTGATAATCTTGCAGTTTTTCCACAAATACTTGTAGGTATGTGCATCTACATGCTGTCTCTCAAATAAAAATAAAATTAACATTATTCTTCTTGCTTGCCTTTTTTTAAAGGAGTTTCAAGGGGTTCATTACTTGTAATGGTGGAAAATTTATTCTGAGAATTGACCTAAAGCTAAATTATACTGCCTTTTTAAATTCTGTTTTCAATAAAATCTTTATTGTTTGTCATAGGCTTTTGTTACTGTTTTCAACACATCTGTTCCTTTTAATTCACTTGAAGTTCTTGAACATTCTTGACTTTTGGAATGTCTGTTATATATACTTCTTGCTTGTTTTTCCTGGCTATTATCTAGTTATTCCTTTTATAATTACTTCTTACTCTGTCCAAAATGTGTTTTCTCTCTTGGTTTGCTGAAGCTTTGATTTATTCTAACTTCTGAAACTTCTTGACCATGAAAATATTCATCTACTTTGCAATGCAGTTTTGTCTACCTTTCCTGCTTCACCAAACCTTTCAAAAGAATGGATGAGTAGGGTGGGAGGGGATGCCTGTAAGGAAAAAAACAAAGTTCTGTGGTTACTTATTTTCAAATTGCATTTGCCTCTGTGTTGGGTTGACCCTGGGCAGCAGCCAGGCACCCACCCAGCCTCTTGCTCCCCCGTCTCTTGAGGAACAGGGAGAAAATAGAAGGAAGACAAAAAGACAAGTCAATCAAGTTAGTGGCAGTTGAGAAGGGAAAGCAAAAGCTGTGCGTGCAAGCAAAGCAAAGTAGGGAATTCATTCACTACTTTCTATCAGCATGCAGGTGTCCAGCTGCTTCTGGCAAGCAGGGCCTCAGCAAACTTAACACTTGCTTGGGAAGGCATAGGCCATCACCACAAATGTTCCTATTTCCTTCTCCTTTCCCTGAGCTTTTTTTCTTGAGAAAACTTTTTGTCCTCCATAAGCTTGGAAATGGTTTTCCAGAATTAGTTGTTATCCCAAGGAATGAAGTGAGTCTCACTGGTGTGTAGTTTTATGGCTTCTCTTTCTTGGAGAGAGGAGTGACATTTGCTTTCTCAGGGTCATCAGAAACCTCCTCAAACTGCTGTGTTGTAAAAATAATGGAGAGTGGCCTTGCAGTGACATTGGCCAGCTCCTTCCCTCAACACTTGTTGCTGCATCCCATAGACTTAAGCATATCCCATTTGTTCAGTGTACCCAGTCTTCCTTGTTCCAGACTTCTTATCTTGACATCTGGTGTCCCCAGCAGCAAATCTTACTGAAATACCAAGGCAAAAAAGACATTAAGTACCTCAGCATTTTCCATTTTTCCTGTCACCCCTCACCTAGCATCATTTAGTAGTTGAACACGTGTTTTTCCCAGTCTTTAACTGCTGTTCTTATTGTTGCTCTTCACATTCCTTGCCAGATTCATCTTCAGTGTTAGAGTTTATGAGCACTTTGAGCATGCTGATTAAATGCATTTTCATAGGGGACAGTAAGTACAGTGTTGGCAATGCATTGCTAGAGCAGCAGTTTGGAGTTTTTGGGGAATCCAGGTTCCTCAGCACCTAACTGAAGGGGTTCCCAGAGTCATGTTATGTTTGGATCGTCAGAAGCTCCTGGCAACATTTCTTCCCAAAGACATGAAAGAAGGAGATCCAGCAGTGGAGGAGAGATTCTTTTGTGACTTAAAAGGTGGAAGGGCTTGAAGGTCACATTGCAGAATGGACAAAAAACCTGTACCTTTTAGCTTCTTGGAAATGTAGAAAATTGACTTGAAAATGAGTGTATGTGGCATTCTTAGATTCAGATCATACAGGCTGCCAGCTTTTTAAGAGTTGTTAACTGCAGTTGTAGAGAGCAGTATGGGCATAGAACAACAAGAATCTTGTCAAAGGGTTCTGTACTTGCTTTATAACTTTTTATTGTGTGGTCAGAGCTTCCTCTGAGCATGTTTCTGTCCTTGAATGAGTAATCCTGAGCATACTGTCTACTATTCCATAAGCGTCTCTGGTCTTTTTCTTGCAGGTTGTTTTCACATTGTCAGCCCATTTAAAAATGCAGTTCCATGATGAAGATGTACCATGTCTTCCCTAAAGTCAAAGGGTGGCTCATGTATCTCTCTTATCATTGCTGATTTCCAAAAACACCTAAGAAAAATCCCAGACATGGACCCAGGAGCATTTGGAAGCAAATGAATTTAACTGGCTCTAAGGCTGAACTTAATGTGGATGACACTAGTCTTAAATTTAACTAGTATGTTGCATTTGGCTAAAACAATGTGCTAGATGGGAAAGCACAGAGTGGGTTGGTTGTCATATACCAGAAACAGTATCTTTTCTAGGAGATTGTCTCCTTGTACAGTTCTAGGAACTTGCTTCTGTGTTCTTGTGTTCTTGTCCTGCTTATTCCATCTGTACTTGTATAAGATTTGCATTTGCAGCTTGGATGCAAATATATGGCTTTTATTTTCCATGGTGTTGGAAGATTCATAGTAGTCACATTATGATAATTTTCTTATTGTAGGTTTTAAAGTTTGGTGGTTTTCTTTCAATGTAGAAATTCCTTAATCTCACTATAAGGCAGTTTTAAGTTCTGATGGCTTCTGGAGGAAGACATTGAATGGAATTTGTCCCATATTGAATTAAAATAAGCTGGATGTGCAGTAATAAAAAGTTCACCTCCTACAGCCTACCTTTCCTTCAGATGTTTTTCTCTACTCTTTTTTTAATATCTCTTGCTGTCTTTCAGGATCTCTTTTTTCTTTTCCTTTGCTCTTCTGTCTTTTCATGACTATTACCTTACTGTCTTTAACATTCTTTGTCTTTGTGCATCGTCTACCTTATTGCACTTACGCTTGTCTCTGTTCACCTGTGCTCAAGTCTCTGTTTTCACTAAAAATTGACTCTCAGGTTTTGGTCCAGTGATTTGATGAGAGAACACATAACACTGGGTATTTCAAGTGTATTAGTAAAAATCTGACTTCAGAACAAACTGTGAAACCTGAGTTCTGCTTCAGTTTTGTTCTTTGATAAGTCTTTCTGTTTCTAACTTGATCAGTTACAACTGGAAGATGATCAGGGCGTGAATTTGGGACTTGAGAGCAGTTTAACACTTCGCCGTCTTCTAGTCTGGACATACGACCCCAAAATAAGGTTAAAGACCCTTGCAGCACTTGTTGATCACTGTCAAGGTCTGTTGAACATTAATTTAATGCTTCTGGGGATGTTACATAACTTTGAGTAGTTGTGCATGTTAGAGGTGGGTATTAATATTAGTGCTTGTTTAGACTTTTTTTTTTAAGAAAATTTCAATTAGGTAGTTCAGATTCTCCATCTTAGTTTAAATAAACAAAGCATGACAAATTATAGTGCTGTGTTGATACATTCAGACTTCTTAATTTTTAAAACTAGAATGTGCTCAAAAATTCAATTTCAAGCATGCACTTTTCCTGCTATTTTCAGTTACTCAATTGTCTTTCAGAGAATGGTATACTGAAAAAGCACTACTAGTGTGTTCTGAAATGGTTTGCTTAGTTTCTTCGCTATGTATGAGTATTTTGCAATTTCTCTATATAAGATGGCATAGAGGTGTCATTAGCAACTTGTCTTCAGATTCATGTGAAACAACAAAACTTTACAAATCTGCAAAAATATCATGATTTTGTTGGCAATCCACAAGAAGATGCTGGGGAGACTGGTGTTGGAGTTTACCAGAACTTTGGCCAGTAGCTGACTAAACTGACCACTGACGCTTCTGCCTGATGGTACTTCAGATTTATGAGATTGCAGCCCTTTAGAAAGAGCATCTTAGCCAAAAAAAGCCTACAGTATTTGCTTTACCTTGATTATTGGAATTGGTAGCAATTTTTTTTTTTTAAATGGGTTTTCCTTTAAGACAGTCATGAAAATTTTTAGTTCCATGACCTCCACCACAAGGAAGCAGTAAGCTGTGGAGCATGGCAGCAAAATAAAATATTCAGTCTATTTTTAGCAAGCCTCTTACTTTTCAATTGCAAGAAGACAGGAGATACTACCTAATGGAGCTATGAGGGGAACTGTAACCAAGAAACAGGAAAGCTGTGTTTGTGTGCATGTATGCACACAGAATATCTGAGAGTGTCAAGTACAGGAGAGAAGGAAAATATTCTAAGGGTCCTTTAATGCTTCTCTGGAAGCGTAACATCAACCTCTGTGTGATCTGATGCCTTGAATTTTGCATTCCTCTAAGCTACCATAAAGTAGACAAGAGAACTCTACTTAAAGGTTTAGTGAAGTTAACAATTCATGTCTTAAAACCTAGGAATTCCCTGTTAGCAATAAAAAAAATTTACTTTTGCTACATTTTCGAATTGCTGTTTAGCAAGCTTAGTATGACACAATACGGGTAGCTAAAATCAATGGCTGCTAAATTTAAATGGTGTGCATATTGTTTTCCTTCAAATGTTTCTATTCCTCTCCCTTGCTTCTTGCAGGGAGAAAAGGTGGTGAGCTGGCCTCAGCAGTTCATGCCTATACTAAAACAGGAGATCCCTACATGCGATCTCTGGTTCAGCACATTCTTGGCCTAGTATCCCATCCTGTACTGAACTTCCTTTATCGCTGGATTTATGATGGAGAGCTGGAGGATACATACCATGAGGTAATGTATGTGCTACAGTACACACTTCATCTCTTTGCTTTGTGGCGTGATAATCTGTGGGAAGCTTAGAGGAGAATTTGAAAAGCAGAGTGTGATGAAAATGTATGTGAGTAAGCAATACATACAACAACCTGAAATATCACTCTCTTCATGAATTTGATATCTGCAGGTTGCAATGTGTTGTCTTCCAAAAGTCATATGCTGGGTTTGGTTAGTAGAGTCAGAATGGTGTACTGACAGTAGGTCCTCATTTCTGAAGACAAAACAATTCCTCTGTATCTTTTCTTGCTTACTTTAACAATAGTAATGTATGCAGAGTTCTTGGTAACTGTTCACAGTGCAAGCCTTGTATTTGAAATGAAGCTCAGAATATTTTTCTCTGACAGCATACTATTATCCTTGATAAATAAGTTCAGTCTTTCAGATGGGGTAGAAGAGGCTTATGGTTCCAGAGTAAAAACTCTGCAAAGTTATTTGTTGTGGCTTCTGTAACATCAAGTTACAGTAATTGCCCTTTTTCTTCTTGGGAATATTTTTTATGCCTTTCTAAATTCTCTCAGCACTTTGCTATCTCTGATCAGTACAGTCTTTTTAAAGTGATAGATGTTTTGGTTTTGTTTTTGTTCCAACAAGCCAAAGAATCATTTTTTAAAATGAGTTGAGTGCTTCTGAGAAAAATCTAAGTATTTTCACTTGAGAGTCAAATATGCTGTCTGTTTTCTTGGAATGTCCTCATTTTGCTCAAAATTTAAGTGAGTCACAGTGACAGCTGATCTTTAAGGTCAGAATTCTGTAAAATATCTATGAATCTTTTTTTAGAAGTGTAAAATAGACACTTTTTTTCCCCAGCTACTCTCCAGATATGAGGTTTTGTCTTTTATGGATTTTTTGTAGTTTGTTAGCTCTGACCTCGGCATGTGCACTGGAAGAGTGTTCCTAATACTGAAAATTATAGTTGGATGTGTTGTACTGAAAGCCATAATTTTCATATGATAGACAGTTATGAACAAAGACAATCAGGCATTCTTGGGGGAAGTGGTCTTTGGAGGCAGTGAAAAAAGTTCGTGTCCAGAAAATGGGTATATTGTTCGACAGGATGAGGACATCATCCATCCAAACTTCACTTCAATAAAACTAATAAAGTAATTTTAGTTTTTTACAGATGAGGGGATTCTCTTGTATGGAGTCAAGAGGTTATAGCATTTGATCACCATATTGGTTGCAAAATTTTGGGGGGGAGGGGTGTGGTTTTCTTGTGGTTTTGGGTTTTTTTTCACTCTGCATCTGTTGAAATAGGAGGAATAATAGGTGAAATTATAGGTTAGAGTTTACATTAATCTTTTGCTTTTAATTTTTATTTCAATCTTCAGTTTTTTGTAGCTTCAGATCCTACAGTTAAAACTGATCGATTGTGGCATGACAAATACACTTTGAGGAAATCAATGATCCCATCTTTTATTACAATGGAGCAATCAAAAAAGGTATGAATCTAAAAGTTCATCTTCTGATGATTTGTTTGCCCTATGCTGCTGCTTAGATTTCTTCTGAGAAAATAGAGGCCAAATTTAACAAAACATAATCATCTCAGGAATTTTAGAATTGTTTGCTGAGTGTGTTGGTGTAGCACATACGGTAAAAACTAGTTAGTGATTGACATTGAGGAAGGCTGTAAGACTGTTTCTCCTTTCCTTTCTCTGACTGTTAAACTTTGAGGAGATCTCAAGTAGGGAGAAAAGAAGTTTCTGTTTAAAACCTTTCCATATTAGCATTGCTATTCTGAATTGCTGTGGTTGGGATCATGAAACTAAGAGCACAGAAAGATGACAAAATATCTTGCTGTCCTGGTGGTTGTGGATGACTTCTGATTTTTTTTTTTTTTTTTTCTTGCAAGCAAATCACTTTTTAAAAAATCCTTTTTTGTTCAGGTCCTTTTAATAGGAAAATCCATAAACTTCTTGCATCAAGTTTGTCATGATCAAACTCCATCCTCAAAGATGATTGCTGTTGCAAAATCTGCAGAATCTTCAAAAGATGGTATAGTATTAGTATTATTCAGTATCTCCCCTTTGAACTGACCTCCCCTACTATATGTGGGTTAGGCTGTAAACTGACTTCATGGATGGTGAGGTGGAGGAGTACAAAAACGCCATCTGCCCTAAAATATAGATAATTTAATGGATACTTTTTTGTTACAAAAAATGTATGTTGATGCATGTGTAATTTTTCTTGTAAATTTTCTTAATTTGATAGGTTTGCTGGATGATTGTTAATGTACTGAATTTGTCAATGAAACCATTCAAAAAACCGTGTGCTGCTTCAGCTGGGGTGGGAGCAGGGTTATTCTTGAGTGCTGCAATAAGAATTTAGTATGTTTGAGTTCTCATCAAATATACTCCATTATACAATTCCATAATACTGAGTTAATTTTGTGGTTGAAAAATAAAAAAATACTCAGTTGTAAATAAGAGAATAAGCAATAAAAACAGAACAGAAGCCTTTCTGTAAATGTGCTATACCAATATGTTAAAAATAAGTACGTGATAGGTTAGTAAAATTCTTTTTGAAGATTACTTAAAATTGGGATCGCCAGCTGGTGAGCATGGAACCAAAACTTAACTATTAGAATTCCTTCAGGTTATTTTGTTTCCTTTAAATTAGATATCAATTTTAATGAATGAGCACTTATGTACCATTTGTGGTTATTTTTTGGTGGCATATTTGTTGCAATGAAATCAACATTATTATGATGAAAGATAGCAAATAGTGAACAGCTAAACCGAGGAGACTTCATGTCTAAATACTGAGCAAAGAATGTGTAGGATGCCGCTACATTTCTACATCTTGGAGAAAGGACGGATTGCTGCCTTCTGCTGGAGGTGGTTTTTGCTACTGTAACTTCTTTTGATAACTTGTTTAATATACCAAAGATAGTCAACTGTTGAGATATATCTCACTGGGATAAGTTTTCTGATGCTAATCATCCAAATATTTTTCTGTCAAATTCTTGTTTTCATAAGAACATACTTCTTAACACTTTATAGCATAATATTGCTTATATATAAATTTAAAGCTTGCGGAGGGGCAGGGTGTTTCGTTTGGATTTGTTGGGGGTTTTTTTGCCTCCAGATAACCTTGGATTAGTTTTAATGTCACCTCTTTAATGTGGACTTCTGGCATGAGTACCTCCATAAAAAATATTCTAGTAATAAAAGCCCATTCATATCTGGAAGAATATGTCTTCTGATAATGTGATTTTGTTCCATGTTCAGTGCTTGCTTAGTCAAAGATAAGCTAAAGTGCAGAAAGGGGTCAGGGTTAAGCGAATAAGGGCTGTATTTGAACAATCATCTTGCCAGCTACTCCTGGAGAAAAAAGGAAAAAACCACATTCTTTGGCTGCACTACTTTCACCACTTTATTCAGCATTTATGGCCATGCTTTTCTAATATTGAAATTTGCACTTGTTTCTCTATGGAAGATCTGCACAAATACTGGTTTCCTATTATGTAGGGGATGAGAGCTTCAAAGCACCTACATTATCTTAAGTGCTGAGAATAACTGTTTGAGACAAAGGCGTAGCTTTAGAAATAAGTTACTCTATCTGCAGTGTACTGAAGGCGTGCTCAGCTTAGAGTTGGCAGCCTAAATATTGCTCATGGTATTGCATTGCTTTAATTGTGCATGGAACTGCATGTGTATTTAGGGCATTTTACCCATTTAATCATGAAAGAACATTCTGTATCAGGGACATTGGAATTGCTTCCTTTTGTCCTTGTTTGTGCCATCTGACAATATCCTGAAAGTCCCTTTAGATATTTTTTATTAAGATCATGGAAAGCTAGGATGCCAGTCTGAGTTCTGGATGCTTTTTCTCATTTAAGATATGAACTTTTCATGGGTTTGGCTGTATTATTTATTTCTTTCATTTGCTTTGAAACCTTAACTATCATGTTTCCCCAGTTTCCTTTTGATGCTGAAGTGATGATGATATGGAAAACTGTCTGGACATGTATTAAAACAAGAAGTCTGACATAACTGTGTAGAAGTTGATCATTGTGCCTGGCAGGGAATTGTAGCATTTGGGAGAGGGGAACAGTAAAAAAGGCCAATAAAGTGACTGCAGCTCCAACATGTAGCTGTCTGTAGTTTGGGGACTTCTGGACCAGTAATGACAGTATATTCAGTAGCAGCTCATGGACCTGCCTGTCAGTGCTTTTAGTCTGACCCTTTCTTTATCCATTTCTGGCTTTTCAGTGTTCTGAGATCATTTTGCAGTTTTCAAAACTTGTGCCTACGCCTTGTGTTTGTTGATGTAAACAATGTTTTAAGAGAATGAGAGAAAAAGGAATATGCTTGAGTTACCTGGGGCACAGCCAGCAACCTGATATTTTCTCTCCATCTTTCATGCATGGCAAGTTGGGGACAGAAAGCAGGAAGCAGTAGAAAGTAGCAGAAAGTTTATTTCACAATTTTCTACAGCTGCAGGCTCACAGAAAAGGGACTCCAGTAAAACTGTTATGAGATAGCAAGAACTCTGGCCTCCTCTTCAGGCAGCATGGAACAATACTCCAAATACTGAACTGCCAACTATCATAAATTCAGACCTTTTTCTCTTATCTCAGGAATCTCTCTTCTGCTAAGTGTTTTGACATTCTGATTCTTTGATTTATTTTCCCCTGCACCCTTAGAAGTGCCTTCTGATTTAGATTCTGCCCAGCAAAGGTTTTTCCTAATTCTGCACTTTTAGATCTCCATAAATTATTTGATTTGTAAAGGGCAGTATTTCAGCAAGCTTAACAATCCCCAACTTCTTAGTACAAGTGACATAACATGAGCTTCTGCTGCAAAGCACAATCTGGGCACAGATTAAAAGTAATACTGTTGAAGTGTAGGCTGCTTTAGACTTGCTTTTGCTTTGGCTATGGCAAATGTGTAACACGGTGGATCAGAAGAAATGGCAGTTTTTCTGTTTGTGTGTTTCGACTCCAAAGCTTGTTTGCCTCAGTTTTTGAAAACTACTAATTTAATTTTATTTTTATTTTCTTTTAGCTGCTGATTTGTTCACAGATCTGGAAAACGCATTTCAAGAGAAAATTGATGCAGCTTATTTTGAAACCAGCAAATACCTGCTGGATGTTCTCAATAAGAAGTACAATTTGCTGGAACACATGCAGGCCATGAGGCGCTACTTGTTACTTGGTCAAGGAGACTTTATTAGGCATTTAATGGACTTGCTCAAGTAAGACAATAGGAAGGGTAATTATGTTGAATTTCTGATGATTCTGTGCATGATCAGCACAGAAACTGTTTTGCTTTTTGAAGAGAACTTTCTAAGTACCTTGTTCAATTAAATTTTAGAGTAGTAACTTTTAAATTCTATTTCTGGTTTAATTTCTTTAACCCTGAGGCTTAAATATGTTCTTCCTTTTTGATAAGAAATACATACAGTATCATTTGACAAAGTCTTGAAAAGTAATACTAATACAGATATCTTTATGTTGGCCCTGTGACCGCCTTGAGGATGTTGGCACTTCTCTTGGTCCTGTCAGCAAGTTTAAGCAGAAACGTTCTGCTCTTAATGCCGCCAGTTAGCTCGGCTCTAATTATTACACCTCTATATTTTGGAGGTGTTTGAAGGGGTTTGACACAATGTTTTGGACCAATGCAATTTTAAAAATCTAGTCGCTTCCTCACTGGCTTCTGTTTCAAGCACTCAGGTGCACCCACAACTACTGATTCTAGTTCTTAAAGAGTAGTTGCAAGCTCACTTTTACATGCTGGTGCTACTGATGAAACTTCTTCAATCAGAAGCATTGGCTTGCAAAGCTTTTCTTTGATCTAGAAGGCAGGTTTTGTGATGAAGCTGTCATTAACTTGCTTGTAAATCAAAATCAACAGTAGATGACCGCAGTTCTTAGTGTGAAGGTGAATGAGCTTGGTTTGTGGAGTCAGTATTACCTTTGAGGCAGAAGGAGTAAGAGGCTTTCCAGATTCTAAGGGAGAGGGAGGTAGTACAAGAGCTGGTGTTGTAACTCTTTAGAAAGTTGAAGTTACGTAGAGGAGGTGGGTTTCTGTGTTTCTGCCACCGCTTCTGAGCCTGTGAGGTGGCTATCAGTAAGTTTCTCAAAACTGGAGTGAAATTACTGGTTTGATGTGCTAATGTGCTAACTCTGCCTCATTTAAGACATGAATGCAACTCAAATTACAGGCTAGCTAAACTAGCAATCCTGGTAACTTCAAATTACTGGCATTAAAGGAGGGTTAAGTTACTCCTCATGCTAACATTCAGGAGTGTAGCTGCACATGAATAGACATATTCTGCTCATACTCCGTGCAAATACTTTGCTCACTGATTTTCTTCATGATTAAGTCTGAAAGAGTAATATGAGAAGTTTTGAATGTCGGTTAAAAAGGGGTTTTGCTGTGTGCTGCTACTGAATTGCTGCTGCAGAGTATTTCAGTAATGTGCTGTGACTGTTTCATAACCACCAGGCCAGAGCTTGCACGACCAGCTACAACCTTATATCAGCATAATCTGACTGGAATCCTGGAAACGGCCGTGAGGGCCACGAATGCCCAGTTCGACAATCCTGAGATTCTCAAGCGATTGGATGTTCGACTTCTGGAGGTCTGTTGCATCATGGTGACTCTGACCTGAAACATCCCTTTGTTTGTGTGTACTCATGCAGACATGTATATGAAACAAAATTTTGTGACGACATTTGTATGGGAAGACATTTCCCCCCTTCCTTTCCACTGAAGTTTAGTATGAGTAATATAAAGTTCATTTAATAAATCATCTTCTTTTTGCTTTCCCTTTCTATTGTCTATTTGTATTTCAAAATGTGGGTTTACAGCCACTGACAATACAAAGTTTGAGTATTTGGAGCCTAACAGAAATTGATGCTGGTGGCCTTGATTTGATGTTCTCCTTAACGGCTCTTAAATGCTGTTGCTCCTACAAGAATTAGGGCAGGAAGGGGCAGGTTGGGGTGTGTGCCTCCTTCTTGCCTCTAGTTAAAAAAAGTGAAGCAATGAAAGCACACTTCATGGAAGAGGCCTGTGGTAAGAAACTTGAGTTAATTTGGAAGCTTCAGTCCCTGAGGTGAGACTTCAGTGATGAGGTATAGCATCTAAAATAAGTCTGTTTCAGATTTCAGATGCCAAAGAAAATTTTCCTTGCCTTTATTTTCCTTTACTAGGTACAGTGGAGAAACACTCAGATCATTCTCACCCTTGTATCAAAGGGTTTGATCAATTTTTGTGTAATCTGCTACTTGCAACAAGAAACTTCTGTATCTCTTGTTGATGTGGATGCTTGTTTGCTCATAGGCCCTTCAGAATGAAAGAGTAAGCAAGTAATGCTCATCTTCAGCTTTAGTATGCTCTGATTATACACTGATAGCAGCATATCTTTTTAATACAGGTATCTCCTGGGGACACTGGATGGGATGTCTTCAGCTTAGACTATCATGTTGATGGGCCAATAGCAACGGTAATGTCATACACTGCTGGCTCTGAATCTGTTTTGGGTGCTGAATTAAATTGCTAAGTGTTCTTTTAATTGAAGTAACCTTTTTTTCTTCTGAAGCGTGAAATCAGAGGGGTTTTTTTGCATCTAGGATGTACCCACTGTATCAACAGTTAAGGAAAAATCTCAATCCTTACCAGTTAACTGTGAGTGCTGAAAAGCAGTAATTAGTTTGTTCCAGCACAGTTTTTAGCAAGTACGTAATAAATTGAGTGTTCCTATTCTTTGATAATTACTAGTCTGTAGATACTAATTTGAGAAAATCTGCAAGGAACTGAAGAATGTATTTGCAGAGAACTTACTTATGCTGTCTAAATGACATTTGATAGGTAGTTGCACTGTTCGTCAGAATGTATTTAGCCTCTATAATGAACTTGTAAAGAACTTCCTTTTTAAGCAGGACAAGCTGAGTCTGACCAGCAGAAGGAATTTTCATATTCAGCTTTAAAAGAGGCTTGGGCTTTGTTATGTTCACCACTTCTTACACTTCCAGCAGTGCCCTCTGTCTACTTGAATACTAGGTAACTGTTCAGCCCTCAAGGGAGGATCTTTCCAAAAGCTCTGGGATTTCCAGGAAACTTTTTGTTTTTACAATATATACCAATAAACGTCATGGATCAGATAAGGTGGACTGTGAGGAGGTCCTTGGAACTTCAGGACATATAGTATGTCTACTAATTTGTACTGACATTTTCTTTGTTTTGTAGGTATTTACACGTGAGTGCATGAGCCACTATCTAAGAGTATTTAATTTCCTTTGGAGAGCAAAGAGAATGGAGTATATTCTTACTGATATATGGAAAGGCCACATGTGCAATGCAAAGCTTCTGAAAAGTATGCCAGGTGAGAGGTGTCCAGATAGATAACATGCTTGTAAAATGGATTTAGATGACAGCATCTTATTTTAAATTGTGTGTTAAGGGGGAACAAAATGTCTGATGAATGATGTTCAGATTAATTTTGTATTTTGGTGCTGCTCTTGACTGGCTGTTTAATGGTAGGTGATGGTGACGATGATGATGAAGGTAAAATAATGTAATTGTAAATTGAATTTTCTTATCTGTTGTTTTACTTAATCCTTGGTCCCTGTCTTGAAAAGTTGCGCTAACATAAGTATCTTTATGCTGGCCAAGTTGTGAGACTGTAGCTCTTCCATCCCTTTGTATTCATCTTCCTTAATGTCGTCTTATTTGTACCCCATGTCTCCCTCTTTTGCTGTCTGTTAACTTTTAAGCCTCATACGTGTACAGTTCCGAATTTACTAGTTTTACCTTCACTTATTCCCTCTGCTTTTGTTTGGCTAAGAACAGAAGAGGTTAAGAGAAAGACGTTTGAGAAGAAATAGGAAAACTCTGAAATGTAGTGGTTGTGGTGTATTTTCCCAGTATGGACTGGGACTTTTTGATCCTATTTCTCAGCTAGAAAATATAGCTGTATTTGTGAGCATCTGTACTGGCTCACTCTTGAAATCTATCTACATTTCTTTCAGTAAACAATAACTGTTGGGAGTTACACTTCTTTATGGCATAGTAATACTTAGAAAGTTCTTGCTTTACAATTAAGAATCTTTTGTGGGTGGGAGAGGATACCTAGCCTCAGAAGGTCACTGCTGCTGCCATCCAAGATTAGTGGCTGTGTTAGGAAGTATTCAATTTGGTGAAAAAAAATTGTACTAAGCTGATTTGTTGGCTGTGCTTTTCCTTGCAGTCTTTAACATGCCATCTCTTTGGATTTTTTACAGAGCTTTCTGGGGTGCTGCATCAGTGTCACGTTCTGGCATCAGAAATGGTCCATTTCATTCATCAAATGCAGTATTACATTACATTTGAGGTATACTCTACCCACCCAATTAGTTACTTAGAAAATGAAGCGTTTGTAGTGTTCTGTATGTGTTGTGTGTCTTAAATTTCAAAGAGCTTCTCATTTAGCAAATCAAAACAGCCCAATTCTTTATCATTGCTCCAGGTGCTTGAATGTTCATGGGATGAACTCTGGAACAAGGTCCAACAAGCACAGGACTTGGATCACATCATTGCAGCTCATGAAGTTTTTCTGGACACGATCATAGCTCGGTGCTTGCTGGATAGCGATTCCAGGGTAAGTCTTCTCCTTTGCATGAAATTGTAACTTTATTATCTTTGCATATTTGTAGGAACCACCTTCTTTAACATTGTAGGAGTGAAGGGCAAAGTAATCTTTATTCCTCTAAGATTTTATAATGTTCTGTTCTGTACCTACTGGCCAGACGTGGTGACACATGTTGAATAAAACTTGCTGTAGTGCAGGCCACAGCTAAGCTGTGTAATCATGGAGCAGCTGACTTAGGACTTTGCAGAACAGTCTCTCCAGCTGTGTAAAAAAAGATTTTTTTCTTTTACTTTTCTTTTCTTTTACTTTTTCTTTGCTCCTTTTCTGGAGAAGGGTGGTAACTTAAAACTCTTGTGCTGTACAGCTGTTGAATTGTTTTGTTGCCTGTCTCACAGGTACTTCTCAACCAGCTTCGGGCAGTCTTTGACCAGATCATTGAGCTCCAGAATGCCCAAGATGCAATGTACAGAGCTGCCCTGGAGGAGCTGCAGCTGAGGTTGCAATTTGAAGAGAGGAAGAAGCAGCGTGAGCTTGAGGTACAATAAGGATATTTCTAGAATGTAAAAATTAATTGAGGCTTTTGATATATGGGGATTTTAGGTACCATGTAGACGTACAGTAAAATTGAAAAATGTAGTTGGGACAGATGTAAAAATCATCAGCAGTTGCTAGGGACTTCAAGCAAAACTGCTGAGTGGTGTTTTTGATTTCTGTCTTGCCCAAAATCAGAGTTGACTTCTCTAGTGGACTTTGGAGGAGGAGAAATTTAGGGTTCTTTTAGATGAAGTAGATGAAACCCTTATGCAAAAGATGCCACAGCTCCATGTCTGCCTCCCTGCTGCGAGGCTGACACGCAGTGTTGGTGTGAGACTTGCCTTGCTAATAAACCTTATTTCTTTCATGTGCTGTACAACCACCAAAGGGGAGTCTGATAGTTTCCATATTGGAGGCTCTGTGTTTGTCTTTCTATGGCAATAATTGGTTTTAATAAAGCTGATGTAGCTGGGTAGAAGGTGGCCCAGTTAGCAACTTGAATCATGTGATGCTTCACTTCTTAGCTTGTTTGGTTTCTGTGTAGGGCAAGTGGGGTGTAACTTCATCAGAAGAGGAAGAAGAGAACAAGAGGATGAAAGAATTCCAAGACTCAATACCTAAAATGTGCTCACAGCTGCGAATACTCACTCACTTTTACCAGGTGCCTCTTAAATTACATTTTTCTAAAATATGCTGAGCTTGTGTAGAAATGAATTTCAAATATTGAGTAGGTGTAACTTCTGTATTCATGTGTAAGCAGCTGGAGCTAAGTCTTTGTTTTTTCCTTCTCTCCTTATAAGCCTGTGTTCACTGCTCCTTAGTAGTCAAAGGTTTTGTCATCATTTATGTTCCCCTGACAAAGGAGAAGAGTAATTTCATGTAAGTTGTTTTCTTCTCCCAGTAGCAAAAGTAATAGCTATCTTTTGGTGTAGTCTGAGGGGGAAAGATAGAATTCCTTCTGCATTCTGTTTTTTCCTCACAGTCTTTGCAAGTCATTGCAGTCTATTAAAGACTACAGAAAGTTTATTATTAAGGGTCTAATACTTAATTTTAAGCTCACTGGGGTGGGCAGTGGATGTTTGGGGTAACATGTGCAGGCTATCTTCTGTAATTTATTCTGGAATTATCTTTTTTATAGCTGATTCTAAAGCTACTATTCCCCAGAAAAATGAGCCTAAGTCTTAAAGTGTAGGTTGTAAATAATTTATGATTTAGGTGCTCTATGTGATTGCTAAAAGTTGGCCAGGTAGGTTTTGCCTGCTTGGACTGTATTCATGCTGAGTCCTACTATGGATTTTCCTCACAAGATTTCCGTGGCCAGCTTTGGTCATCTTTGGAAGTAATGAGTGCTCTAGTTATGAGCGTGTTCTGGTTAATATTTACTGGAGATTAGGAATGAGCTCTTCAAGTGAGTCTTCCCACCTTGCCCAAATCCTCTCCTTTCCTGTGTCCTGTGGGGCTTCTGCAGTTGTGTGGCTAGAGCCCAATGGGAAGATGGGATGCAGAAATGTGCCTCCCACATGCCAAGTGCAAATCTCCCCTCAAATCCCTCCAAATGCAGTCTGGTTGGGTCTGCAGCACCGACTGCCCCCCTGGGCACATGCTTTGCTGTTGTGGGGTGCCCAGTGCTGCTGTATGACCCACACCAGATGGGTGTGTGTGAAGCCAGCACTGTTCTAATGCTGGCCTGGTGGCATTGAACCTGCAGCACAGACTCAAGGTGAGGTCTCCTGTTGGCACAGGTTGGCTCCTGAATGCTGTCCCAAGGCAGTGGCACACAGAGGCAGGTGCTCTGCAGCCTGGGAGTCTTCTGGCAGATGGAGTGTGCCAGCAGGGCACAGGGAGTGGGGAGCATCCTTTAAAAAACCAAGCTGTTCGTGCAGGAGACTGTGGCATGCATGGCAGATACTTGAAAAATAAAATAAAGCTCTGGGTTTTTGCAGAAAGAATGAATCCAGTGTAACTGATTTGTTAACTGTTGGATATGAATCCTTGTGTTTGCCTTTTCCCAGATTCTCTCTGCCTGTTTACCAGGTCTGTGCACCACCTGATACTCCTGTGCAAACACACCAGGGATGTTTTCTTAGCCGTCTCTTGGGTTTTTCTTTCCCCTTCAGGGAATCGTCCAGCAGTTCTTGGTCCTGCTGACCACCAGTTCTGACGAGAGCCTTCGGTTCCTGAGCTTTCGACTGGACTTCAACGAGCACTACAAGGCCCGAGAGCCGCGGCTGCGCGTGTCGCTGGGCACGCGGGGCAGACGCAGCTCCCACATGTGACACGGCTGCCCAGGGACACCTCGGCGCCCGGTGGCACCTCTGCGTGGACGCGGCCGTCGGGGGACGCAGCGCAGCCGGACCGCGGGATCCGAGTCTCCATTGCTGCGGGCAACATCCTCTCACTCGGTGACTGCGTGACGCCGGATGGCAGAGAGCAACAAAAGTGGGGTTTTTTACACTGATGTTTCTAGAATTACGGGACTGGATGGGCTGGTTGGACCTCATCGCATCAATCAACTTGTTAAATCGTCCTTTTAAATGAGCGCCAATTTTATTTGAAGCTTTCTGAGCTTTTTCCACTGTAACTTGGGTCTGTGTCAAACAAAATCACATGTTCTTTTGTTTATAGAAAGCACCATTTCCTTTTTTAACAAGAAAATAAGGTTATTTTTTCTATATGTACTTGTTCTATTTGAAGAGAGCTTTTGTTAAAGCCAACAGATCAGGACCCAAACTTATTGTCCTTGTTAAGAAGCTATACAGCATTTCATTATGCTGATTTTCAGTGTTGTGATGTGTTTGACTGTGTGAGAAACTTTGTATCGGGAGACATAAAGTTATATTTAATTTTTTTTGTCGTTTTCAAAGTTAAAGACTTGGAATAAAAATTTAGTGGGAAAATTCTATGGTTACTGTACAGGAGCAAACTATAAAAGCAGAGTCAGGAGTTTATCTGTTGCACTTAAGATCTAAAAGTGATGTTAAAACCTCAGTACTGAAGGAAAGCATTGGTTAAGCTTGACTGCTTAATGTTCAAAATCAAATACATAGAAACAAACTGACTTGGCTAATGTTGATTTCATTCTCTTTTTTTCCCCTATTTTTTTCATTGTATATATTTATATATTGCTGAACTGTTCAGATGTTGGGGAGGGGGGATTCTTCTTTTGCAAAGTTGTCATTATATCAGGTCATTTATTATGTTCCACAAGTGCGAGCTTAGAAAAATAAAAACACAATTATCTTTCACACAAGTGTGTTGTTTCTTGCAATTGAAAGTTTGTGATTTTTTTCACAGGTTAAGAAAGGAGAAGCTTCCATTAGTTAGAAGCATATTGATTTATAGAACCCTTCACATTGCAGGGTTTTTGTACTAGTCTTACTTGCACTGAGAGTTGTGTGCAGTTCATTAATTAGCAATTACCCTCAGATCAGCTAGGTTTGTGACTGTTTTTGCCTTTTGCCCTTACTTTGCTTGGACCCTTGGGAGTCAGAGGCACCTGCCAGGCCATGCAGGTAAGGCTGCTCTGAGTCGTCATGTCAGTGAGCTCTGATGGGACCACGTGCTGACTGGCAGCCCTGGACTAGCTAGTTCACTCCCTGGACACCAGGATTCCTGTTGTGCAGGCCTCAGAATCCTTGATTTTGTTAAAACATGTAAGGCTGGTGCAGGTGCTGTCACTGGGTGTAGTGTGCAGGCAGCATTTCAGCTGTGAGCAAGGATGGACTTGGTGAGCCAAGGGAAAGCTGAAGGTTGCTGAGCTTGGCGTCATAAGGTAATGGATCGTTGACAGGCAGAGTAATACAATTTCTGCCAGTGTGGTGGGAGCACATTTTTGTAAAGTCTGGAAGAATAGCAAAGATTATTTGATTGTGTTTTGACAAAGACTTAGAAAGATGAGCTGCACGAGCACTGTTTTGGCCATTGGGTTGAGAGTTGTGTTGTGTGTCACATCACTAGACAAGTCAGAGGCCAGAGAGGCAGCACCAATGTTGGAACTAGAGGACAAGTTCCATAGGAAGGTTAAATTCTCTTTGCCCCTAAGATGAATCCAGCAGTACCGAGGAAACTCACAGTAGTGGCCAGCTGGGAATGATCATTTTGAGGTGATTCTACAGCAACCTGTTCTGGGAAAAGTATTTACTGCTGCTAGGCTGAGGGGACCAGTGGGGACCTGCTATTATCCCCATGCTTCTTTGTAGGTGAATACCAGTTTCTTATCCTCTAACCTGGCAGCTGGTATGTTTTACATGGATTTTCTCGTGACAGCCTCGCCTTTGTCAACAATTCCTAACAAGTGCGAGAGAAATGCTCTTACATTTCACTTGTGCTCCAAGACCAATATTGAATTCTACACAAATGCACATAGTGACAGGCTCCTGCTGCTGTGGCTACACAAATGGCTTTCCTTGTAGTGGGTAGCAGCAGCACCATTAAGGTACATTTCTGAGGAGAAATGTGAGAGATTTTCACCTCATTTTTCAACAATGAAGTTAGATACTGCAGTCAATGTTAAAGAATAATCTTTAGCAAGATGTTTACTGTACAAGAATGTTCTTTATTTTTTAATGCACACTTCTGACTGGTAATTTCAGTGGTTTTTTCCTAGAGTTACAGTGTCTGAAAATACAAATACCGCTGTGGGTCTGTCTCCAGCCGTATTTCCAGCTCGTCCTCACTGTATTCTGTCCCAGGGCCATTGCTAACTGAGCCTGCACCCTCAACCCCTTCCTTTTCAGGGTTGCCAAGGCCTAAGGAGATTTTGGAGAAACTGCAGTACAAGTTGAAATGCAGAAATGAAGAATAAAACTATCACTCAGCTTAGGGTGTCATACAATATGTAACACTCTTCTGGGTGCAGGGCTATCCATGTGGTGCTACCAATATCATAAACGCTTTAAAAGAAAAAGAGCTGAAAAATATTTTCTTCTTTTGAACAACAAGGGATATTGTTCTGGTAACTGAAGGGAAATAGTATCTTAACCAATACGAACTCTGAAGAAGTTTAAAAACAACCCCTGGAAGTTTTATCTCCCTCTGTAAATTCTAACAGCTTGAATGCACCAGGGTGCCATATGATGCAGCGTAGTATTTTAGAAGCATCCACTAGGACATGCAGAAGCTCATGATATAATGTATTTTCCAGTGAATTAGTTATAAGCTTAGGGTAGGAGATCAAGGACAGAATATAATCATAATCCAGTTTTATTTAAGTGATTCTATTCAGTCAAGGCCCTGTGTGTTTTCTCCTCTTACACCAGATGCAGTGAATAAATGCCAAGGTCTCTCAGCCTCACACAGGAGCATACTATTTATTTTAAAAGCCTAAATCTACGTGATTTGTTTTGTTAAAATTAGTTGTGGAAGGATTTTATCTTCCTCCTGTCACATATGTAAGGTGTTCAAGAACTTTTCCAACCTTTTAAAATAGCATTCTTACCAAGAATGGCCAATTACCTTTGGTCAATGTGCAGCTCTAACTTCCAGTATGCTACATCTAACGACGACTTTCAGTATTGAGGACGCTCTTTAAGTACATATGTAACTTTTTAAACACAGTAAGGGTTGAAAGGCAATAAATGATTGGGGAAAAGGGAGGTATTTTGGACAGAAAATTGAAGCTTTATTTTAAACTTCTAGACTTAAAGTTTGAAGTTGTCTGTGATCTTGCATGAACGTTTCCTAATGCTGGCCTTAGAAACAACCCATGGCTGTGCACATTTGTACTCATTTCAATTTTCACCTGAATGAACAGCCTCAGAGATGACAGAATGTATTTCATGCTCGCATAAGGGTGCTCAGGGACTTCTCCAAAGTGCCTCATTAATTTTGAAAATCATCTGTTGATTACTTGAAAACCTAAAATGCCACTTTAGCTTCTAATAAGATTCTGCTAACAGGAGAGGGGAAGGAGTTGGGAGGGCTGCATGAGATGCAAATATTGGCAAGTAGAGCAGGGACAGGTACAAGAACCAGCTGTTTCAGAAGTCAGAGGAAATAAGTCTGTCTGGTTTCTACAAGGGCATTGTAACCATTGCCTGCTCTACCCTATTTAACAAAACAAAATTACTTAAAATACCAAGGATAATAATAAACAATTACAAGTAAAATACTCTTTCTTAATCTGCAGTTGTTCAGAGTGAAAAGTTTCAGTTGCCACTGGTTTAACATATATCATTCTGAGGGCTTGCTGAACCACGAATTTAAAATATAATGAAAACTTTATTTTTATGTTGACAAGGAATACTATGACTTTCAGGTATGAACCAGTCAGACTCCCTAAAGTAACTGGCTCCCTGATGTAGTATTTTGACCATTTTTTTTTAGCTTGGTGTAATGCAGTCCTTAAGGCATGAAAACCACTCATAAGGATTAATTTGGTGCTTACTCTCTTTCACCAGAAGAGCAGCAAAGATACCTCAGTCAGTATTTATTTTCTTGCTTTTTGTTTCCAAAGTTAGCTTTTTGCTAATACACTCTGACAACCCAATATTGCACATTATTTCATAATATCTTGGTACTAAAACCTCGGTGCCACGTGAGTGGCAATAGAGACTCAAGTGCAGGTGAAAAGCCAAAGCTGACCAGAGGTGTATGGTCAGAGAGACACAAAGGTCAGGAGAGTTAAAGAAACCAAACTGGTAGATATTCATTCACAAAAGGAGAGAAGGGCGGAGAAGAGAGCAGGAATCCTGAAAGGCATCCAATGGTGGCCAAAGAGACACTCAGGAAACAAGAGAAATCTGAGGAGTGTAGGAGGTGAAATTTCTATCACTGCACTGTTAATTTACTTTAGCTCTTTGTGGAGCAAATTATGTTAAATGTTTTCCTTCAGAAATGATCAGAACAGCAATTAAGTTGGCTAAACATTTGGGTATATAAAATGCAATTGGAGTGATTATTACCATCAGTCTGAATATTAAAATATATGATGGGAAAAAGCCGTCACAAAGTGTTTACCCAGTGTACGAATTCTTTCAGTGCCACAGAAAATGAAAATTAATTATTTGCTTTTGAGTTACCTGCCAAGGTAGGTAACAAGGTAGAACAAGGTAGTTAGGCATCCAGGATGCCTCTCACTTCTACAATGGGAACATTCCCAAAGCTGCTCAAGGCCACTTCATCACCCTTTAAAGATTTTTCAAAAATTACACAGAGGGAGGTAAAGAGCAGTCTTCTGCCTTGCTTTCTAAGATGGCACTGTATTCACTCCTCAAAAGAGGGTATTTGTACTGAGTTTTGCATCTTGCTTTTGTTGAACCTGCTGAAGAGCATAAAGAAACAGAGGGAAATTACAGACAGGCTTGCAGCAGTAATTAAAAAAGTAACTGGGATCTTTCCTTTAGCAACCTGGTGTGTAAAAATGAGATAGTGGAGCATATTATGATGGGTATAAAAAGGAAGAAACTAAAATTCTCTAGAAAACAAGAAATTGAACCATCAGATGGAGAGAAGTGAAATTGCGCCATTTAGTGGTGAACAGGAAGCATAAAAACGTAAAATGCAGGGTGAACATGGTGTTTGATAAATGAGAAAAGCATAATTTCCACTCATTGCAACTTAGTATTAACACAATTAATGTTTAAGGATCAGAATCTGATCCAGACTTATCCCAGACTTAGAACAAGTGCACAGGTTTCAGTCTTCCACAGGCAAAATATTCTGGAAATCTAAAGAAATCTCCTTCAAATGAAAATATCAAAACAGACATTAATAACAGAATAGGAAAAAATTACAAAAAAAGAGTAATTGGATGGTACTCAGTAAGTGAAATAAAATAATAAATGTTACAACTTCCTTGATTAAGACTGTAAAAGGGGAATACTGTAAGTGACTCAGAAGAAATAGCTGTGTAGAAGAATTTTACAGCTGCTTGTGGCTTCTTAGAGGGTTTCTTAATGGACAGTTGTATAACTGCAGGCTTATTTTAAGCTTGACCTTTCTCCTTTATAAATAAAGAACTCCTCAAAATCACCTTTAAAGGGTTAGGCAGGCACCAAACAAGGCCAAATTTTTTGGTTTAGTTTTGGCAAGCTGATTTGGATGCACGCTACTACTTGTAGCAAGCACCTGGCCATGCTGAGGGACTTCCAAACCTCACCAGCAGAATGAACTGTATCAGGATGCAGAAGAATAGAAATCCTGCTGATCCCACACTTTGCCAGAGCCAGTGATGCTCCCAGTGCAGTGTCACACATGTCACAGACATGGTCACACTGCGTCCCTGGTCAGACTAATCTTTTGCAGCGGCTTGCAGAGCTCCAGCTGAAGCTCTTCATAAACCTCTTTCATTTCTTGGACCCTCTGACTTGTCCTCTAAGTACGTGGATACAGAGTTTGCTTTTCAAACTCAGAGACTGAAATTCCTGAAGCAGCCTTTAGAGGACAGCGGAGAATTGCAAATGGTGAATTTTCAGCTATGGCTTTATAATCCGGGATACTTTGGTTTTATTATCAGCGTTATGAATTCTGATTCAAAGTGCAGACAAAGTAATAATGTGTGTTGTTCATAGACTGTTTTTTCAAGACAAGGTTGTGACTTGTAACAGCAGTGTATTTTTAATTATATTGTAGCCCTTTCTATCAATAAGAATTTCACTTTCCATCCGGCTAAGCTGTGGCCTCACTAAATGAACAGCTGCACTGTCTAAAGGAGCTCACTTCTTCATGTTGAGACCTAATGGAAAAGGTAACAGTGTTCCCAAATAAAAAATCCTGGTGACTTTTTTGGGAGGCTGTGGTGATCCTAGCCTTTGGCATGGGGGCTTTAAATCTGCAAGAAATTTGCTGGTTGGGTCAAAATGTTGCATATCTCTCTCCCTGGGAAATCTTGGGTGAAATTTTAGGACAGCTTCTAGCAGTATTAGACTGTAATAAGGTTTTGCTTGAATTGCTAGAAGCTGGCTGGGCACTGGGGCAGAGCCTCTGCCATTGTGGTGTGCCCAGGGCTGCTGTATGACCCACACCAAATGGGTGTGTGTGAAGCCAGCAGTGCTCTAATGCTGGCCTGTGGCATTGAACCTGCAGCACAGACTCAAGGTGAGGTCTCCTGTTGGCACAGGTTGGCCCCTGAATGCTGTCCCAAGGCAGTGGCAAAGGAGAACATGCTTTAAAAGACCAAGCTGTTTGCACTTGGTGTTCACGGCAGGCCCTGGAAGATCCAAATTCTGACCACCAGTTCTGACGAGAGCCTTCGGTTCCTGAGCTTTCGACTGGACTTCAACGAGCACTACAAGGCCCGAGAGCCGCGGCTGCGCGTGTCGCTGGGCACGCGGGGCAGACGCAGCTCCCACGTGTGACACGGCTGCCCAGGGACACCTCGGCGCCCGGTGGCACCTCTGCGTGGACGCGGCCGTCGGGGGACGCAGCGCAGCCGGACCGCGGGATCCGAGTCTCCATTGCTGCGGGCAACATCCTCTCACTCGGTGACTGCGTGACGCCGGATGGCAGAGAGCAACAAAAGTGGGGTTTTTTACACTGATGTTTCTAGAATTACGGGACTGGATGGGCTGGTTGGACCTCATCGCATCCATCAACTTGTTAAATCGTCCTTTTAAACGAGCGCCAATTTTTTTTGAAGCTTTCTGAGCTTTTTCCACTGTAACTTGGGTCTGTGTCAAACAAAATCACATGTTCTTTTGTTTATAGAAAGCACCACTTCCTTTCTTAATAAGAAAATAGAAATTATTTTTAATACATGCTTGTTCTATTTTAAATCATTTTGGTTTTCGCCAGGAGTTTTGGATTCAGACCATGTAGCTTCCCCCCACGAGATTAGACTGCCGCTGATGTCTTGACTCTCTGGCTTCGGGTTGGGTATTTCTGCTTTTATTCCTAAGTCCTGCTCAGCTTTGGAGACCTTTCCTGATGGTTCGCCAATGCCAGAGAGTGCTGGCCCCTCCCCTGCCATGGCTTTTTCCCCCAGGGGGCAGGGCCATAGGCAATACCCAGAGGCACCACCCAGTCAGTGATAAGTGGGAGGAAACAGGATTAGGTTTGAGGGGGATGGGCACTGCTGGGCAAGGACAGATAGAAAAGAACATTACAAATCCAATGGAATATAAACCCAATTAATGTATTACAACAAGACCAAATGTTCTCGTTCAGAAGTTATATAGAACATTTAGTTATGATAAATTTCAATACTGTGATGTATTTATAACAACCTCAGGTACTTTGATTTTTTTTCCTGTATTTGTTTTCAAGGTAAGTATTACAAATAGTCATTTAGAAGGGAAATTCTGTGGTTTCTGTACAGGAGTGAATTGTAGAAGCAGATCAGGAGGGACCTTACTGCTTATGAAATATCCTAAGAACTAAAGTTGAAACCCCAATGGTGTCAAAGTATAGTTTCTTTTTGTTGAGGGTTAAGTTTCCTGTAGAATTTTTTCCCCCCCATAAGTTGCTAGGAGACTAAATACTGATAGTTAAAGGGTGCTCAACCCAAACAAAGGAAGTTTATCACTTAGTTTTGGGGGAGGGAAAAAAGCTCCGGGGAGCTGAGGGTGGCGGGACTCACTGCTCTCGGTTTTCCGGGGAGGACGGTGGGGTGACGGGTAGCTGCGTGGAGTCCATGGTTAACGGAGGAGTCTGGTCCTGGGAATTCTATCATCTGTTGGGGTGCCCAGGAATTCGGAGTTTCTTCGCTGTCCTGCTGGATTTTGGGTGAGCCCGGGTCCCGCCGCTGCGGCTTCTCCGGCACTGCCACCTCTGCCTGCCAAGGACACCCCCTACCTGCGGAGGACAGTCCACCGCGCCCGGCTTCCAGCCATCAGCGCCGGAGCTTCCACCGTGTGCCCTCGGGGTTCTTGGTTCTGTTCTACTATTGTTATAATTGCTGTTGTTGTTTGTCTGTCCTGTTATATTTACTAGTAAAGGACTGTTATTCGTTTCCCCATAGCTCTGACTGAAAAGTTGTTTTTTTTGTTTTTTTGGGGTTTTTTTTAATCTTCCAAATTATAATAACTCAGAGGGAAGGATTTGAATTCCTCATTCCTAGAGAGGCCTGCCTCTCCTTAGCAGACACCTGTCTTTTCAAACCAAGACACTTTTCAAAAACTGATGTTAAAAAATATCTTGAGTAATTGAAATCGACTTTATTTCTCTTTCCTTGTTTATATTCCTGCTATATATTTATATATTTCTATCCAGATATTAGAGGAGGGAATGTTTCTGGATTGTTTGCAAAAAAGCCATTATGTCAGATAATTGAAGTCGCCATATATTATGCTTCACAAGTACAAATTTAGAAAAAAACCAGTTATCTTTCAAAAACTGTTTTTCCTTTTGCAATAGAAAGACATTAATTTTTGAGCAGGGTAAGCAAGGAGAGGGCTCCAGTTCAGAGTGCAGGTGGTTTGCAGATCTCTCTAGCAAACAAACCCATTATAAGGCTTTGGTACTAGTATTAACTGTAGTTACAGTGATGTGGAATTTGTTAATTAAATTTGCTCTCATTAATTAAGTTAACCACATCTGTGACTTTTTTTGCACTTTGCCCTTACTTTGCTTGAACCCCTGGGACGCAGAGGCACCTCCCAGGCCATGTAGGCGAAGCTGATCTGACTCATGAGGATGAAACCTGCAGGTCCAGACTAAGATGTTTGTCCTCTGGCTATCCAGACCCTGCTGAAGTACAGGTGAAAGCAGTGCTTCCCAGTGGGTTATCCTGCAGAGTAACCGGCCTTTCCCAGGTGGGATGGACACAGACCTTTCAACTGCACTTGCTGGTGCAAGAGGAATGGAACTGTGGAGAAGGGGTAATGTTCAGGCAGTGAGACAGTCCCAGGAGGGCGTCGGACACAGGGCAGAAAGGTGGGAATTCAGCCATGATGTCATTCTCTTTCTGGACAATTACACATATCACTCTCTAGAGGAAGCCTTTTAAATCAAAATCAAAAGGGGTAGATTAAGTTCTTAGCAGGATGACAAACTCTTGAAAAAGATCTGCTGAAAAGACATCACAAATTTTGTAGTTGAGGCAAAGATACTGTTTCTCCTCCTCACAGCTCCAATATAATGTGCCCAGTATTTTTCCCCAGAATAATCTGGGTTATAGAACCTGCAACTTACATCGCTGGTTTGTCTGACTGTACTCAACAGCTTGTTTAGTACATCAAACAGATGAAATGTTAAATTAGTATCATGCACTAAATTAGTATCATGACCAACTCCACTGTTGTGAGGCAGGCACTGTGGTTCTTTTAAGTCTTAATTTCTGAGCAGCAGCTGTGGATAACAGGTATTTGTGATAGCTGCTCTTGATTTTGGGGTACAGTAGAATTACAGAAATCGTGGTCTTTTTATAATTTGCTTTTGGTGCTGAGTTAGTGTAGGGTGTCTCATGATCAGACTGCTCTTCTGAAATCACTGAACCCATGCCATTGCCCTAGGACTTCTCTCCTGGAAGTCATGGATAGTTGAGTGCAGCTATTGTCGAGATTTGTGTTTTGTATGGAAATCACATCCTCTTTTTGCTTATATTCCTGAGTTTTGTCTGTGTTCTTCTGACTTTGATTCTTTTATAGGCAGTATCAATACTAGTTAATATTCTTCCTCTGTGAGAGAAAAAAAATTTTTGAAAAGGACAACAGTTGGGTCCAATGGTCTGAGAGGTCTTTTCCATACTTTTCAATCCTATGTTACTCACTGATATGAGTTAAGAGGCCAATTAAAATAAAATTACATCAAAGATCTCAGTATTGTTACCAGCTATTGCTGTACTCCAAAGTTCAGTGGTGAATTTTGTGACTGCAAGCACTTAATTGCTAATATCAACTATCTAATAAAGAATTATGTGGGGTGGGGAGGGGATCAGCTGTTTTCTCCATCGCTGAAGTAACTACTGAAGCCAACACTGCCCCAACCTATATGAAATCAGAGACTGCCACAGAGACTGTTATGTGGTGTTTTCATACATACCTGCAGCCTTTGTGTTCCTGTTGTCTGGAGGGAATCGTGCAGTCTATATGTTAGAGGGGAAGACCCTGCGTTGCTGATAATCCCACAGAGTGTTTGACATTGTTGTGTAATCTTGGGTAATCTGTCTTGACATTGACAGGAAGTTTTCTTTTTCACTTTGTTAGTGTCTCTGAATGAGTGAAAATCCTGCAACAGCAACATTTTCTTGATTTCAGTAGCAACAAAGGGAACTTCCAAGTCACTGCAAATTAATATGCTGTAGAGTACCTCTGCAGACTGTCTCTAGAACTGCTTTTATGGCTGTGGCAGTTTTGATTGTTTTAATTATCTGATTCAGTGAGATGCAGCCACATTCCTTCTTATCCTTACAGCCTATCCACAGTTACAGAGAGGATCAAACCAGAGGGAGATTGGAGGGAATACTGCTGTCTTCCAACATACCTTTTTCACATGTCAGCTGTTCAGATCTTTCCTGCTATACAGTGTGGAACTGGGCCTTTAACAGGAACTGATTTGGAGAGTTTTAATTTCAGCAGTTAAGGGATACTTAAAGGGATACAACCTTTGCTAATGATTTAAATTTGCAGTTGTATTTAACTTTTTTTTTTTTTTTAATCTCTGCACATGCAGTCTGGGCTCTGGAGTGCAGGTGTGGGCTCAAAGCTGCTATCCCCAAGGGAACCTTATCATCTGGACTTGGAGGCTGCTGGAGGACAGACCTTGATAGAGCTTGTTGGTCCATTCATCCGATTGCTACTGTTGTGTTAAAGGATCTTCCTCCCCGATGGATTCAGAATTCAAACAGCATACAGACATATGCTTTAGTTTTAGGTAGTCCTATGAGGAGCAGAGAGTTGGACTTGATGATCCTTATGGGTCCCTTCCAACTTGAGACATTCTATGATTCTGTGAGCTTGACTCTCAGGGCAGTGACTGCTGTTTCTTCCCACTGATCTCACCAGAAGACCCATCTGCCATTGAATTGCTCTCATGGTTGTACATCACAATTGTCAAAAAACCCTTCTTCCATGGGCAGCGTACACATATATGCACCAATGCAAACATCAGCCTAAAGGATATGTTTCTGCTCTTCCCTTCATGTCTTTACATAGGACAACACAAAGCCATGGTTGCTCTTGGCTGGCATTTGGCCCTTAAACATTTTTGAACAGTTTTAAACAAGAAAGGCTCTCTCTTTTCCTACCTAGTTTCTTAGAACTTCCATTCCTTTAACACAGCATTACTCTTGCTTTGCAAATGCAGAGACTACAGTAACATATTCCCTCCTTTCCACTTTTGTGTTAATTCATTCTTCTTTCTGTATCTGTTTTTTCTTGCTTCTTGTTCATTTCTATGCCCTCTGTTATTCTGATATTGCCTTCTCTCCACTTTTCGACACCTTTTAAAAATGAAAGAAATGAGAGGGACCTTATACTACTCATTTTCTTAGGCTGTTGTGTTTCTTCATGAGTGATTACTACCCTGAAGGGTTTGCTGCAGCAGAGACCAAAAGCATAAACACCCCCCTGCAGCCCCTGAGCTACCAGCCTCCTCCACTGATACTCCATACAACATACTCCTCTGGCATCCAAAAATCACCCTCAAACTGCATCTGAGTAAAAAGAGGGCATATTTAAAAAGAAGTCTCAATGCAGTAGGGGAGACTTCTGGGATAAGAAGAAGTCTGCTTATTCTAGCAGACTTCTGGGCTCCTCATCCCTCTGACCAATAAATGTTTCTGCCTGTCTCTCTGTAGTCTTCTACCTACAAATCTAAAACTGTAGGCTTCCTACTGAAGATGTTCTGCATGAGGCAATTATGTATCTTCTGCTTTTACTAATGCATAATAATGATAATAATGATAATAATAACAACAATAATAATAATGGCAGCACTGCTGCACTTACTTTTCTTTGTTCTGTAGAATATGTTTCAGCTGAAAAATATTGCCCAGTTAGACCCATTAGAGAGATTTTAATTTGTAAAGTGTTTTCTTAGGGTCTTTTTGATTAATTCTCAAACCAGATTTGCACAGCTGGATTTCAAAATTAATGCAGCAAATCATTGTATTTGTGTGGTGTCTCACTCCGAATTCCTGTGTCTGGCCTTACCAGAATTTTTCTTTGCATTCTAAATGACTCAGTAACAACAACAGTATCAGCAGTATCTCTGCAGCTGAGGTCATGCAACAACACAAAAATGTTTGCTCTCGTTCAGGTGAATAAGACCCAGCTCTTATCCCCAAAAGCAAGGGTTTGAAAACAGCACAAGGATAGCTATATTTACTAAATTAAGAAATAACATGACGATTTTGCTATCACTAAATTGTACCCCTTGCTAGTAGGCGAGAAGACTTCACTGGATTTGCCTTGTGAAATACTTTGCCTAGTGAAATGCAAGGAATATTTCAAGCAGAAAGAACTTGAAAACAGACATAAGATGAATAACTTTAGTATTTCAGTTGAAGTGAATTAGACTTGGAGATGACCATATTCCACATTTACTTTATGGTGTCTCTGGTGACCACTCACCTCGGATAATACAGCTGAAAAACTGAAATGAGCTGTGATGTAACAGTGGGCAAGAGGTGATGATGAGAAGGAGGTACCTGTCATTATGCCAGGACTCCAGAGGTGCTAGGTTGCTGTACTGGAACTGACAATCACAAACTAACCTCTTTGTGTACATATTTGGGTTCCATTGATGCCTGCTTAAGTGATCTAAGCCACTGCCTTTATTTAGGACTAGGCAGAACTAGTGGAAGCTCCTGACAGCCCAATTCCTTCCCCTGAGGCACAGGAAGATAGACACTGCTGGTGGGCAACAGAAAGGAATTGTCCCTGTTCAAAATGCCTGGAGAACCAGTGGGTAGATCTCTCATTTCAGGCCTGTCGGGGGGAATGAAACAGAAAGGGTAGATAGCCCTTGTTTTTTTCCCCTCCTTTTTACACCAGACCACTGCACTCTCAGGCATCAAATGCCCATGTACACCTTTCTGCCATTTTCTTGGCTGGGAAGATTAGTTTGGAAACACTTTATCTGCACAAATTTACCTGACACCAGGGCAGGAGTGCTTTCAGATTGTGAATTATAACTTTCCTTTATGCAATGCTACTTTAAAACACAAATCAAAAGACCAAAACTCACTTGTGCAAAAGATGTTGCTTCTGCTGGTACCCTTTTAAACATGGGTGTAGCATTCAGTCTACTCAGAAAACACAAATTGCTCTGAAATCCAGCGCAGATTGGAATAAATAGCACGAGTCCATACAGTTGCAGTAGATCACAAATCATGCTTCAAGACTGAACTAAACTTTGCCTTCAACTGGACATTATCAAACTGTCTCCAAAGGCATTCTGGCCATCATCTGTGCCACAAACAGTGACGTCAAAGAGTGATATCTCTCCCCAAGATGCTGACAAGTGAGTGAAGTGGTCTCACCGCAGCTAAGAGCCAATGTTTTAATAGGTCCAGACTGGGAATTGATTTTAACAGATTTCTTCAGATATGGCAGAAAAAAGACCACTGGCAAACCTTGATTTGAGTGCCTGACTAGCATCTGTACATCTTGAAATAAAGAAATAGTTGAAAGTAATGGAAAATTTCTTCAGGCTTATTATTTTAACTTTGGAAAAATGGTCTTTGGAAACCAAGACGGAAAAATATGTCTTGTAGGCAACAGGTTTCAATAGTGAAGAATTGCTGTAATTCCATACTCACTAAAACTTTCCAGCATGTCAACAAGGATTTTTTAGGAGATGCTGTCAAATGCCTTGCTAAAATCAAGGTAGTGTTTTCTCCACATTTCTCCCCTCATCTATCAAACAAGTTTCATCATAGAAGGTGATCATCCAATATGGTTTGTCTTAATCACCTTTTTGACCTTACTTTGCTTGGACATACCTTCCATGAGGGCTCAATACACAGTTTTCCCAGAAAAAGTGTGAGCTTGAATGGTGAGTGGTCTCCCAGATCTTTCTTTGGTAGATGATAATAAATTAGACTTTTCCCCCTTGTCTGGCACTGTGACCTGCATGATCTTCCAAAGATGATAGAAAGCAGTTTTGCATTGAAGTTAATCATTTTTTTCCGCTCCTTCAGCTCCATCTTATGAGGTCCCATGGCCTTGTAAGTACTGGGTTTGTACAGATTGTCCCTCTCTCAGCTCTCCTCCACTTCCAGTAAAAATTTCATATCTACATTTTCTGTTCTTTTAAACCTCCTGATATATTGCTAGTTGTTAAAATGAACATTGCCTGTCATTGAATTATTTTATAAAAATGTAGCTTTTAATTTTAACCTTAATCTTTTTCTTATTATGATTATAGTTCCCCTGTTACAAACAGAAGACTTTTATGCCACTTGACACAATGCAGCTGCAAATAAAAACAGTTCTTTATCTTTTTCACGCAGAAGTCATTAAAATAGGGTTTTCTGGACAAGTGAAGCTAGGTTCTGCACCAAGAGCTTGTGATTCCTGGGTAAGAACTGCTAAAAACCACAGAGGAAACATTAAATAAATGTGTGAAGGTGATAGAAAAGGCAAGTGGCCTTTATTTTCTGAACCCCGGGTTCTCCCTCAAGGCGGAAATTCAGTAGTGAAAACAAAGCAGAAGCGTGTGTGTGAGGTTTGGATGCGCTGGGCTGATGAGGAGGGTTCGGTGCCGTGGGCAGCAAGGCAGGCGCTGGTGCAGGCAGTGCTGGCGGACGGAAAGGCAGGACCAGCTCCGGAGCTGACACGTCTCCCAACGAGACTCGGGAAAAAGTTTCGCAGACTTTAGGAACTCACACTGAGGCAAAATACAACCCAGCAAAAGGAGGCGAGAGCAAAGCACAGGCGCTGGTATGGCCGCAGGTAGCCCGTGTGGTTTGCAGAGTGAGGGTGAGGCAAGCGGAGGACTTCAGCTCGCAGACTTGTTCCCACGATTTCACTGCAAGTTCTTCCGATACGAAAACGAGGACTGGTCCCATGTGAGGTTCCACAAGCACCTCACCAATGCAGAACCACGCATTACATTCAAGAAGGGTACGAGAGCTCTGCGCTAAACCCACAACAAAGCTGATTTTGAAACGGTTTTAATGATAGACAATCTGCATACCAATTGACTCGTTTGCGTATACAATAGCTTGGAACAATACCAGAGAAATATGTAAAAAGTCTGCAACGCTGTATGACAATAGCTTCCAAGTACGCTGACCTTCTGCAAACGAAACAAACGAAAAGTACAGTACTCTTTTGATGAGGCATTAATGAAGGATTAAGAGCGGATACAGCTGCATCACACGAGCGCTGTTTTCACTCCGTGATTACAGCAGAAGCACTGCGTGGGCAGGCAGCGAGCACATGCTGTAGCACGCCCGTGTCTCACGGCACCCCGGGCCGGCGATGGGTGCGGTGCGGTGCGGCCCGGTCCCCCCGCACCGCCCCGGTCCCCCCGCACCGCCCCGGTCCCCCCGCACCGCGCCGCCGCCGCGGGCACCCCGCGCACGGCCCGGCGGCTCTGCAGGAAGGACTCCCGCACTGCGCCCGGCCAGCCGCGCCACAGGTTAAACAGAGGGCAGGAGCGCCAAACTAGAGAAAAACACGGTCAAAAAGCGAGCAGAAAGGACACGAAAACTTGAGCGACCTGACGCTGCGCAGAGCAGCTGCAGAGAGCGGGGTTGGTGGGAGAGTTTGCAGGCCGGACCCCAGCATTTCTCTGTGCAAGACAATATTCTAGCGTGCAACTGCCCCCATTCATTTCAAGAGATCTGAGCTGCTTGAAGTGGTGCTCAAACCCTCCGCGACTACCTACGGTTTTGCTCTTACCCTGCTGTCCTCCCTAGGTATCTGCCTCCAGAGTAGGGAGGCACACCGTATATCCATGGAACATAAAGTATATATATATACACCTGTGTGTGTGTATTTCCTTTTTTAGGTCACTACACCAAATAATGTGAATAATAACTTATTCAGTTGAATAAAACTGAAGTTCTCAACATGCCAGGAGACTTCCTGTTGTAATGAACTGACTTGGAGTGCTTCAGTTCACACACAACCTGGATCTGCTTCCTAACTCTTCCCCTGGCACATACCCTGGGTAACTTCCATGGAACAACTTTTCCAGACAAAACGTTGCTCTATCCCCCTTTCCCCACCCCCTCCTTCTGCAGGGGCATATGCTCTGGTTGTGTCCCAAGAATGCCTCTAGAATATGCCTTCCAGATGAATGATTACTTCTGCTTTTCAGTTTTGGTTAGTAGTTGGTACTTCTGGTTCCTGGATGCCGTAGTTTTTCAAAGATCGTTAGGGATCCATCTGGGAGATGTATTCTCACTGGCATTTCTATTCCCCCCCGTGCTAAGTGTGTACAGTGATTGCTCAAATGCAGACTTTGGTAGCTTGTGGTTCTTCTGTATTTGTGGTGAAGTAAGTGTTCTTGCCGTTCCCTCCACAGAGTCCTGACAAAGATCGTGGAGGTGGTATATTTTAATTTAATTTTTATTTTCAAGGCAGGTTATTTCAGGCATCTGCCTTGGAGGTTATCCAGGCTGCCAGCAATGCTGACACACGTGCAAGTGAGTGCAAAGGGGCAAAACCAAAAAGACTTACTTAAAGGTGTACTTCTTAAAGTTAATTTTTTAGGTAGAAGAAAACTTTAGTAGCAACATTAGGATCCACAACCATAACAAGATGCTTTGAAGAGGTCTTAAATAGTGGTGCTTGAGGCAGCAGTGTCTTACTAGACCTATGTAGGAAATTATTTCCTGTAGGGTACAGACTTGCCCTGAGTAAGCAGTTTAACCTTTCCACTGCTATTATTTAACAACCTCCTGGCGATTTTTTCCTGTGGAGGTTGTTAACACACATCTTATCTAGGTCATCGACTACTAATTAGTGCAAATCAAAAAAACACTAGAATTTGCTGATAATGGTCAGGACAATGAAGTTCTTCATTTGGTTATATAAACCTATACAGACACATAGATACACATTGCAGCCTTTCCTGTGCTCAAGTCATAAACTGTTTTTTTAACTGTCCAGTTATTATATTCACAGCCAATATTCATGTAATTGTAGAATAACAGTGTCATTGAATATCCTGAATTGTATGGGACCCACAGGGAGCGTTGAAGTCCAACCTGACCCTGCACAGGGCACTCTAAGAGTCACACCATGCACTTGAGAGCACTGTCCAAACACTTCTTGAACTGTCAAACTTGGCGCTGTGACCACTTCCCTGAGGAGCCCATTCCCAAGCACAGCCGCCCTTAGGGTGAAGAACCTTTTCCTGACATCCAGCCTAAAGCTCTCCTGACTCAGCTTCAGGCTGTTGCCTTGGGTCCTCTAACTGGTCACCAGGGTGAGGAGATCAGTTCCTGCCCCTCTGCTTCCACTGTGAGGAAGCTGTAGACCATGATGAGGTCTCCCCTCAGTCCCCTTTACATCAACTGCCTTGATATTGAAAGAAAGCATATATGAGTAAAATTTTCATGAGATGATATTTAGGGCAGTCTGTTAAGCGCTTTGGAGGACAGATTCATAACTCAGAATGATTTTGGTACACTAAAGAAATGAGCTGATATTAAAAAAAAAAGGAAAAAAGTGGAATGCACAGTGCACATCACTGCATATAAGAAGAAATAGATGCATGAATGTCGAGAATTTTTCTTTCCAAGTGTCAGCACCATAGGTTCCCTAAATTAGTAGCCTAATCTGAACCAGTGATACAATCCTCTTTCAGAAGTACCTTAGAAGAAACATCAAACGGGAAGGCTCTGGTAAAGCTTGCAGTGGAATCCTATGACTGGCTTTGCACATTTACTTCAAAAAAGAGATAAGCAAGGAACACTGCAATGACAGTGGTCTTGCAGTACCTAAAAGGGCAGATGATTATCCTGGCCTGGCCCGTGGAAGTTGTCAAGATGCTTAATTTGCCATAAAAAAATTTGTAGCCAAATTGCAAAGCCAAAATTCCTAAGATAGTTTAGCCAACTTGATTTTCTAAGACCGGTCTGGCAAAATGTGGTCTGATGGTGATGACAGCTGAGTTGAACTCTAGAGTGGCATATGTCACTTGGTTTCAAACTCCTGCTGCTGTCACTTCATTTGTCTATGTTATGTGTATGCCTGAGCAATTTCCACCTGAAAGCCAATCTTGATCTGACAGCAGTTCATGGGAAATGGACTAAATGCTTTTTGAGGAATCTTCCAGCCCAACACTGATATTTCAGAAACATCCTTTATCCAGCCCTCAGTTACTGCTTTAAGTCAGATGTCTGTGCATTGGCACATGGTCTGTGCTTATCCTAACAAATCCTAGGGTGGTTGCAGTCAATATTACTTTATCCAGAACCTTTGAGAGAAATGGGAAACTTAGTTTCCAGCTGAGTGGGTAGAAGAGGGTGAACAAAATTTCTACGTTCCTTGGACCCTGTAGATATAAATGTCTTATCTTTGTGTCCACCTCTGTTAATAATAACAGCAATAAAAGACCCTCTCAACCTACTAATCTAGAACACCTACAAGTTTGTGGCAGATGAGCTTTCCGGCAGTGCCAGCTCTCAGTTACCTGTTGTTGTTACTCTTGAGATTGTGCTGAGTATGAAGTTTTACCTGCTTTTCAATTCTAACACTGTATCTGTTCAGACCCTGAGTTCTGCACAAGAAAAAAAAAAAAAAAAAAAAAAAGCAAAATTAGAGCAGGGGAAAACAAGCTGATCTGTCTCCTTTAACAGTTATCCTCATTCCTGTAGAGGTGGGAGAAGTGGACTAGAGCCAGGTTCAATTCCTTTCTGCATGCCACCAAAATGTGCTAAATTCACTTGTGTATCTGCCAACATTTACTCTTTTTCTTCTCCCCAGCTTCATCTCCAAGGAAACTTACTCCTATAAAGCTTTCTAGCACAATAAGGGCTCTTTGGTAAGAGAGGTGTACAGTGCTATCAGAATAACCCTGGATAATCCACCCCAAGAGAGTGTCTAGGAAAGATGATCCCTAGAAACAGTAGTGATATAATTTCTGATTATGCCTCAGTCACAGGAACAGTTTAAAAATACCTTATTGTGAAACCCATGGGAATATTAGTGGGTAGATTGACTATAAAGACCATGCAAATTGTAACCTTCTAGGAGTCAAAAAAGCAAAAGGAAAAATATTAACCTATTTGAACTTTCTTGGTTGGAAACTTAGAATTAGCTGTATCAATTATGAAGACTGGTCCAAAATTTTCTTGGTCTGTTTCAGTAAATAGTCAGTACTTGCTGGTTTAGAAGATTATGGAAAATTATTAAAATACAGTCTTGCCTCTATGATAGTGAAAAATCATAAGCACCATTTTATATGCCTCTACAGCTGGAATAAAAAGTTAGAAAGAAAACAGAAAGCAATTATCTGAAAAGAAGACTACTGTCCTGACAGATACATCCATCTATGCTAGTTTTTCTGAATGAGTATCACCTCTGTTCAAACATCATGCTTTACAAACACTGGGCTGATTTTCCTCCTCATTTTGAACACCCCCTGAAACACATAAATTGCCATACTGGCTCAGCCCCAGGCTTTATTTACCACAGAGCTTTGTGTTTTAAAGGAATCATGCAAATGCAGCACGTGATGGAATCTCACCTGGTGCATTAAAACAGAATGGAGCATATCCAAACAGTTCCTGAGAAATTTTTGTTTATCCTGTCCTTTAAGAGCTTCAGCAATAAAAATGCTACAGTGCACTGTGTTTAACTTTCCCAGTGCGCTGCCATTGGGTTGGAAAGTTTTTTACTCCCTTCAATCCCCAGGGGTTCTCTTCTCTTGCCTGACTTGGAGGATTTTCAAACCGACCAGGGGTTTCTAAGTAATTCAAGCAGGAGGGCAAGCCTGAAGGTCAGTAAATTACACTGGTTGAATGTTCAAGCAAGAAGAGACAGTGAATTGCATAGCTGGAGGTGCATGGAAAATAGAAAGGGATGAAAGTGATCGATTAGAGAAGGTGGTGAACTGAGATTGTTGTGACTGAAACCAGAGGTTTTCACCTTCCACTTTTTCTTTTCAAGACACCCACACTTGTTTCAAGTCAGCTGAGCAGAAGCCAAACACAGCTGTATGGATGTGGGCAGGCTCATGAATTTTGGTAAACGTGGGCATGCTGTTGTCCGTTACAATTCATGCTCCTGGCAACCTCTGCTAAGAAAAGGGAAGAAGGCTGGGGAAAAGTGTCCAGTGTGACAAGAAGTGTTTGTTGATGTTCAAACATTTTTCTCATAGAAAGCCAAGTTAAAGATAACTTGCTTTGCCAATTACTGATTTTATTAACTTTGAGAGTATCCTTAGATATGTGGAGAAAGAGACCTGTAATTTGGCAATATACACAGCATACAAAGTAATAGCTTGTTTTAAAACACAAATGATGCTGACTATTATAATGTGAACTGTTTTCCAGATGAAAAGAATGAAAGGGATGTAATTGGAGAAGTATGCAACAGTGGCTAATATGCTATTATTTGCAAAGAGATATTACAACTTATAATCTTCTTTCATAGGTTTATGTTGTTAGTGTTTAATCAGGCATGTGAGTGTATTCAGGTGTTAAACCATTCTATTAGCTAGAAAAATGGCACTATTATTTACTGAGCTCTTTGTGATATATTGTTGGCTTTTTTACTTACTACTTCTCCTCTTTGTGCAGTTTATGCAATTGTCCTTTCTACATTTGTCTCATACAATGGCTTGTAAAGTGTCACTAGAGCAAATTAGCCAGGTAATAATCATGTTTTTGGCATTTTGTACTTAATAATTTATATGAACTAATTTTATATCCCATCTTGTTGTTTGGCATCAAGCTACAAGATGGTGCCTTTGAGCTTTTATCAGCTTTCCATAAAGTTTTTAAAAATATGTGATAACACATAATATAGAAGTGAGAGCACATGGTCCTCTCCAACCTTCTAACAAAGAGTGAAGCATAGAAGGCTGGTGGTGGACTAACCCTGCATGGGTGGAAGTGCTAGCAGAGCAATATGACTGTGGAGCTAACCTGCTTCAGCTAGGGGTTTGTGGAGATAATCTTAGGTCAGTTCCAGGAATGCTGTCAAGAACGGGGAAGGATCAGTGTACCTGTATAGAAACAGATCCAGAAGCCCACAACCTTTCTGGGGGAGTACTGGGAGATAGGGCTTCAGTACCCATGAAAACTTAGCAGCATCCACAAAGGCAACACAGATAGAGTTCATCTTCTTTGCCTTTATTTCAGATCTTGCCTTGCAGAAGGAAGGATGCAATTAAGCAAAGCCTCCACTATTTAATTACTAGGTGCTGCCACCAACTACTCTGAGACCAGAAAATTCACTTCCCTTCTTGTATTACCCATTTATACTTGAAAACATCAACACCTCCTTGGAGTGAGGTGTAGTGCTGCTGGCAGGGGAAGCGGTGAAAATCCACAGGACACAGAAGAAGCAGTCAGTGGACACAGGAGCCACTTGTGTACACAACACAAATATGAACAGTGCCATTGAAGTCAGGATGCCCCAATAATACAGCCTCAGGCCAAACACAGTCATGTTCTGACTATAGCAGAAAGAAATTGTTATAAATGAGAAAACCAAATTTGATACATCAAAATTTGGAATTTTATTGAGAGACAAAATAACAGTCTCGGACAGCCACAATTAAAAGGACAGCATCGAGCCCGGGGTCGGCGCCGGGTGAACAACGATAACACACTCTGCCAGTCTGTTATCCCCAAGTTCACATCTGGGGTTTGCAGCAGCCTCTTTTTATACACTGGATCGCGGAGAGAGGCCTGAGATGTTGAAAGTCCTCCCTCCGAGGCAGCTTCATTAAACATGCAGGTTTCAGTTCTAAGAGTCTGAATGGATCAGCGGAGGAGGACAATGCTGTCGATGGTCGGTTCCAGGTGTGGTGTAGACATGTTAATTTTAGCCGGAGACCATCTAGATACGGATCTGAAATTATCATCGGGTTCTCCGGGCTATCATCTCTGTTTTCCATTGCCTTTTGTTTCCTTTCAGCGATTCCTGGCAGTGACAGTCTTCTGTCCTCCTTTCTGGTAATTCCAATCAAGCTCTCCTCGTCTCCCTCCCATGCCTTTTCAGGCTAGGGACATTCTTGCATTTTATTAAGTCTCCTTCTTCCCGAGTTAACCCACAAACTGCTATTTAAAACAAAACTTAACTTCTAACATGCTAGTTTATACAGAACTCATATTTATACATTCGGTATTACATTTTATATTCTATTAACATGAAGTAACTTTTGAGCAGATGTTACAATCCTTATTAACGATTTGTAGCTAAGGCATGTTTGTGTTTTCTCTCCAGGAAATTCTAATCATGTTGTGTCTCGTGCCTTCCCCCCCTTGTCTTTCCAGGCAAGAGAAATTCCTGCACTTTTACTGAGCTGCTTTTTTCTGAGTCAACTCACAGCATATTGGATTAAAACAAAACTTTACTTATAGGGGTGATATTACACTTTATATCTTTTAACACGAATTAACTTTAGGACATATATCACAAAACCTTCAAGCCTATGAGTTTTGGCTAGCAATTTACATCTGAAAGGGCAACATTTTGAGACAAAAGAGAAAGTGTGGTAAAGCACAGTGTGTTGTCATAGGAAGTGTTTTAATGGAATGAGATTAAAACAATCTTGAAAATTAACTTGCATGAATTTCAAAACTGCCTTTGCTGACAGAGCTCTGTCCTTATCTGCTTTACTAAGAAAATCTACTGAAATGCAGATATGTCGTCATCATTGAGATGGCCACAGCACTCAAGAGTGCTTCTTTAAAAACTTCAGGGGGCTCCACGTATCAGTACCTTGTTAACTAAAAGCCTTTCATACCTTTGCTATGTTGCAGTCCCATTAATCGCTCCACGCAGCTCTGGCTCCTTCACTCCTCTCTTCTTGCTGCAGTTTGAGCTCGCTGCTTCCTGTCCCTCACACGACCACTTAACCCTGTCTGTGCCTCGTACGATGTCTTACCCCTTCTGCCCCCCGCACAACCTCCTGCTCCTTCCCCCTCACAGCACAGCCAGCAGACCACAACTGCGTGACCACTCCACCAGCTCACTCACTCTTTTCCCACCCACAGCTGTGAGGGCAGGGCTGTTCCCACTCTGGTAATTAACACAGCTGCAATTTATCAGGGGCAAGAGTGCCCCCAGCACTATGTCTGTTCTCCCACACAGATATTTCCAGAAGCTACTGCAGTATTCTTTATAAACTTCAGGTTTCTTTGCTAAACCTCTGTTCTGTCAAAAGTGATCCTAATTATCTGACGTTTAATCAGACCAATTTTTTATTCTTCACATGCCGTTTCAAGAACTCTGATCCCTAACTTAATTAATGAATCATTGTTTCCCGAATTTTGCAGGAACAATTGCAATATTTTTTTCACTTGTCTCCTTGAAAATAAATGCTGAAAATTGGTTGAGATTCTCAAAAAAGCTGTTGCTTTCAAGCCATTCTTCCCTTCCCTTTCCTTTCCCTCCCCACTGGGATTAATGTGACCCCTTTAATGCCCTCAAAGCCTCTGTGGGGTCAGTTGCAAGATACTTTATCTGTGGTGTGTATTCTAACAGCATCTGTGCCATTAAATCTGGGAACATTTTGACATCCAGTGTTTTAACTCATATCACAGCTAATTAATTCAAGCCTATGAAGCACTTTGAAATTATAAACCCCCTTAGTTAACATTGTTCTTTTCTATGGTTTACTATGTAACTCACATGAACTTTGAATTAGAGGGTTTCTCTCTTTGTGATCTAAAATCCGTCTTATCAAAGATTGACAAGTTGTTTCCACCTTTCAGAACGCGCGTTCTCAGTTTTGGCTTGACTCTGCTAGTCACTGAATGGAACACCATGAAAACGTGAGCTCACCGAAGGTCAGCAGGGACCAAGAGTCCATACAGAAAATGTTACCTTAGCCACGACTGGACTCCTCAATGGATGTAAGAGAGATTTTAGGAAGTTGCATGAAGGACCCAGGCTTAACTCTCCGTTTATGGGATGTGGTCGGGCTTCCTGCGTGTGCTGGCTCAGCCTCGTACTCCAGCATTGCCAGGCGAGAGCCGAACTCGGCCACCTTCGGCTGCCATCTGCAGGAAGGCAGCCGGGGTCTGCGGGTCTGTGCTGGGATTTACACGGATTTACACCTGCTCTGTGCTTAGAAAATAACACTGCAGCGTGCCTGGGGCAAACGGTGCTGTCATCCAGAACTTCCAAATGCTCTGTTTCTACTGAGGGCTGAAGGAGCTGCCACAGATCACTGTATCTGCAAAAAATTATTTTGCAGGAGTAAGGCTGAGCTTTTGATTAAATTAAGACAGGGACCTAAAACCAGAATAACTTTCATCCAAAAGCTGTGGCTTCCTTTCACGCTGGTTTCCTGAGCTGTGGTCCCAGGATATCAAAGTGTCGGTGGTGGGATGAAGGAGGACATCGTGCTTAGGTCTTACGCCTGACACAGCGCAGGACGTGGTTACACTGGCACGTAAAATCGTGCGAGCACTCATGTAGAGGCTGGCTCAGGCAAGGCTGCAATGAACAGACACTTCCCAAAAACATGTTGAGAAATCATCTTAATTGTGTCCATTGTTAAAATAGGTGGTTTTAGCTTAAGCAGTGATATTATTATTATTTGTTATGCATATTATCATGCTGCCTACTTGCACTTGTATGTTATTTGAAAGTTAATTATACCTCTCATCCTTTCATCGTCTCCACTAATTTTCAATTTTAATGCATTAATGTGTTATTCTTGTATGACATGTATCCTAGATGCAGGAATAAAAATTAAATTGAAATCTTAAGGTAAAAAGAAGGTTCATCTCAGTTAATTAATATTTACCTCCAGCAGAACACTGACTAATTACACTGGTGCTGTAGTGGGGACAGACCTGTATGAAGCTGGTTACCCATTATCTGCCCAGCCTAAGGAGCAATCCCAGCCCCTGTGAGCTGATGAGAGTCCTTGAGAGGCTCCCAGCTGCAGAGAAAGCACAGATGCCTTCTCCCTCTGTTCTGTGCTGCTGAGGAATGGTTCAGAGCCAGCTTCAGCAGCTGGAGGCAAACAGCCCAGGCTGGTGAACAGGCAGGCCTTGTGTGGTGCCCTGCAGCACCAAGGAAGGGTGAGCGCCTTTCTGCTCCTGCCTGTCCCTCCCCTGAGCTGCAGTGTGCACTGGTGCTGGGGAGGTGCATGTGGCATCCCAGCTCTGGAGATTCACAGCCATCACTCCTCTTGGAGGCACTGTGTGCCCCGGATCCCAGTGAGTGTCTACCAGTCCACTTTCCTCTTAGGCTATGTCAGACTGGTTCCTTTCAACAGGTTACTGAGGAAACGTAATAAATGGCACCTGCCAGCATGTCCTGGAGTCCCTCAGTTTGGCCTGGCCCCAGTTACCTTAAGGTAAATGGGGTTCTCTTATCGCTGGGAAGGAGTGGTGGGACAGGGAGTGCTGGTGCCACAGGCTGCATGACAACTCTGCTCATCTGTGATCCTCCAGCAGCACAGCACAGCAGCCCTGTGGTCCAGCAGAGATGGGGACCTGAGCCTGGCAAGGTAGGGCTTAAACCTCTGTGAAATTTCTTCCCTGCTGACTTTATTTTGGACAAATTATTTCAATTTCTCCTATACCAACAGACCTTGCCAAGTTAGACACTCGCTGGTCTTCCCAAGGTCTGTGGATAAACAGCTCAGTGGTAGCCCTGGGAACAGGGTCCCTCATGCAGATGGTCTTGCAAGTGCTGCTGAGAAGCTGGCTGGCATTAGGAGAAGGCCTGAGTCCACAGCTGTGAGATTCCAACAGCCAGAACAGGAGGAAATGGCTGCAGTGCTAACCTGTATTCTGCTGGCAGTGCTGGGACGGGGATTCCTTCCCCCAGCCCTGTGCCCCCACTAGAACCAGGCCATGGAATCATCATGCAGCCAAAACAACAAAAAAATCACCCTGTTTTCCATGCAAAGGACCATTTCATATGTACCTCAAGAACGTCTTCTGTCTTGATGGCCTAACAAACTCACAGGATTGAGTAGGCGTCTTTTCTCTAAACCACTTTTGGCAGATCTTTTCATTAATCATTGCTGATCTGAACTGTTTGATTCCACTGAAGTACGTAAAGCATGTGCTCAGTGACTGACTTAGTTATGGAGTCACCATTTAGTCCAGAGGTTAAATGCAAAGTTGTATTACACACAGAGTATTGCTAAAATAACTCCAAGCTTTTAGTTTTGATTTCCACTTTATTGATTTGCACGAGGTAAATTTAATTCCAAATATTAGAGATGGCTGAGATAGTCATTCAATTTTGTTATTGTAGTGAAGAAACCATTAGGAAAATGGAGTAGTAAAGGTCACAGTAATCTTTTCTGGAATGAAGAACCAATTTTATTCAGAGGTCAGATTTGAACAAAAACTCTACAGCACTCTCACTATGTCATTATTTAAGCATTTACGCAGTTTCATTGATATACAACAATTGCAAAACATGACATTGCTCAACAGAAAATGGAAAAGTGTGAAAGAGCTGCTTTCCTTCCATGAAAGGTCTGTGAATTTCCCATGTTATGCAAGGAATTTCCTATGTTAATTTGCTTGCACTCCTGAATTTACTCTGTTGTGGCTTTTGACAACAGCAAGCTTCTCTTTGACCTCAGACATATTTCCAGGCATGGTGTTGACATCAGTGTGTTAAAAGAAAGGGACTGATGAGGGTTGGGTCTCCTCCTGACTTTTCTGCAGACTCCTTGCATAACTCCAGGTAAGTCCTATGAAGGCTTTGTTCCTTTGTTAGCCAAAACAGGGCTAGCAAAACACCTATATTTCCTGAGGTTGAGGTAAACATAATCCTTTTCTAAATAGAAATATGTGTGACCGGCAAACACAAAATAAATATCTGGAACTATATTTCTTCCTCCTTTTTACACACTGAGTTATCACTAAGTCTATAATTTTAATTCTTATATGGCTTTATTGTCCTGGGTGAGCATCAGAAGTAATGCTTCTCTACATAATAGAAAATTACATATGTTGAGGATTTCACTTTCTGCTTACCATCCCATCCACCAAAGGTCCCTTCCACCCTTACATCCCACAGGACTGTCCCTGATTGATTCACATACTGTATCTTTCTTAAAGGGAAAAATGGACATAAAAGCAAATATTCTACAAAGGTCTGATAACAATTTTTCCCATGATTTGTATGAGGGCCAAGATCAATCGCATCAAGAGTGTGAAGGAACATGCTTTCATAAAATTTCCTCAGAAGTGAACTAAACCTGTGGGATAATTTATATGCCAATTTCTTCAGTTGCTCTACTGAATAAAAGTAAAAATAATTTTATCAGCATGTTTTAATTAATAACATATTGTGTTAAATTTTCTGGTTTAGATTTTAAGCCCTTTTGTGCCATTGGTGTGCCAGTGATTTTCAAACGTTACTTTGTCTGAAATACACAGAAAGATGGAAAATGGCTTCAGAATCCTGGATTAGCTGTCACTGATGGCATAAGTCTGTCAATTGCAGCTGGTAAATGCAGGAGACTGACTTTCTCCTCTTATATTTATTTATAACTGCCATTTCAGAATAGCAATAAGACGCTGCAGGCCATGCATTTTGAAGGGATTATTGCACTTCTCTTATGACTAAAGTCACCTGCCCTTTAGCCTTGTGTCTTATAACACCTCCTGAGGAGTTCAGTAGTAGTCCAGAAATGACAGCATGCTGTGTACTATGGCTTCAATATATTTAGCTTGATCATATGGAGAAATAATGACAAAGTAGGGGAATGCGCAAGAAACCCACCCCAGCTATTCCATTCTTTTTCCATTCTTTTTAAACCAACTTACAAGCGAAATAATTTGCAGGTTGCCAACTGTTTGTAAAAACGTACACGAAACACGGAAGGATTGCTTCCCTGTTACGGTATCTTGCAGTATATACGAAATATCAACCTTTTAGTACAGTTTGGATTGTTGTGTAATATAGAAATAAAGCTAAATTCTTAAAAGGGTTAAACAGTTCCATTCTGCCTTAAATTACCGCTGTCATTCAATTCATTAGATGAGTTTATGGAGTTACAATATGTCTGTAATTTATAGCCTGCTTACTGACAAAGCTTAATGCTAACATATGCCTAATTTGCCAAGGTTATCTCAAGCCCCATTCATCTCCCCCACTAACAATATGCTGCTGATTCCATGCTTCATGGATGAGGTACATGCGGTTTCATATTTAGTGCTATCAATCACAAGTAATTGCCTGCAGCTCCCCGCCTCAGTGTTCAAAGCGATTTCTCTTCAGCCTCCCAGGCTTGCTGCAAAGGGAGCGCGCGTAGCCGGAGGAGGGCATCCTCCTCCAGCCTTAGCAACTGCAGGCCCCAGGCAGCTGCAAATCCGACAGCAGCGGCAGCTGCCGTGTCCAAACTTCTCTTCTGGAGCACACGCTTCTGGCAGTCAGGAGAGCGCACTCCTGGCTATGTGACTGTGCGGCAGTGCGATTGTCTACGGGAAATGAGTCGGCTTCTGGAGCGCTGCCCTTGGGATTTCCCCGTTCATGCGACTGGACTGATCCAGGATACCTCCAGCCCGGGTCCCTCTGCCCCAGATCACAGTTTGAGGATGTTCCACCCCGGTCCCCAGCCCTTAGTCTGCTTGCACTGGCATGCGAGATGCCGTAGGACCAGAGGCTGCCAGAGGAGGTCACAGTACACGTCTGTATTTTCAGTATTTACCGAGTGTTCTTAGCAACAACAAACTGTACCTTACGTACCAAAATAGTTTTAAATAGTGAGCATCACAGTTCTATCAGCCCATAAACCTGTGCCCGGCTTTGTTTCTGGGAAGGGTCCCACTGGTTTGTCTTGCAGAAGTGCGTACGATATCCGGATCTGAGAGTTACTAACTCACAGTTCCCTGCTTTCTTCCTCTTTGTCTGCTTGCTGTTATTTGCTGCAACTTCACGTTCAATTGTAAATGGCCCCTTTTATCTGCATGTACTTACCCCTCTGCCTATTCAGTTAAGGTTTTTTGGTATGCCTGTGGTCACCCCTGAAGGTGGACACTGACTGGAAAATTCAGCTGCAGTGTCTGATCCTGAACTGTTTATGCAGAATCTTATTGGAAGTCATGGGCATTGCTCACAGTCTCGTATGAGTACTAATGTTAGTATTTATAGCACGTGGATAAAAATTTCAATTTTAATGGGAACAAACACACACACACACATTGTCTGTTGAATGAGCTGCTGAGCCATGCAGTTATGTAGCTTTCTGAGCCTTCAGATTCTTTCCAGGCATCTCTGAGATCACATTAGAAAATACAGAGAATGAGTTAACAAATACGTTTTGCCTAAAATATATGTTCCACTTCACTCTAGGATCCAACAAAAAAGAGTATCAAGGAAAAAAGTTTCCTCTTAGATACTCTGCTATCAACCAGCTATAATCTATTTGTTGAAGATGTTGTTGTGCTTGATATTCTGAAACTTCCCCAAGATAATGGAGACTGTTTGGCAGACCCGCTGAAACTCTCTGTTCATGTAAATTGGCTGTGATCTGCGGTACTGAGAGAAATGACTGCAGCTAAAACAATCCTGAAAGGATGAACAGCTGTATAGGATTTAAAACCGGAGTAATATTCATTAGTTTCACTGCATAGGAACACCATAAGTTTCAAGTCCAGTAGGAAAATAAAAAGCATTCGGGGGGGGGGGAGTTTATTTAAAGAAATAGCTGATGCTGATTTTGGTTGGTTTGGTTTTGATTTTTTTTTTAAGAATTGAAAATCACTATCCTGTATGGAAGTGACAGCTGAAAACAGTGTTAGCTTCTGTTAGGGATTTGGGTTTTTTTCTTTGTTTCTCTGCTGTGCCAGAACTCAGGGGCATGCCGTGAAAAGATAGCAGTCATGGACTTCACATACATTTACCTTAAAAAGTGCTAACTCCGATAGCAATCAGAAAAACTGTTGCACTTGCACTTGCAGAAGAAAAGCTTACAGTCTGTGGCTGTGTGGTTGGTTGTGGTTATGCTTGTTAAGAATTAACATTTGGTGAAATTTAAAACTGTGATTCTTGCTTGTACTTACAAAAGATTTTATTTCTTGAGAGTCTGATAGGATAAAGTCAAAGAATCTGCTAAAAATTTGTATCCATTTTACTGCCGGGCCTCGGATAAAAGATCAACAATTTTATTTTTATAATACAGGTCAAAATTTTTAGGTGTGCTTTTTAGTCAAATCAGGTGAGTGACAGAAATACATGTAATGCTGTTTTCCATATAATTTATTCAATATGATTTACAATTTTAGTGGCCTGCACTGTGTAGAGATAAAATAGATAAAATAGATTCCATTCAAAGAATTCAATATATTTAATTCAATAGCTATTAATTACCGCAGGGGCAGGATTTTTTTTTTTTAAATTAGGAATATCTAAAATAAACATCAAAACAAATCAGAGAATTCATAGAAAACATGTCTGAAATGGAAATATCTTAGTTGTTTTTCAACAAGAGTGTTGTGAGATTTCAAGATGCTTCACATTTATCTAAACACAACTTAAGCAGCACTAGCCAATAAAATATTCTGAAAACTTATCTTTTTGTTTTAAAGATTGTTTCTTAAATCAGTGGCTGGAAGGAAATGTCTTTGTGAATCTTTGCATACATTCCAAAGGGCTCTAAGGCTAAGTGGCTGCACTTTGCATAGCGTCTGCTGACTTCCCATTCAGAGCGCCTCTGGCAGGCGGGGGGTGGAGGGGTGCTGTGCTGTGGTTTGTGGGAATAGGCTCTTTCAGTTCTGGTTTATTACATGGCTAATTAACCAAGGTCACCGAGCTCTTTTAGAAGCCTGCCAATAGAGACATCACTGGTGCTTTAACAGATCTGTTTATTATATTGCATGCCCTGATAACGTGACATTGATTAAAAAAAATATATGGGGCAGCATTTACCTGGAGCATTGTATAAACATGCAAATAAGGGAAACAAAAAATCCCGTGAAATAATAAGCAATACAATGTTTTTACATTTTTAATCTTAAAACCAATTATTTTCTATTATATTGCACAACGATTTGATGTAGCAAATATAAACAACTGGAATTTATAAGCTGTTACGTTAATGTGTCACAGTAATAACCTGACTTACCTGTGACAAAGGATCTTCGGGAGATTGCCACTCTATGTACAAATTGCCATGGAATGCCTGGCAGTGAACGATTGGTGAGTAAGATAAGGGGCTGCACCTCAGGATTATGCACGGGGCTAAAATAAACCTGTGTCCCTGAAACTGACGTGAATGCAGAGTAGGTCTCCTTACTGCTGCCGCTACACAGAGCCATCTTGCAAGGTGTTGTCACCCTCATTTAAGTAACTAAGGGGTCTCTTAAAGCTAGTAACAACACTGCTGTTCTCTGCATTAAAATTTCAGGTCAGAGTCCCTCAGGCTGTTCTTGGCATGCATGGTATCCTCAGTCCTGCTCCAGCCCTGCCTGTGAACACAGGTGTGTGTGACAGTGTCCCTGTCTGAATGACAGATGCAGCGCTTCCCAGGGGAGCGGCTTTGACAACAGCTCATCAGCCCCACACCACCCAGCTTGTACCTTCCTCTGAGGGACCCCACAGCAGCTGTGTGTTGCTCCCTTCTTGTCTGCCAAGAGCAGCTCATGGAAGCACCACTGCTGCACGGCCGTATCCTGAACGTCAGCAGGGCATCCCCTGCTTTGTGCCGGCCTCTCCTCAGACATGGGATCAGCTGCAGCTCTCCTGTCCGAGGTGGAGTGTTAGGTTTGTTCCCTGACATTCAGATGGTTTTTAGAGTCTTTTTTGCCCTCTGCAAAGCCCTGTGCCAAACAGATGAAAGAGACGGAGTCTTCAAGTTCTGATTTTTCAAGGTTGCATGTTTCGTTTACTGTTTCTTATCTTACAATTTTCTCGGTGTCCAAAAGATGTTTGCAGCTGCTCGGACCTCTGACGACTCCTCCCGCCCAGGGCTGTCCTTGTCTTTTATACTGATTGCTACGTATTCTTTAGTTATCATTTCTTGCCAATACCTATCATTAATACTAAACAGGTCATCTCTACCTTGACCCAATCTCTTTAAACTACTTTGCGCCAATGCCACTGCTGAAATGGAGTGAGGGAAGAAGAAAGAAGAAGTAGGAGACAACACCCCAAATCCTCCATCTTGCCCCCATTCACTTCAATGTTAGAAACCTAAACTTGCTGTTTTTTCACCCTGTGATAAGCTAAACTACTATATTTCACACTCTTGTGGCCTGCAATCCCTCCTGCAGTGCAGGAAGTCTTTCCCATAGACTGAGATCAAAGCCAGTGTCTCTCTGAGCTCTGGGCTGGGGTCCCAGACCCCCCTGTCCAGGTCCCTGACCCTCCAGGGCAGCCAAAGGAATGCCCTGGACTCCAACAGTGGAGTGGCTGTCACTGCATGTTACTGATCCTGCATATGAGGTTATCCACAATGGAGCAGGTTTGTCCATGACTATGTGGATATGGCAGCATGTCTCAGAAGTCCCATCTGGAGGTTACCTGGTGTGGTTTGACCCCCACAATGCTACAGACTTGGAATGATTTCAAGATGATCTTCTGAAAGGCAAGGAATATGCAATCCAATCTTGAGTGATGGTGTGGGGACAGTCTGAACAGTTTTATCTGGGAAATGCTAATCTGCCCTTCACAGAATCAGTCACAAAATCACAGGGTATGTTAGGTTGGAATGACAGTGGGTCATCAGTCCTACCTCCATAAGCAACTTCATTGCTTAAACAAAGTCCCCAGATGGTTCTTTAATATCTCCAGTTTTCAGTCACCTGCCCAGTAAAGTTCTTCCTCAAATGCAGGTGGAGCTTCCTGTGCATCAGTTTCTTCCTGTTGCCCCTTCTCCTATCGCCTGGCACCACAGAGAAGAGCCTGCTGTAATGTTGTATCCCTGTAGGGTTCCGCTTCATCTAGGAGCGAGAACACAGGGTTCAGTGTGAGCCACAAACTCTCTTAAACTTCTGGAATGCCCACAGGGGTTTGTGGCCCCAGATGCAGTGTTCTGGGCTGTGATCTGAAGAGGCCCCACAGTGGCCGCAGCTGCATGCATTGTACTTCCAGGGGAATCCAGAGCAGGTAGCCAGCTCTTATTCTCTAATGACCTTTCTTGTATTTCCTCCAGAGGCCTCCAGAGCACTAGGGGAACCATCTCTCAGTGCCTCCCTTCGTGTCAGTCCCATCCTCACCCTCACATCCTGTCTTTGTACCAAGAGATTAGCTGTTTCCTTGCCATCAAAGACAAGGGTCCCAAAGATTACCATGCAGTCTGATGAAAACCTGGCTTCTTGAACCATGCTGTCCCTACTCCGTACCTTCTATGGGTAGGTAATTCATCTATGGTAGGAAATAACTCTGGTGTTTCTAGGAGAACTCCTACCCTCATTACTTACATAATATTCAAATAAGGTTCTTCTAGCTCTCCCCACTTTAGCAGAAAGCTTCTCCTAAAAATTTAGAGTTCATCTCATCAGATTTTTTTGGAGGATCTTCTGTTACATCTCCAAAGATTCTGAACATGATTAGGCTGCCAGTGTATTGAAACCACCATCTCAGATGGTGCAGAAATCATCACCCTCTCCTCATCTGCCTCTCATGTCCACTGTAGTCTCCTAGACACCGGGTGGAGTTCAGCTCTGGAACAGGATGCTTGTACTTGGGTATGTGGATGTGGGAGCCTTTTGTGGTCAGCTGCATCTTGTGGATGTAGTCAGTGGAAGGGCAGAGTGGTTTGGCTTTCCCAGGTATGGATGCCAAGGGTCTGATTCATCTACCAGAACTCTCTGGTAGGTTCACAGTGCACAAGTGGGAAGCCTACAGTAGTACATGTAACACCTGATGATAGCTATTAAGAGATCCCAAGACCACATTGGACCAAAAAAATAAGCAAACCAGGAATTTTTCCTATAGTTATCTAGCCAGAAGCTTTTGTTCCTTTGAAGTATGAGCTGCCTGTAGAAGCTAAAGAATGCTTATCAGTGCCTCATAATCTGATTAACAGCACCACATCTCCAGTAGCCACAGCCAGCAACAGTCATTTTTGTTGTCCTTAGAAGGATCTAATGCAAAACTAGACAAGATGCAAAGAATGACCAACCCTTTTCACGGCCTTTTACAGTTCATATGGGAAATTGCATCATTACTAGTCACTTCTTACAAGTCACTTCTATATCCTTGGTTTCTGCTCCTTCCTACACCTTTTCTGGTCTTCAGTCTTGGACACAAATTGTCAGAATGAAAAGAGAAAAAGCTGAGAAAAAAACAAACAAAAAACCTCCCTAAAACCCCCAACCTAAAGAATTACACTCTGTCAGAATGAAGTGTCAGTAGGCATCAGACTTCTGACTCCATGAAGATCAGGCAAAGAGAAGATTTTTGCTGTCTCGTGTACTTCAAAACTTAGTAAATTTTGTAGATGAATCTAGAATTATATTTTGCTCTTTAGCTGCTTAATATCCTGTTACAGTCCTTGGAACGTGGGTCAAAATACTGTTCTAGCCATCAGAATATATGACAGGCTGGTGACCTGGATTAGATGCAGGGAGACACTCGTTTGCAGCTCTTCTGTCACACAGATTTGCTCTCTCACTGCCAAGAAGGAAATTCAAGCACATTATTCATGTCCTGGGTGAGTGAAAGGATGGAACAACTACCTCTCACCTTTTCGAAAAGGAGAAGAGTGATGGGTTCTCCATTTTTTATGAAACAAAATGAGATGCATCTTATTTGGTCTGATTTTATTTCAAATGTAATTGTATTTTTACTCACTGTGGCCTAAGCACTTTCACACGCAGTGAGTGCAAACAGGCTGTCCTTTTGAGGTGGGGGTTGCAGGGTCTCTGCAGACTTCTGTCCTGACACATCCATGCAATCATACAAAAAGTTCAACCCTCTGGAAATGACTGCAGTAAAGAGTAGTTTCTAAATATTTTAAATTGGAAGCAACTTAAGATACTGGCTTGTTCAAACTGGTATAAAATATGTTATCAGGATATTTTTTCTGTGATTTGTCTGATTGTGGAACCTTGGATGTTCAGACGGAATTGGCACAACTTTTTTCATTTCACTCTGAAAGGTCAAACTGAATACATTCTGTTCTTGCTCGTAAGCACAGTTTGACAGAGAATCTCACTGTTGCTGGCACTCCAGGTATAAGGGCAGTGTATTAAGAAACATTTAATTACCTACTTTGTAAAACCTAAACTCATGTTTTATAGGAAAAGTCAAACTACGATTTTTCTGGAGAGGAGCATGTTAAGACTTTATTGTTTTTATTTTCTTCCAACAGTGCCTAATATCTAAATGACATAGATTTAAACCACTTCCAAAAGCTTTTGACTTGAGTAGGCCATACCAGCCATTTTACCAACAATCTTTTCCTTCCACACCTATATTTTTTCCAGTCATGTGAAATATGCCATGTTTGGTATTAATTTTCTGTAATTCTTTTGGTAAAAAGGTCAACAACCTTTTTTATCCTACCATCTTTTATTCTGAACACCATTCTTTGTACCTGTCTAATAACTTGAAGTAATATGAAAATTTAAGCAGTTAATGTCTGTTCCCAATGTTTCTCAAGAGTCCTTTTGGTTTTAGACACCCACACATGGTCTCTTTTTGTAAAAAGAGATCTTTTTCCTTTAAGCCCCCATACACTGTTTGCTAAATCCCCGGCGAGCTGAGGGGTTTACACCAGCAGGATGGATACACATGGTCCTCTGAAAGCTGCCATTAGAGCAATTCATAAATGTGGCTAACAAAGTGGTAAAGGCACTGTGAGTTCTAAAATACCTCCACATCTTGGATCTTAAAGTTCTCCTAAAACAGCTGTTACTGCAGTTTTGGCTTCACTATCAGTAACAAAATTACAAATATTTCGTTACCTCAACAATCTACTGGAAGACTTGTTAGGAAAATTCTTTAAGCCTCTCTGTAATGTCTAAACTTCACTTCTTTCAACAGAAAACTCTTTGGAAGGCCTCTGAAACCCACGAAATACTTCTGCCTGCTTTAAGATGTACTTGTGCTCCCTTATGTAAAGTGGAAGCCAACAGTCTTCTTGTTGGATGGTCAAAGCCTCGCTACATTCATTTCGCTTTTCAAAACACTAAGTTCACTCTTCCCAAAATTGTTATCAGTACAAAAATTTCTTCAATGGGAGCATTCCTATAGCCAACACCAGGGTTTATTTGGCTTCTTGAAGAAGGATGAAAGATCTGCTGAGAAGAATTTTCCTGAGGCCAATTCAACAAATCCTTAGAAAAGATGCTTGGAGCTTCTGTTCCTGCAGCCAGAAGAAGGGGGAGCAGGAGGTTCTCTGGGCAGCTTGAGGAAAACAAAGGACATTTGGGACTTTGTTTGCTTTGACCCTGCAAGGAGAGACCAGTTGGTCAGTGGCTTAATACTGAGGCAGGAGGATTTGGGGCTGTTATTCATCTTGATTGGAAAGAAAGGGAATTCAGGATTTGGTCCAACTAAAAATGTGTCAAAAATCTTTACTTTTGATACAAACTTTACACAAAAGGAAAGTGGTGGTTAGGAAAGAGGTCTGGCTCAGCTTCTGGAGCAGATTTCACTTAATGATGTTGCATTACCCCTTATGATTGCCTAATTCTTGCCATTATATGCTGTTGTTTTCTTCTATCCACAATTATGTCAAGTTTCTGTGACTTGGGATCAAATTTGTTTTGCTTTTACTCTGCCAGTACCTGAATTCTTGCAAAGAGAGGCACGACTTCCCTGAGAATGATGTTAGAAAAGGCTTTTGTGATCCCTTTCAACCTTTTTTATATAAATCTTCACCATTTTTATTGTTTTGAGCACATATTCAGTTTGTCATGAGACATGATCTGGGAATAAGGAGGGCTTCTTTCCATCCCATGAGACTGTGAGTGGATCAGAACAAGATAGGAACTACTTTTTTCTGTCATGGGCCTGGTCTATCAAAAGTGGTGATTCATCTTAGGTATATCAGATTTTGCTTCTCTGATTTGAGACATGTGAAGAAAATTGGGAACCAGAAAATTTTCTAACAGCATCACTAATAATTTTAAAAAGTCTTTATTTAAATATAAAAATATAGAAAAATATATTTAAATACATTATTTAAATATAAAAGTATTTTTAAGTTAAAAGTAAACTCTTCCAAAATATTCCTGCATCCTGCTCAACATTTTCTTCTCTGCTACAATATTTTAATTCCATTTTTGATGTAGGAATTGACTTACCTATTTAGCTTTTTCCTTTAGCCATTTTTATTTTACTTTTATATGTATGTATTTTATACTGTGAAAAAAGAACCTGTCTTCACTTGAAGTTATTCCATCTCCAATTACATATGAGCATTTATTTCTGTATGTGTGCTTACTTGAAATTTAGTGTCTTAAAGTACTTAACGAGATTGCTTTTTAAAGAATCCTAAGCATGCCTGTCTTAATACTTGAGGATAAGGAACCTTAATTCTTTTTGTTCATGTATTTGCCCTGAAAGTAGAACTTCTTATAAAGTGAGAGAAATGTTGTTGGGCCTGCCAGGGAATCAGCTTTCCAAATCCCAGCCTGAACTCTGACAGAAAGAAATAAAAGCATAAAACATCTTCTACAAGCTGGTCTGAACCAGTGTGTGTGTGTGTATATATATATATATATTTCTGCATGAGAAAACTCTGTTTAAAACTAGCATTTTGCCTTTGACTATATCATCTTATTCTTAAACACCCCTCTTGACTAGCAAAAGCCATACTTAGGCTGGGTAAAGAAGGATTGCAATTATGTAAATCTTTCAATCCTATATAAATACAGCCTATCTACAGAAGCTTGTTAAATCTCTCTCAGTTGCAGAAGTGGTGCTCATCAAGCTAGGAAACACAATATATATTTCCTGGAAATATAACATTATGACCAAGCTCAAACTAAAACTCACAATTCAAACTCTAACTATTTGATATGAATCTATTGAAGATGTCACAAATTATTTAGGGTAAACATAAACAATCATATTCGATGTTTATTGTTTGAAATTTTCAAACAAATCTGAAGTAGTACAAATATTCAGTGGACAGAAAAGAAGAGATTTTATCGTATAACTGTTAATTATTTGTCTTCATGAAATTTAAAAAAAAAAAAATCTAAAACTTGCTTTCATACTCTTTTGCTGATCTTGGGTAAAGGCTCTTTTATGCTTTACAAAACTTTCTAGGGAGGGGGCATTTTCATAACAAGTAAGATAGACAACTAGCTCTGAGGCTTTCATTACACCACCGTGTTGAGAAATCCTCAAAAGATGCACATGGAGTATTTGAATCGTACCATTTTGTACATCACCTCCCTTTTGGGTACTTCACAGGTTCACTTCAGGCTCTCTCTCTCTGGCTGCTGACCTGACAGAGATGTTTATACTTGGGATGCTTCTGAGCTGCCATCCTTCAAAATTGCCTGTAGTTCTATTTGCTCAGTTCTGCAATGGGAAGGGGAAGACAGAGTCTAATTTGCACCCTGTTATGTGTGCGTTTGCTTGTTGTTTGTATTTGTTGTACTTCTATTCTGGGCTTTCGTCCAGTACCTTTTATTAACATTTTTTCTTGGCTGTCTTTCCCATTCCACATGCTATTTTTAATTTATTTTTATTTTTAACTTATTTCAACACTTGTAATTTTTTTTTTAGCATATCCTGCCATCTTTTTCCCTGTTTACTGGAGCTGTTTCCTTCACAACATTCCTCAGGAAAGTCTCTATGTCTCAATAACAATGTTCCATTTAAGCTTGCTAAAGAATTTTTTTTTTTTTTAAATTTTTTTTTTTTTTTTTGCATCATCATCCACTGACATAGGATCTCCCTGTCCTAAAACTTTGAAATGGAGTGTATTCAGCTTAAAAGTCAGTTTCTTGGCTGGGGATTTAGTTTGCATTGAACAGAAATAAGGTGCTAAGCTTCTTCAGGGGAGCCCTTTTCCACCTCCTGACAGAGTACTGGGAAAATGTTGCAGCTGAGCCTGGGACACTGGTGATAGATTTTTGCATTTTTACTACTGCTCTGAAAAGTCTAGTTTGGTTTCCCTTCAGATTTAGAGAGCTGGAGAGACAGATCGGTCCAACATCTACACTTTTAACCATCTCTGGTTAACCTCCATCTTCTATTAGGGTCTTGTTCCATTTCCTCATGGACTAGGAGGAAGTCGTAGGGATTTGAAACCCTGTGAACTGGGAGATTTTGGCAAACAGACACAGAAAGATATGAGATCCCTGCATACTGGGGGCTGTCTCGTCATGTGTCTAACAAAGCCTTCTTCACAGAGATGGTCTTGAGAGGTAGCAACCGTGGAGGTTGCTGTCCACAGAAGCATCGTCCTTATGATCTGACTGGCTCAGCCACATTTTTATGCTCTGGAGACATTTCCATGGATGGGAAGGTACAGATACTGTTGCAGTTAATGTCCCCCTTCTGTCCCAAATCCTTGCTTCAGCTGGCATGGGATTCTGACTTGCAAAACTGTGTCAGATTCCTGGCCAAACTAAGTCCACGTTATTCCAACATTACTGAAGCTTTTGATGTTGGTTCACTTTTACTGTCTAATTATGGTCCCCAAATCATCTTGGTGTCTGACTCCCACCACATGAATAGTCAACCGTGTCTTCTTCAGTCTGGTGGGAGCCACTCTGTGCACTAAGGAGCACTAGGTAACAAAGGGGGTTTTCATTCACTCCCTCTCTGTCTCTTCAAATTGCAAAGGTAAAACGAGTCAAGAGGACAAGGGAAGGCTCTGGAGCACATCAAGTAGAAAGAGTTGCACAACATGCATTCAGTAACCACAAGCAACTAAAGCAGGAGATAACTGAGCTGGTAACAAACCCACGCTTTCCAGTCACTAAAATGTATGTGGGAAAGGTAAAGATACATGTTTTTAAGAAAATTCTATAATTGTGCCATGAGAATTGTAGGGTATTGCCAGGGCAGTGGCTGAGAAAAACTGAACAATATGCCAGAGATCTAATATCTGGCAGTCAATGAGGAAATCAAGATGTAACAGGGAAAATCTCCATGCCAGGGAAAAGATGTATATCTGTTTTTTCACCTTTCTCTTTTTTTGTGTGATTCCATGTGTCCTGCTTCTGGTAGGGGAGATGTTGAGACTGTTTGGGCCACCATGGCATCATTGTCCTGCTTAGCAGGTGGCTGTCCCGTCCAGAAGGAACGGTTGTTGCCCAACAAAAGCCTGACTAAACTGAAGATGAAGGTAGGAGCAAACTCACCAAGTTTTAGACTGAGCAAGACAGAGCTGGTGCTGAAGAAGGAATCTGCAGGAACATGTATACCCTGGAGGAAGGGAGATTTGATTTCTTGGTGGGCGTTTGCCTGTTTCTCCACTAAACACTGGCAGCACAGGAGCATTTATTACCTTATGTGCATCTTGAGTGAGGTGTGGTGAGATACACATGGCCTTACTAATTTCTGGAGTGGAGTATTCCCTCTTGCTGGGTGTATCCTTGGGGCTGACAGGAAAACCACTAGAAGGTATGCCAGCTGAGATGTGCCATCCTGGGACAAAGCACTTCCCATGGCTGTGCCTACACTAGCACAGCTCAACAGTACTGCTGTGAGGAATGCAGCAGTTAAATGGCTGGAAATCTACCTCCTTCATTTCTTCTTCCTCCCTAGGACAGAAGAGGTCAACAGGCACTTGAGGGATTCCCCAGGTTTAATTCTTCAGCAGTTTCTAGCAAGACATTTTCAGCGGAAGACTCTTGACTCTGAGGTTCTCTTCCAAGGAAGCCCAGAATGGGTTCATTGACCTGTGGGGCACAGACAGGCTTTCACCTGTAGCAGAAATGGACAAGTTGGTTTTGTTTTGGAATTACATGCAGAGAAAGGAGAAAGCCATTGAGAAGTGGTGATTTGGTGAACTGTGTGCATCGATTCTGCGTTAAGCATGATATACATGAAATGGAAATTGAATGACTGGTAACACAAGCTGCATATTAACTCCCCACCTCCATAGTCAAGTTTGTTTTGAGCCCACAGTTTTTAAAGATGGGATTGATTTGCTGTTCCCTGTATTCCTTTCTTATGCTACTACCACCCGTAAAAACTCAGCTTCTCAAAAATGGAACAAAAACCAACTGAATGTCTTATCCCCACTGGCCATTCCATTAGATTGTGCTTTGGACAATGGTATTAAAAATCACTCTACAGCATATATGTTGGCAGACAAATACATTTTTATAATCTGAGTGACCATGATGTCCCAATTTGAATAGGACATTGTGAAATCCACTAGTATTTCATGGACTCCAAATGACAAAGAGCATCAGAAAATCCACTCTTTCTCTTCTTCATGTTTTTCATTATCTCTGCTTACCCCTAGAAGAGCCATTCAGTGTAATTTACTCTGTGATGGATAGGCTGCACAAATCTGGTAGCACGCTCTTCTGCTGTGGATCACTACTGAATTAGACCTGCAGGCAGAAGAATCTGAATGTCAAGCAATGCCAGCATTTATGATCTATTGTTTCATCTTGCTTTGCACTTTGCAACTCAGGCTTGTAAGTAGGTGTATCTCAAGTGACTTCATTAATTTCTGACTTCACTAAAGATTTGTCAAAGGGAAATCCTGCTCTTTCACACTGGTGGGAGCTTACAAACTGCAGGAGAGAGCAATCTCATGGTAATACCAATGATCAAGAACTGGAATCTAATGGAATATAATCCATGCACGTGCCAAAATTAAAGCAGAAAATTTTATTTTCTACAAAGGCAGAAATCCATGCGGAATACAGAAGTAGGCTGGTGATTTTTCATCTATTTTTTATTTTATCTGAAATTTTTTTTTAAATTATTTCACCTGGCTTTGGCAAACAGTACAGACTCTTTGAGAACTCCTGGGCTACAGTGGAATTGGAGAGCTAAAAAGGGCTTCCAGGCTCCTAGGCTGGGATGTGAACTCTACCTGCATTTTAAATCTATGTTGGAGTGAAATTTATGAGCCCATTGTAACACTGTTTCTTCTCAGCAAAGCAACTTTTGTGTATGGGCTAAAGAGGAGCTGCACCACATTCTATGAGATGCCCTCTGCAGACAAGAGGTGTCCAGCCAGGATGCAGACTTTGCCAAAGCAAACAAAAGTGCAGAGATGCGAGTTGTGGCTGCATTATTCATGTAATGGTAATGAGAAAATTAAGTTATTCTCAAACTCAGTAACTTGAAGCAGCTTGAGAGGTGAGCTTAAGAAAGAATTAGGAAGGGAGAGAACACTTTGAATCACTTCATTAATTATTTTGGATTAGGAGATGCTGCCAAGTATCGTGACAGCAATGTTGCTTCACATTTAAAAAACAGTTCAGATTTTACAAAGATGTACATGGAGGGGCTCTGACATCTTTTTCAGGAAAAGGCAGGGTGTGTACAAGTCAGAATATCCCCAAGTTTCTTGTGTCTGTAAATTTCCTTTTGCTCTAAAACTCCAGCTTTCCAAGATTTCCCCAACATCTCATAAAGGAATGAGACTACAGAGGTTTGGTTCTGGGTTCCAGCAGCTCCCGGCTCTGTAATCTACTGGAGCCTGTTCTTGGAGCAACCTGCATTCCTAAGTGATTAAGGGACGCTTTGTCCTTCAGGTTTTGTAGGTCATTTCATTATTAGAAACTTGCAATATTTTTGCCAGACTTCCTCTCTCTCTCTTTATTTCTCTCTTTCTCAAAAACAAAAAACCCAACTAAAACCAAACCTGATCTTTTTATCTAATACCTCAGAAGAGTCATTGGTGAGATCAGAAGCTTTAATGGAGCTGTTTATTGTAGTTCAAATAATCTCTAGCAGCATCTTCCTGGAGCTATAACAATGGAAGGGTATTTTATAGCTTTGAGAATAATAGTGTCATATGGAAAAAAAGAAAACCTTATTATCTCAAAGTCTTTATCAGACTTAAAGAGCACACTAGAGAGACATTTTTATATATATTTAACTCAGTACTTAATAAGAACAGAAATAGACCAAAGAACAATCTTCACCTAAATTACTGAGCCTCCTGGACTTCTTACCTCTTTGTGTTTGCATGCATGCAGACAGTTTGAAAACAAGCCACCACTCCTGATAAGAGTAATTACTTTAATCTTTGTCCTGGAAACATACTGCATTTACCCTTTGGCTGTGGAGGAGCCAATCGGGAAACACTGGCAGCTCAAGTTTTCTTTTCAAGAAGTCCCCGTGTCCTGCACGCCTGTCCTTGGCAGGAGCCCATTGGACACCTGTGCTCCCAAACCTGGCCTGCTAGAAGTGCCCACTACAGATGTCAGAGCTCTTTTGTTGACTTCCTATTAGTCGCCACTTAATGGATGTGAGCCGAACACAGCTTTGCCTAAGCACTTATCAATAGACAGCAAACATTCTTCTTTCCATGGGCAAAGGGTCAAACTGTTTTGCCTGGCTATAAAGCTGTGCCAGATAATTGCTGGTGATTAGCAATTTTAATTACCAGGTGCTAGGGGTCGTTTCTTGTGGAGCTTTTTTTGCTGTTGTTGTAATTGGGCAGGCTGTCAATAGGTATGGCTTATTGTATACATGGTGTGTATTTGCAGATACATCGAGCATCCTTTTAAAGTAGGTAAAATAAGGTTGGTAGTATAACTTGCTTCTGATCAGCTGCATAGTGCTCCAACAGGTTTTGTGATAAAACTTGTCTGATACAGGAATCTTTAATACAAATTGCTAAAGCAGCCTTTAATCCTCTTGTAAGCACTTGTATGTACTATTGTTATTGAAGAGAGGCAATGATTTTAAAGTCTTTTCCTGCTACATTGGTCAAGTTGGAACTGAGCTTGTCAAACATGTTCTACCTCATCGGTTTTGCATGCAGAGTTTTCATAGAATCACAAAACCAATGGCACAATGAGCAGCAAACTAATCTTTTCCCATATCCAGCAACAAAACAGGTTCAAAATAAAAGTGACACAAAAGACTCTTCTCTGATCTTCCTCACAGCAGAGCGAAAATAAGCAACTACAATACTTCAGTATCTGGTTTTTACTAAAATTTCCTGTTTTTCCTTTTACCTACTTTATTCTACATCACAAGCCTTGCAGACATACTGAAGGTCTCTGAAAGCTGAATGTACTGTTTACTAATCTACTTGGGTTAGAAGAATAGGCTTGTTCTTCAAGGCAATAAAAAAAAGACGAATACCTCTGCCGTACAGAATCCTAGCTCTGTTTTTATTTGTTCTGCGGTAATATCTTGTCATCTCCCAGCTCCCCTCTTGGCTTTGTTTTTTCCAGCAATAGCTAGGCTGCTTGAAGGAGGAGGAGGAGAAGCTCACGAGGAGGTGTGAAACTGTAGTGTCGGGTCTCTTTTGTGTCAAAAATTAAAGGTGTCTTAATGCTTGAGGTTGCTGTATTGGTGCTTATGAAATTCTCCAATATGGCATTGTGCAGCTACAGATTATCCATACTGGTTCCCATTCTGCCACTGGTTAATGACAGCTTTGATATCATTGAAACCTGCACTTAAAAAGAAAAAAAAAAAAAGAAAAAAAAAGAAAAAAAAAAAAAAAAAAAAAAAAAAAAAAAAGAAGAAGAGTAGTTAAATGGTGCATGTAGAAAGATGCCCCTGGGGAAAGATGCCCCGGGGAGGAGGGTGCAGTTCCCAGGGTGCTCTCATCCCATGTTTCCGTGGCACAGCTACACCCCGTGTAAAGCACAGAGCTTTCTCCTTTCCGCTAACTCCAAAATCTGTGGACTAGCTGCAAAACCCTAGTCCAGACAGTACTACAAAGAAAGCTGCAAACAATTAAGATTCCTGAGAAATGGGGCAGCCTGGAGCTGCTGAATCTGATTTCCTGAAATCAGACTTTGTGCAGTGGGAGATGTAAGACCCTGGTAACAGATGCATCCATCAGGGGCAAAAAATGTTGGTCATACGACTAACACACAGTCATGATGTGTTGATCAGTTCACAAACAACCTTTGTTTCCAAGCCTGAAATCTGATCTTTACTGTATAAACACATTTCTTAGCTCAGGTATGATGACATTAGTTATACTTCTCTCTCTATCTTCAGCTGAAAATAGACCATTTTTCTTCCTACACTCTATTCTTGTTTACCTAAAATCACAGGCTGAAGGGAAAGGTTCTTGATACTGAAAACCACTGATGCCAGATTATTTTGGTTCCAACACAGATTTATATTCCCTCTTTTTCCTGTCTCCTGCTAATGGCAGTTCAAAAAGATGCAGAAATCAACACAAGACTCTCTGCTCCTGCTGTCACAGGAAGTTCACAAAACAGGTGTTTTCCTACCTCTCTGTATTGAGCTGATTCTGGCTGGATGCCAGGCACCCACTAAAGCTCCTCTATCCCTCCCCTCTACAACTGGCTGGGGGTAAGAAAATACAATGAAGGAAAAGGGCCAGGAGAGGTCACTCACCAAATGCTGGCATGGCAAAACAGACTCAGACTGGGGATATGTATTGAATTTATTCCTAACAAAATCAGAGCAGGATAAAGAGAAATAACATAAATCTTAAAAACACCTTTCCACACCCATGCCTCCTTCCAGCTCTAGTTCCCCCCTGCCCCAGCAGTGCAGGGAGACAGGGAAGAGGAAGTTACTGTCATTTCATCACAAGTTTTTCCTGATGTTGCTCAGGGAGAGGAGTCCTTCCACTGCTCCAGCATGGGGTCCCTGCCAGGGGAGACAGTTCTCCATGACCTTCTCCAGCGTGAATCCATCCCACAGGCCATGGTTCTTCACTAACTGATGCAATGTGGGTCACCCTTCCATAGGGTGCAGTCCTTCAGGCACGGCATGCTCCAGCATGGGTCCCTCACAGTCACGAGTCCTAAAGGAAACCGGATCCAGCATGGACTTCTCTCTCTGCACGTCCCTGCCAGGAGCCTGCCTCTGCCAGGGCCTCCCACGGGATCACAGCTTCCTCTCAGGCATCCAGCTCTGGCATGGGGCTTCTCCATGGGCTGCAGGTGGATCTGTGTGGCGTTCCATGGGCTGCAGGGGCAGAGCTGTCTCACCATGGGCTGCCCCATGGGCTGCAGGTGTATCCAAGCTCCAGCTCCTGGAGCACCTCCTGCCCCTCCTTCTCCACAAAACCTTGGTGTCTCTAGAGCTGTTCGTCTCACATATTCTCACTCTGCTCTTCTCTGAGAACAATTACAACTGCGCAATAACTTTTTTTTTTCCTTCTTCTCAAATTTGTTATCACAGAGGTGTTATCTCCGTCTCTGATGGGCTGAGCCTCAACCAGCAGCACATCCTTCATAGAGCTGGCTGGCATTGGCTCTGCCGGACATGAAGGAGGCTTCTGGCAATTCCCACAGCAGCCACCTCTACAGCCCCCCTGATACGAAAACCTGGTCATGCAAACCCAAGACTCCAGTATGCCCCGAAAAGCAAAGAGAAATACTTAGTTATCTAAACTCATTCATCCCAAACACCTTATGCGATGATCACAGCCCCTCTCAAAGCCTCGGGTTTTGGCCTCAAGTACAAATGCCCGTAGATGGTATCCTTACCAGATACAAAGCAATTGATAGGAATCTGCATGTAACAGTAGGTTTGCTTTCTCTTGCGGTTTGTGTGGCAACATGGAGCTGCAAAGGCCTGAGATGAGAATTCAGCTGCATTCATAATGCAATTCCTGAAGAGAGTAGATTATGGATAGAGTCTAAGCCTTAACTTTGAATTGCCTTGCTTTTGTGGATTGAAGTTAGACCCATACAACAGTATTTGAATGTAGACTCTGGTACTTTGTTGATATTAGTTACCTACTGTGACACACAGCACATGGCAGTTTCAATTTTGTGCGCTGTAAAATGCAGGTATTGTACACCTGAATTATAATCTTGCTGTGATAATATGCCTCTATTGATTCAACAAAACAAGTTGTCTATTTTGTCTTCACTCAGACATCTCTATGAAAGAAAGACTGACAAACAGAAAGGTAAATATTTTGGACTTCACAACTTGTGGCATGACAAAAAGGATAAAAGTGCAATAATTCTGAAATGAGACCTTGCAGACAATGCCACTCCATTTGAACCAGTGAGATGAACTTCCTACAAAAAATGTTTATAATACAGCCATGTTAAAATGTAGTGAACAATAACTTTTAAAAGTATAAAGCAAAAAATTATCTATTTACTATCAAGCAGTATGTTTTATACTGCTAAAACATACTGTTTGAAGTATAAATATGAAGGAACAGAAATATAAAATGAAGCTGAACCATTTCACAAAATGGTTGGTGTCCTAATCAGTGAACAACACTTCACTTTTTACAAGGTTTTTGTATTTATTACTAAATTCAAATAATATACAAGTTTTGAAGACAGAGTTTTATTCATAGAACACTAAATTTAGTGTCTTCCATGAAAATTAAAGTTTAAAAAAGTAGCTTTCTTATAAAACATTTGTCTCATTTTACACTGGCTTAATTTAAAAATGTTATTTCTGTACCTTCACAGTAGCTGTGTTGGAATCCTGATGGAGCTGTACGTGATAGGGCGCCCTTGGCAACGCTGATTTGAAAATACCTTTGTATCCAGAGCACAAGAGATATATTTTAGAAGGCTGAATTCAGCCTGGACCAGTGTTATCTGACAAATATTGGAGGGCTTTAAGAAAGGACCTGTGGACCAACAAAATGTGGTGTTTTTAGCCACCTCTTCTACCCAGAATTTTTACTGCAAGAGTGCTTGGTGGTTGGAGGCTACACAGCAGCGCAGGTGGAGGCTGCAGAGTGTATGTGGCTATCCCCACTACTGTGCATAAAAAGGCACTTGTGAGCCACTTGTACTCAGATTTCTGCCTGGGGTTGCCAGATGCTGGGTCCAAGGTCAAGCAGAAGCGAGCTGAGCTAGCATTTGATTTGTACCCTTTTCCACCTCATGGGCCATCATTGAGTCATTCATTGGAGCCTTAAGAAAAATCTGTGTGCAGGCTGGCTCAGTTACTAACCCTTCACTAGTACTGCACCTAGTCTCTAGGGAAAACTAATCAAGGACATCTTTCAGTGGATATTCTTGCAGTGTTTTACTGACTTTTTCAATAACTAGTGTTATTTAAATTGCATTAATTCAAAAATAGGTGTTTCTGTAGAACACTTGAGTGGGTAGAACAGGAGAAATAATCCAATAAAGACAGATATATAACAAGGCAATGAATCAGTGGCAGTCTTTGAATATCTCATAAAAATGATGTTTGAGTCCTGTGAAGACCTCTTCAGAGACAGAAAGGAGCCAAAGGCATGCTTAAGAAACTAAAGGAGACGGAGTGCTGAGATATATTTTGTCTTAGTAAATGTCTGCTGAAGTTCACTTATGATCCTCAAGCTTTTCACTTCCTCATGGCTGCTGCGCACTGATGTTTGCAGAGCAGAGGGAGGAGGCAGAATCGTTAACTCCCCTCCATGTCCTTCAAGGTGAATGCTGGCAGCCTACAGGTAAGGACAGGTTCTTGTAAGGGGCTTAAGGAAGAGGGCCCACCTCTGTTGTGCCATGAGAACTAGGGAACTGATAACCTATGGCAGGACATGGGAGGCATTTTATATTTCATTGCTCTGTGCATCTCTCACACCATCTCAAACAGAAAGAGTTCCAGTGGAACACAAATATTACTTAATTCCACCACTTTACATCCCCCCATATGAGTTATTAGCTTAAGTGCTCTGTTGCAGCAGCCCTCTTATTAGAGGGTAGAAATGAGCCAAGACACAGACTTCTTGTTCATCACAGCATGAAAAGGGTCCTGGTTTATTCCTCTTTACAGCTCAGCCATCCTGACTCCAACTATTCACTGACTCTGGCTACAATAAGCTCCTGCTGTAGGCTTCCATGGCAGCCTCTGGCTGCTGGTTATTTCCTGGTAAACGATGACTGCATGTATTACTTTGCAGACTCTGACTGCAGGCTTTTACCAGCCAGACTGTGACTGCAGGTTCCAATAACAGGCTCTAAGTGCAGACCCAGACTGACCTCACAGCAGAGATTATCTCTCCCCAGGTTCCTACATCCTCATGAGCCCCTTCATCACCTAACCCACTCGCTTTTACCACACTTATCTTTATTGGATATAGCTGTGACTCATCAGGGGCAAGGCTGTATTGGGTAATTAACACAGCTGTTACTCATCAGGGACAAGGTCACTGTATTCCCTTCTCCTACAGTGCTCATGAAATAAAGTTGGGGAAAAGACGGTGTACCAGAAACTTTGGTGCTTGTACAGGGGGTTGAACTGCAATTCCTGGCCTTAAGGAATTACTCAGCACGGTGGCACGACTGTACTTCTATGAATGATTCTCTGGGTTCTGCAAGTGTGCTGAACCACTTATTATGCCAGAGGAATATAAAAGCATTCAAACACAGTGATGTTGTGAGGTGTTCAGGAGAAGACCATGTTGCGGTGAGTTCAGGTGAATAAACTGGGTTAGAGAAAAGGGAGATGACTTCTCTCTCATTTCTTATGGTGAAGGAAATGATATTTCATGGCTGATGAGAATATCAGCCATTGAAGTCAAGTAATTTGAAAATGGTACCTGGGTCCACAGCAATAGAAAACCAGCAGAAATCTGTTCATATATTAACAGGGTTTTCAGGGGCTGGAAGAGGAAAGACAGTGTGTGGCATGCAAGAATAAAAGTAATGTGATGAAAGAGGTTAATGTGGTAGATGTCAATGAGAAAGAATAAAGGAAGGAAGTCTGAAATTAAATAACTAGAAGATGAAGTTTTCAGTGTCCTACAAATGATGTCTACTTTTCTAATCAAGGATTTTCCCTGAAATAATGAACACAGATTTTTATATACAAAAGTAACATATCAGAGACTTTTTAGAATCTCTTGCTATTTGTGAGCCATTGTAATTACAAGGCAGATAAGTGGTCTATAAAAATTGCTTTAAGATGTATACTCCATTTATGTTGAAGAGAGCGTTGCAATTGTCTATTGCCCTGGTCTTTACAGTTTTGGAAACTGTTGATCAGTTCCCTCAGTCTTCCTTTCTGGCCATTCCATTTCCTCCAACTACTCTTTTGTTATGTCCTGCTTAGGGTATATGCTTCATACAGACTCTTTCCAACTTGAAGGCAAATCAGCCCCTGTACCGACTCAGTGATTTAGCTGAGGCTTTATCACCTCAAGTAAAGCAGAAGGATTGCCTTGCACATCTTACAGATGACCGTCCTGTTTACACATTCCAGCATGATGGGATTTTTTTTTTGCTGTCACATGATGTCTTTGGCTGACATTCAGCTTGTGACAATTCTAGATCCTGCAAAGCTCTTGAGTAGTCAATAATTTGCCACTCTGTATTTAAGCAGCTGAGATGCAGAAATGAGTGTGGAACTTTTCATCTGTTTTTTTTCAGACTATTCCAGTTTCCCAAACTTTATTCAGAGTCTGATTCCTGTCCTCCAAATCACTTCCATCTCCTACCAGGTTAGAGTCAGATGTAAATATACAAAGTACAATCTCTATTTCCCCATCCAAGTTACTAATGAAGATATTGAATAGAGCCAGACACAGGACAGACTCCTAGAAAATCCCTCACAATACATCCTTTTAATTTGATGGTTGACCACTGGTAACTAAAGTCCTAGCACAGCTTTCTGGCCAGTTTTGCCTCCATCCTATGGCTGCCCTTTTGTTACTGTCCTACAACTGGGGGTTATTCCTGTGAACACCTGGTCTTTTGTCAAAAATGCTTTCTTTCCCCTCTGCCACACTTGCATGCTGGTTACCCCAGGAAAGAGCACAGTGTCTGAGGAGCTTTGCTGGGCCCACAGACAGTCAGTTAGTACAGTTGGGGTGCCAGTTAACTTTTATTTGGCATTCCAAGGAAATGCCCTCAGTGTTTAGGCTGGTTTTTTTTCATGTGCTGCTGTTGTCCTCCTCAAAGGAAAGAAAGGGTTTTTCTGCTGAAAGTGAGCTAGTGATAAACATAAGGAATCTTTTTTTCTCTTCTTAGTCCCTGATGATTTTTTTCCTTAATATTGATATTTTATTAATGCCTTCACTATCCAAAAAAGGACGTAAAGAAGGCTATGTGAACTCAGATAATGCAAATAGATTTTGGTTTCAAAGCCTCAAATGTTTTTAACTCTGCTCAGGTAAAAATTTAATTCTGTGGAAAATTAGAAGAAAGCTTTTTGCTTGGAAAAATAATTAGCCATGTGTAATACTAGATTTTTTGCTCTTCAGCTCTTTTTTTAATAAATCTGCCGATAATTTCTCTGGATGTTTTAACGTTCTGAACTGAGTCCTACCCTTTGTGAAATGTATGTACCCCATAAGGACAACACTTCTCAGAGAGGACTGATAAAAAATCATCAAAAGTGTGGATATGGTTCAGGGGTCATGGGCATTACCAAAGGTCAGAATGTTGCTGTAAACATTCAGAGCAAGTGGAAACAAAACATTTTAGATATTCAAAGATGTACTCCCCTGAAGGTCGGATCAAGGCATTTTAGCTCCTCATCTTTCACAAGAGGAGAAGACGTGAGGTGAAGAGAGATATTCTGAGATATAGTTTAGGAGTCATTCACAATTTGTAGGGCAGCCTGTATGAACACAGCTTGCTCCATGTACCACCTTCAGAAAATAAGTGTTTGTGAAATGACTTTTTATTTAGGAGGACCTCAGATCTTGCAGTTACAACATTTTAGATGTCAAAAGCCTGGATGGATAAGTGTGAAGAACATTTTAAAAAAGAAATCTTTTAGATACTGACGTTTAAATCGCGTATTGAATGAATAATCCACTCCAGAAATGTGGAAAATATTTAGTGAACAGCTGGAGTGACTGCAGTCAATTCATCGCTCTTTTAACATGGGATAGAGGTCAGCAAATGATAACTATGTTTAAGTGGGGATATGAAAATGAGTATAATCAAGAATTTTTAAAAATATAAACCATCTGATTAAAGGAAGAGAATTAGGGGATAATTTTCCAATATCAGAAGCTAAGCTAAGAGATAATTAGAAGAGCAAAAATATGAATTTTGAACCACTGAGAATATTTCAGCGATCAGCAGAACACACAATGAGGCTAACACAAGCCTTAGCTCCAGTTTTAGCAGAGTAGGGGACTGACATATCCATTTTCACCCCAGGCAGTACAGTCCTTCTCTGCAGCCAGGGAAGCAGCTGCTCTGTTCCCACTGCTGGAGAAGTGACATCCTGCAAACATCCTCTGCGTGTTGCTGCAAAAAGGAACAGTCAGCACAGGGACTTTAAGGTGTGAACCTTCATCTGGGCTCTAAACAGCAGTGGGGTACACTTTCCTGGCTGAAACTGATTCTTCTCTGACATTTTTACTCCATTTTATTATGGGCTTACCTCTTCTGTCTCCACAGTAATTTGGCCCTAAGTGAGTAATAGAGAGGTTTGCACAAAATAGCAGAGTTGTGGATCATCACCAACAAAAATAATGAAAGCACTTCTATCATCTTTAATTTCCAGTCAATGAACAAATGAGGTTATTGGCTGAATAAGGGGTAGAGGATTGTCAAGCTTTTTAATTCAACCATTCTTCTGGTCTGACTCAGCTGTCAGAGCTGGCTTGAAGGGAATGGTTGAGACAACACACAGTCTGAGTTGTTAGAGGGCAAGGAAATCTATAGAATTAAAGCAATGATTATGAGTTTCCAGGAACATTGATATACTAAATCTGGGAGTGAGAAATATATTATCTTGGGTAGGACTTTTAAATAAATTCAAGATTTTTGTATAAAAATTAGGTTTTCAGGCCCACAAGAAAAGCTCACATTTGAAATGTTGGCTGCTTGGATACACCTCACCTACAGGAATTGTCTTGTGTTGCTAAGGATGCTATTGCAAACAGACAGAATTTCAATTGGAGCCTGGAGCAGGCAGCCTGCTATTTCTGGTGGAGTGTGGCGTAGGCTGTTCTTGTTTATTATTACTTCCACAGCAAGGTGTCAGTTCCTGGACCTGGCAAGGTAATCTGTCTTGGATGAAGTGTCTTCCATTTCAGGTGGGGAGACTTGGGATAGCACCACACAAGTTGATTTATATACCAGATTTATCTAAAAAATAAGAATAGAGAGAGTTTCCCAGGCTCAGGATTTTTAGGTTTAGTTCACATGAGCTCAGAAAGTATATACAGACATAGCAGATTATTACTGACGGTGAAATTGGGGCAGCACAAAGCTCAGTAACAGTGTGCCCAGCACGATGAAGGCAGCAATCATCCCCCGGTACCTGGCACTGCTGAGGCCACACCTCAAATCCTGTGTTCAGTTTTGGGTCCTCCACTGTAAGTAGGACATTGAGGTGCTGGAACTGAAGTGTCCAGAGAAGGGCAATGGAGATGGTGGAGGGTCTGGAGAGCAAATTCTATGAGGAGCAGCTGAGGGAGTTTGGGTTGTTTAGCCTGGAGAAAATGAGTCTCAGGGAAGGCCTTATTGCTTTTTTCAACTACCTGGAAGGAATCAGTAGTGAGCTAGGTGTTGGTCTCCCCTCCCAGGAAACAAGCAATAGGACAAGAGGAAATGGCCTCAAGTTGTTCAAGTGCAGCTATGGACTGGATATTAGGAAAATCATCTTCATGAAAGCTTGATCAAGCACTGAAACAGACTGTCCAGGTATACTGTTTTGCCCTTGGAGGGTTTTCTCACAGTCTATCTTAAATCATGAACTCTTCATTATTTTGGTTTTTTCTCTCCTCTACAGCTGTGGTAGGGCAGGGTGATTCAGCAACTCTCATGGGTGCCTGGTCAAACCACAATAGCAGGGAAGTGGTGGAGTTACCATCACTGGAGGTGTTGAAAAGATGTGTAGATGTGGCACTCAGGGACATGGTTTAACTGTGGACTTGGCAGTTCTGGGTTAATGGTTGGACTTGACCTTAGATATCTTTCCTAACATAAACAATTCTGTGATTCTGAGGTCACAGGTGGGAGAAAAATCCCAGTAAACACACTGAAATCAGCTACATTAAGTGATATGGTACCTTAGTCACACAGCCATCAAAATCCAGTCAATTTTAACCTAACTTCAATAAAAGCCTAATCTTAGTGGAGATTTGCTGTTCAGGAATAATCTCAGTCTTTTTTTCCAGAAGATGTAAGAACAGGTGATGCCTAAACTACTGTTGTTCACAGGGGCATAAAGATGTCTATGAGCTCCAGGCTCTCATGGAGGCTTTGAAATTTTTCCCTCAACATCACTGTCACTGAAGAAGAGCAGGCTTGTTCTGTCAGCAGCTGTTAAAAAGCCCCATTAAAGCAGTTCCCAGTATCTGGTCTACTTCTGTTGCCCTAATGTCCTAAAGTCAGGCAGTGTATTTAGGTTTATCTCAAAAAAAAAAAAAAAAAAAAAAAAAAAAAGTCTTCTTGCTCATGGTTTGGCAACAAGTCTTAAAAAACATCTTTAAATAAAGCTATTTAGGAAAATATATTCAAACAGATGGTTACTCACACAGTGGCAATTCTCTCCATTTCCAAAGGCCATTCTGGATGGAAGGAGGAGGGAAAGAGGGAACCTGGCCAGCTGTCAGAAGCTGTGAGCTCCTGGCTGCTCTTGTGTCTTTTTGCACTGCTTTTCCTACCACCTGCCCCCAGATTATGCTCTGTGAGTGACTGAGAGCAGGGCACACATAGGTTACCATTGCTTTTAAACATGAGATTCACACTGTGAATTTTAAAAGTCTTAGCCTGTTGTCAGTCACTGTCTTTTTCTGCTCCTGCCCCTTTTCCCCCATCCTCTTCTAGATATGCTGTTGAAAGTAATTCTTAAAGGAAGTTTATTACAGGTAACAGCCCAATCAGTGACTAACCACTATGACTCCAGAGAAATGGAATTACATTTATTTATTAAAAAATCCAGATAAGCTTTTCTTTTCCTATATGGGAACAGATAACCTTTGTTATTAATTTGAAATGTATGTAATTCAGCTTAACTGGGGGGAAGGGAAATCAGAAGGAAAAGGATGCATCCTGTTAGAAAATGGAAAATACTGTATTTATCATCTTAAAAAGAACAAAAAGATCTGCAAGTTATGTGGGTTTCTGTGACAGTAATTATCCTTCTATTCAAGAATGAGTAATTACATTATTCTGCATGTTCACTTCCCCCCTCCCCAGTTATGTGGCATGTGCAGGCAGGTGCACACACACATGCAATGTGCTTGTACCCTGAAGAATAAAACCAGGGTGCACTAGAAAAGGTAGTTCTGTTGTTTCCTTGAATAATGGTGATTATGGTAGTTCTTTGTTTATGCTAAACACCCCTGGGTGAGAGGAAGGCAAGCTGAATTTCCTTATTTCTTTTAAGGAAGCTGGGTACTGCTCTGCCTTACCTTGCACTAGTGTGTGCAAGGGTTCCCTCCCTTCTGTCCACAGTGAGAAAATATTAAGTATTGATTAAGCTAGAAGACAGTTTGTGGAATGTGTGTTTAAAGAGAGAGCTTTCAGTGCTCACTGCAGGATGAATATCTGCTGCAAATATTATTTATGTATTTGTTCTAAATAAAATGGGAAAAATAACATTTGAATGCAATTATATAGCTCAAGTATTTTTGGGGGAATTGTTTTTTAGGATTATTCTTCCTGAGTTACTGAATGACACAGTCATTTAGGTCAGAAGAGATACTCAGGATCATCAAGTCCAACAGCTAACCCACAACTGTCACGTCCACGATTCAGCTGTGTCCCCACGAGCCACATTTACATGTCTTTTCAACACCTCCAGTGATGGGGACTCCACCACTTCCCTGAGCAGCCTGTCCCAGTGATTGACGACCCTTTCCATGAAGATATTTTTCCTTATCCAGCCTAAACCCTGGCCCTCTCCTCCTGTCCTATTGCTTGTTTCTTGGGAGAAGAGACCAACACCCAGCTCGCTACTGCTTCTTTCCAGGTACTTGTGGAGAGGGATAAGGTTCCCCCTGAACCTCCTTTAGTCCAGGCTAAACAACCCCAGCTCCCTCAGCCGCTCCTCACAGCATTTGTGCTCCAGACCCTCCACCATCTCCATTGCCCTTCTCTGGATAGGCTCCAGTAAACAAGGGCAGATTCTTAAGAGTATGGAAAATGGAAAAGAAAAAAGGGAAAGAAGGGAGGAGAGGAGAGGAGAGGAGAGGAGAGGAGAGGAGAGGAGAGGAGAGGAGAGGAGAGGAGAGGAGAGGAGAGGAGAGGAGAGGAGAGGAGAGGAGAGGAGAGGAGAGGAGAGGAGAGGAGAGGAGAGGAGAGGAGAGGAGAGGAGAGGAGAGGAGAGGAGAGGAGAGGAGAGGTGAGGAGAGGAAAAGGAAATGGAGAAGGAAAAGAGATCTAACACACTGATCAGTGAATGCAAGCCTTAAAAGAACCTGAGGACGGGTCCCAGAAAAAACACAAAGCAGGTACAGCTTTACGTAGGAGATAGAGTCACAAACAAGGCACTCAGCTCATCAAATGACATTTCTACATTTCTACATGCTTACATTTCTGAAGTACCATCTCCAGAAGAGAACAAGGTTTTCCTTTTAGTAAGTACACAGCACATCAAGGCTGAACAATTTGTTAATGTGAACGTCTGAGAGAGGAGCGATTACAGCAGCAAAGGTTCTGACACACCAATTAAAGTAGTTGGGTTGGACTAAAAGAATATTGTAGAACACCCATGTGCCCAACTTTGTAGACAAAATTGCTATGGTTTGGGGGAGCCTGTGGCTTTGTGATCGCATAATCAAAGGCTGTGAGGGTGGGAGCACACCTGGGTTAGTGTGAGTGTTGTTGCTGGTTTTGTGAATGCAGGTTTGACTGCACACACAACCCCAGGAAGCCCCTGTTCCCGGGGAGACTGGGGACAGAAACTTCACTGTTATGTAGCTTTTAACTGTTTTGTTAAGAAAATCTAGTGAGGGTTTTTGGACAGGAAAATTGCAGGATTTAGCTGGAATATGAGGAATCTTTGGGTCCCTAGTTAATTATGATTTGCTTTCTTACAGTAACAGAAATAGTGTTGGAGAAAAGAAGACAGTTCTTGTAATAATAAGCGTAGGCACTATTACTATTTTTTTATTTGTATTCTTCCTTCTTCAAAGAAGCTGCTGCAAAGAACCCAAGTTCTCTCAGCCGCTCCTCATAAGACTTGTTCTCTAGAACCTTTTCAATCTTCATTAGTCTTCTTTGAACACGCTCCAGCACATAAATGTGAAGTTTATCTTTAAATTTTCTTGCTTTTTTCACATGCTGGCTGTGTAAAGCAGCTGAATCTTTGCCAGACTTGGTAGCTACTTGCAGATTAGGGCTCTCCAAGGAACTTTTGCCTGCTTTTACACAGCTCTCCTTGCTTTGTGTAATGCTGTGCTTCTGTCTGCTGTCACCACTCTCCAGAGGGAACTGTCCCCTCATCCTGTACCTGGATGCTGTTTCATGCCAAAAAACAGTTTAGGAGCATGAAAACAAGTACAGGACCAAGGATTTCTCTGGGGAGCGAGGTCAATCAACAGCATGGGTGTGCATTGTGTTAGGAGAAGGAGGATCATAGCATTTTTAGATACATACTTTAAAGAAATGACTGCAGGAACAAAATTGAGTCATGGTCATGGTAAAAAAAAAACTGCCTTAATTTTTATGTATCTGTCTCAACAGCTTAAAGTCCAGTTCAAAGAAGAACTCATCACAGCCTCCTCTACTCTTTTTTGTGGGCGTTTGTTTTAACTATGCCAGAGAAAACCACGGAATAATGAATTGAGATGACCAATGACATTTCTTAAGCAAATGTTTGTTAATGCTCTTCATTTAAACTCCAGCTGCATTTAAACCTAACCCAGATTTATTCAACCATTTATTTGCCCTACAAACAATCTTGTTATGGCATGTTTCTTCCCAAGCAGCTATTTGAATTATTAGAGAATTAATCTTCTCTCATAGTTTGCAGAAGAATAATGTTGGGGTGTTTTTCATTTTTTATAATATTTGCTCTCCTGCTCAGCTATTGCACACAGTATCCTGGTAGAATAGGTTGCTTATTCCTAGCCTTGAACATGTTTACCAAGAAAACATTAATTTTAACAAGCAATTTTCAAGTGTCTTGTAACAAGTCATTCTTTCACCTTGGTTAAAGAATTTCCTTTGATCATGTTCATTCCGTGCTGAGAAAAAGCAAAGTCAAATGAAGAGTGGAAAAAACTCCCAAACCACTCTATAAAACAAAAGCCAGGTTTCAAGTGTATATGCACTGAAATTTGATAAAGTTCTTGGAATATAAAAAACGCAGGCTTTCTGTAGGTTGTCCCATTACAAACAACAGTACCAAAACATGCATACTCAGAGATTAAAAAGGAAAATAATATTTTCTGGTTTTCCCCACCATGAAATGACATGTTTCACTACACCAAAAAAGAGCGGCTGAGTGTCGGTGATCTGGGTCAGTTTTCATGAACAGCCTAACTGATAGCATAGCAACTGCATTCAATGCATTGGCAAATAAGCAAAAACTTGAGAGGGGATGCAGGCATGCTGGTCCAGGAATAGAATTCAAATGTACCTGGCAAATAGGACATCAACTGAAAAGGCTGGGAATATAAACATCAATACAGCACACATGGTGTCCAGTTCTCCTCTTCTGCTCTGCCTTAGCAAGGCCTTGGATGAAATGCTGTGTCTGGTTTGGGGTGTCACATTCCAGGAAGAGTAATTGGAGTGGGAACAGTGAAAACGATCAGAGCTCCAGAAGACAACATCTCAAGCCTGCTTGCACTAGCTGAGTGAATGCTGAGGTGTGACATGGTGGGCTTTTAAGTACATGAAAGGCTGCAGCAGGGATGGACTAAACTGTTCTTGTCTCAGCTGAATGGGAGAGAAACCACGGACTTACACTGCATCAATTACAAATTCAGGTCAGACACAGACAAAACCTGCCAACTCTGGAAGCAGAAATCCTGGAATAACGCTGGGAGAATTCGTTATTACTGGAGATATTGGAAACATGTTAGACTGACATCCGTTAAAAAGGAATTGGGGTGCTTGAGCTTCCTTGGGCATAGAGGACAGGGGTATAATCATGATTTCAGCAGTCCTGTGGTTTTACGGCTGTATAAATAGTCCATCAAGATAAGGGAATCAACACCAGAGTAGAAGGTAGAGTCAATCACTTTGTCATCTACCTGCAAAGAAAAAGGTGCTTGCTTTCTTCCTCCTGCCCCCCGAAAGGACTGGAGTATTTGAAAGATCTCTCTGAACTTGCAAATGTAGAATTTATTTTCCTGCTGCTTTCATAGACACTATGTGATGGTGCAAATGTATTTCTGAGTTTCCATGTAAAACCATACAGGATAAAAATGAAATTACATTATATCTGGATCCATGAAAGCTGTGGGTGGGTGGGAGGGCTGCTGCCAAAGCCGTGATTTTAAGCTTCATGAACTGGGGAGAAATTGCGGCTCCTCAGTGAGATTGATTCCATGACTGCTCAGCTTGATAAGCTCAGCAGAAGATCGTCAGGAAAAAAAATCCTAAAACCTGTGGGGATTTTTTTGTTTGAATAAAAGCCCCTGTTATGAAACTGTAGTACTGCTTGTTAGTAGCTTTTGCTGTTTGACACAAATGCTACCCATCAGCTGATAGCATTAGTGATTATTTATTATTTCAGCCTCTAGTTAACAAATATAATGATAAATTTCTGCTGAAAATACCATTGTATTTGGCAATGGGTACTTTTTAAAACTTGTCTGATGTCTTCTGCTGAGACACATAAATAGAATCCAGCAATAGAAAGGTTTTTCTGCACAGTTGGGGTAGAAAAGAGGGTTGTGTGCATTTATTTCATACTTTGAGAATTCAAGGACACAGAGGAGCTTTTCGCATTTACATCTTGGCTTTAAAGGGAGCTGGGAAACTTACACCAGGCTTCACTGTATTTTTCCTGTAGATCTCCATTCCCTTTGCCATCTCTCCTCCCTCTTTTTAGACAGGCTTTGAAAGTCCTTACGGGCCTGATAGAGTATTACTCTAGGAGTTTCCTCATAACCAAATCCTGTCACATGAGGATACTGCTAAGAGAAGCAAAAGCACTAACAAGTTCTAGCAATGCCAAATTACATTCAGTTCTTGTATTTTCACTTGGCATAGTAACACTTCCAAAGAGCAATTGTTTCACAATCAGAACTTCTGCAGCCTGCTCATTTCCTTTCTCTTACTTAGCTGTTCAGAGACCAACAGACACAGGCAAGCCAATAAATGTCCATCTGAGCAATTATGCAGCTTGAACGTCAAGTGAGACAAACTATATTTTTTCTTGCAAGAACAATTTAAAGGGACAAACCTGATAGTATCACTAGAAATAAATCATTTGCATAGCAACTCTTTTCTCTTTAGTGAACTTCAGGTACTGATTAAATTAAAGGTTCTGATTTTTAAGAAAGCTCTTCTCCTAAAATAGTCCCTCTGTCAGGACAGAGATGGGACACAATTCTCTTAAACAAAAGTCGGTACTCGCACCATGATTTATGTAACATTTCCAGCAAAGTACTCAAGCATATGCTAGCTGTTCCTAGGCTACTTAGACTTAAATTTACACTGAAAGTTGTATTTATAAATAAGGAACTTGTGCCTGCATCACTGGAAATAGAAGAAGTCTCTTTTTAGGCTTGTCACTAGAAGAAACACTGCTATGCAGAAGGATTTCAATGGCTCTTCCATGAAGGATGACTGGCAACATAGCTTAAAATGTTTTTAATAAAGAGATTGAGAGGTTTACAGCTCTTTCCTCTAGTAAGCATTTAAAGAAAAGAAATTCCTTTACACAGCACAGCAGATGTTCAAACAGATGATTGATGCTTCATATCCATGCTGATAGCCATGTTGCCCACAGGGAAGTCCTGAGTAAGAGGGATTTCTGAATTGAGCACTCTGAGGGAGGAGGAAACCTGATTTGCTAATTAGTAGGATACTTGTTAAAGAGGTCAAAACCAGCTGGGTCTGCTTAATATATCCTGCAGTGAATTGCAGAAATCTGCAGGCTCCATCCTTTGTTTCAGGGTCTGTGTGCAATGTGGAAGTAAATAATTGACATTAAGTTTATATTATTTGGAGTCTCAGATTAATCGTTGTCCTTAACAGGACAATGACTTTAAATCACTTTCATCCCAGGTGTTCAGCAAAGGGGGCCATGCTGCTGGGTCACAAAGGCTAAAACTTGTTTCTGATGTCTTTAAATATCCACAGAATAAATATCTGGTTGCACTCGTCTCCCTGACTGCTTTTGTATTAATTGGAAGAGAATTTGACCATATTTTTGGCATCTGCTTTAAGATGGCATGAATCACACCTTCAAAATGCTTCTTTCTCTTTTCTGATTACACAAGCAACCAGTTGTGGCTAGCTTAGGGACAGACATTTAACTATCAAATCTATTAGGTTAGGACAGATGAATCCCAAACAAAAGCGCAAATATACATGGTATGCCTGGACACACATCCCTTACGTTGCAGTCCTCTGCTGCTGCCAAATGACATCTGTCTGAGCAGTGTCATGTCTGGGTGCATGTCTGCCTTTCACCAGGAAACTGGACAAGAGGGAGGGAGGGAGGGAGGAGAGGGGGTGGCTGCTGCCAAGCTTTCATCCCAGCATGGTATGGAAAAGTGGCTGCAGAAGCCATCAAGACCAAGAGCTGACAGACTCTGGGGTCCCAGTGTGTAGAAATAGCCCATGTGCCTGCTATAAAAGAGATGTAGTTCAATTCACAGGACACCCCTTGGGCCCTAGATTAGGACCTCTCAGCTGGTGGCTTCACTCCCTCCTTACATGATGCTTGTCATAGAAAAAAGAAGTCTAAGACACCAAGGCTATAAATAATAGCATCAGCTTTCTTCTGTTTTAATTTTCAGATATAGGAAATTATTGCTCAGCAAGGGAGGCAGTGTTAAAGCAAAACCTCTGCCTAGAAGCCCAAGTGCCTTCTCTGGCTGCAGAGCTATCCCTGTTTTGACACCAGCAGTCTGGCACTGCATGAGGCATTTCTCCAGCTGAGGATGGTTGGTGGGAGCAGCAGTAGTGAGGCAGGTCACCCTCCCTCATTGTTCTTTGACTTTGCTTTCAGGTAATTTCAAAGAGAGGTTAATAAAGACTGTTTTTCTTTGAGCAAGGCTTGCTTTCTGTGATCATTTTCTGATAATATCATTTGTTTTCAACTTGGCAGTAGGTTTGTGGAATGAGATCCTGCTGGACCTCCATGACTTTGTATTTTACCTGGCAACAAACATCTCAGTTCTTTCTCTTGTCACTTGATCTAGGATAAAAGAAACCTGTGCCTTTCTTAAGGAGGGAAAAAAAAAAAAAAATAAAATCCCTGAGGGAGAGAATGATTATAGAGAACATGGGATGTGCACTGTACTGGGTGGCCATTTTTTGGCAAAGTTCTGAACTCAAACTCTGTTTATCAAGTAAACGAAACATTTCATCATGTGCAGTGTGCTTGATTCTGCAGCAAGTGGCAGAAACAACCCCAGGCAAGGGGTGAGACAGCATTACACTTCTTCAAGCTCTGAAAAGAAACCTTTGTGCCAGCTTTGGTGCAATATTTGGTTTGCTTGTAAAAAAATGCAGTCTTCTATAATTTATAGTAGGTGTAATGAAATATGTGTAATTTGATGGAAAGTCCTTGATAAGATACCAGCGGTGACAGCATGGGGTTATTTCCTAACTGGCATTTGAGCGAGCCAACATGATTAAATCAGGGCTCATTTTAAGTTGACTTGTAATTGCCTGCACAGGAAAGGTAAAAAGTGAGTTCCTCTGTAACTATGAGATTTTGTTCTCCACATCCAGATGGAATATAATATTGCTGCAGTGGCTTGTAGGCTTGTGGGGTTTAAATAGTGCCTGCAATCTGGTGCCATGCTGATTTACTAATCCTTGATCTTAGTTGAACATGATCACAGTCCCTGCTTCTGTTCATAAGGGATAGGCTTACTGTTAATTGACAGGCTTTGGCGTCCTACCAAAAGAGCTGCTATGTAGAGAAGGAACTAAAACTGAGCAGAGGATGTATTGGACAAGCCAGTTTAGTGGGGGAGAAATCTATTCAGTAGATCTTTATGCCAAAAATTATTTTCTATTTTATTGTGTCATTAAAACTACAAGTATGTGATTTGCATTTTAACATGAAACTAATAAAAACAGAATAATCTGAAATGTGTTTGCAGGGTGATTAAGGATATAAGACGTGCTGTTTGGAATCTTCCCAGCTACTCTGCTCTCTGTTTATTTAATTATTGTGTGAACTTCCATGTTTGTATCTGCTCACAAAACTTGTGTGCAATGGTACATGCTAAGCATACTCAAGCTCATATTTGTGATATTGCCCACAGATTTCAATGAGATCGTATCCCGGGGCTGGGGACTGCATGACATTTTATCCAGCATTTTTGAAATTTGATGGAAATATGTTAGCAAGCTGTAAATTCTTTTCCAGTAACACCCTGGAAGTTTCAGACTGTCTTCTATTTATTCAGAACTTTGTTTGCCCCAAGTTTTGATCCTTTTCTCTAGCTTTCTAAACCTGGCAAAACCTGAGAGAAAAATAATTTTGTGGGGAAGGCTGAAATTCTTTACGGTCTATCTTTTACATGTCAGTATTGCTGGCCTCACAGGCTTCAGGCATGTTAAACTGAAGGACAATATTTACATGTTAGTGGTACTCTAGGAGTATACAGCCTTCCACCAAATAGGTTTATAGCCTGCAGCCTTTTATAGCCTTCATTGGCTGAACTTGCCAATGTAGATGTGTTTATTTGTTTATTTGTGGATAACTTTAAACCTATCTTGTATTCTGGATCGGACACTCATGCTAACTTTGAGCCCATTTACTTACATAATATAAGGGCTTTGAAATCCCTGGAATAGAGTTTTTACCCTATGTGCTAAACTTTGGGGGATTTCCTGCCTAGCTTCAATATTTAATTTAACCAATGGAAAAAAACATTTCTATGTTCTGGGAATCAGTTGTAGGGCAGTCCGTTCCTTAATTAATTAGTGAAGGAAGGAAGGAAGGAAGAGGAAGGAAGGAAGGAAGGAAGGAAGGAAGGAAGGTACGGTAAGGAATGAAGGAAGGAAGGACGGAAGGACAGGAAGGTACGGAAGGAATGGAATGAATTAAGGCAAGTCCTTCCTTCCTTCCTTCCTTCCTTCCTTCCTTCCTTCCTTCCTTCCTTCCTTCCTTCCTTCCTTCCTTCCTTCCTTCCTTCCTTCCTTCCTTCCTTCCTTCCTTTCGGTTTAATGAAGGGCAGTGTAACTCTGAAAACTGAACAAATTCTTTTGTGTCGGGCCAGGGCTGAACTGAGGAGCAGGGCAGTGCAATGGCACATCTGAAGCTCTCACACCAAGCTTAAGCCAGTGACTTGTAGTCAACTCTGAGCCTTCCCAGCTTTCAGTTGTTTGGGATGCTCAGATGGTGCAGTTTCCATGCTGGTCTAGAGGATGTGCCTTCAAAGCGGCCAGATAATTTTTCCCTGACTATGTCCTCACACAGGGTATTTGGAGGTGAAGACTGTGATGTCAACAGTCATCTCGTAAGTGTATAACCCACCCGTGAAGTCTGTCCATATTAGGCATCCATGTCCATATCAACATGATGTTTTTCTTCTCGAGATACATCAGTTCAATAGAAAAACAAACCTTCCTGCAACTCATTCCATGGCCTCTGGGATGGTCCTAGACCTCCGAAGCCACACTAGAGCTATTGCCATATATCTGCAGCTCTGTGTAAATCTTTGTCTTAGTGGCAAGGTCAGTTTATACTTCTAATTGTGACACATGGAAAAAGTGTTCGTGTTCCCTCTCATCTACTTTCCTGAGCTCTGTCAAGTTCTTCCAAACTCTGAGGTCAAAACCTCCCTACCTCAGGCTTAGTTAGCAGTGCCACAGCAATCTTTCCCTCATCATCTGACCAGTTGGGAGATGTCAATATTTTGGTTCCTGTGGGGTCACTGTGTGCAGCCTTTCTATTGGCCTGGCTGGCCTCATCCCTGCGTGTTTCTTATCTCTGCCAGCTATATCACTATGGAAAGAACGGCTCTCTGCACCCACCTCCTGTGGAGGGTTTTACACAAACCTGCTCTCTCATGCCTGGGGCCTTGGTCTTCTATGAAACTTGAACTGGGTGTGAATGATATTTAGAGAAATCCTTCTTCAGCCTACCTGTGGTGGTGTCTGTGATTTTGCCTCAATAAATCTGCAGCATATCCTCTTCTCTGACACCCCAGTTGTCTGGATTAGGCTGAGATATGGCCCAGCTTTTTCCAGTCTGTGATCCTTGGTTTTGTCCATGAAAACAAGAGAACTGGAGCGAGGAACTGAGCTAAAGGGGATGCTGTAAGCCAGATCCTCCCCTGTCCTAGATTTGGACAGAGCTGGGGTGCACAGCTGAGAGACATTCCTGGGTTCAAAATGAGAAAAAATGAGCTTGAGTGTTTTCTTACTCTCTAATTATTCTTAAGCAATTTAAAACCAACAGAGACATTGCCAGTCTTGACAGATTAATTCACACAGCATTTCATAAAGTCATATTGAGGTATCACTGCAACTTCAAGGCAAAAAACCATATTTTTTGTATCAGACATTTGTCAGTGAATCACTGAGTGTCCTGATTTGAAAGGCATCTACAAGGATCATTGAGTCCAACTTCTGGCCCTGACAGGATAACCCAAAGGATCACACCATATGCCTGAGAGCATTGTCCAAACATCTCTTGGAACTCAAGCAGACTTGGTGGCTTTCATCGCTGGCTCCTTCATGTCCTGTGGTTGCAATTCAAATATTGAAAGACCCTCAGCTTTTAATCAGAGAGGCATGGAGGCATATTCTGTATGGAAACACCAAATGGGCTGTTTCTGGAGCTGTAAGAGAAGTTGAGGTTTCTCACTGTGTCTTAAGGCCACTGAACTGTCTTTTTAAATCTGAATTGATACTGTTGAGCATTTTTTTTAACACTCTAAGAATAATCTTATTGTGATCACTTAGAAGCTATCTTGTGAATTAATAGAGATATGAAATTTAAGGGGATTTGCTAAATCACTATTAAAAAACTTATGTGTACATTCTCATTCAAAATTCAAAAGGTTTTTGTTTTTAGTTTAATTTATTTCACGCTGTGGTGGTTTAAAATTATTTTAAATAAGGGCAACTTTAATTCTGAAGAGGAAAGCACACAGGCAAGCTGAATAGGATTTACCTAAAATGCATTAAAAATTCAACTTGAATTAACTTAAAAATTCTCTTACCTTGAGTAAGAGAAAAACATATTTGCAAGTTGAAAAAATGGTTTGACCTGAGAGGAACATAAAAATGGGAGGTGGAAAACAAGGTCTATTCTCAAAAAAGTTATTTTTTACAAATGTCTTTAAAATTTAGGAGAGTTTCTAATAAAACAAATTGCCTGGAAAATTCAACTATTCCCTGAAGAGTCATTGCATTCAATTTGGAGACACCACCCAGCCATTAGAGTGTGAAACAGCTGCACTCGAATTGAAAATCTTGGAGCAGTCTCCTCCAGGAAGTTGTTTCCCACCTTTCTTTACTAAGACTTGACTGTGAGGGGCACCTGCAAACAGCTGACAAGTGCCTTATTACAAATATTTTATTAAAAGTGCTTTTTTTATAAATAGCTTTCTGTATTTGGCAGGGATTTTGAGTCACGTTGGAAAATGTTAGCTACAATTAAGTAGCTCACTAATAATCCAAAGCTGGAGAAAGTTATCAGAAGGATGTTAAAAAATATATCTCAGGATAGAAAAGCAGGCATGTATGTTTAAAGACACTCCTAGGGGGGGAAAAAGTGTTGTGGTGAGAATGTAATGTATTTATAGAGCTCAAAAGCATGTGCTCTGTGAAGGTATTGATAGGCAGTCTGTCCTTTTTTCAAGTCTTATCTTCATGGTAGCAGAGCTCAAATGTGCCAAACACTTCTTGTGTTCAACTCTGATTGCATCTGTGCAATTTTCTCTGAGATTTATGTCTGGTGCCAATGAAAGCAGTGGGCATTGTCTCACTATATTTAACATATTTGTTAGATTAACTGATTGCTTACACGTTTTTATTCTTATCACATCTGCAGTGCCAAAACTTCACTGATCAACAAAAGGATGCTGGCTGGATAGATAGCAAAGTGACTGCTGTTCCAGGCAAGAAATGCAGGCTCAGAAGTGTGACTACCACAGCCAGGGGAGGGCAGAGCTCATGTGCCTGCTGAAGTTGTGTTCCTGGTATTGTATTATGGTTTTCCTAAGGGTTTTTGGAATGCACCCTCTCACACACATGCTTTACTTCTTCATTTAGGAGAGACTGCAGAAAAGACAAAGGCATCTGGAGCAGGAAAGTCAGAAGTTGCAGTAATAGGGCAAAAATATTCACACCATGACTTTGACTGGTGCCCTCTCAGTTATAATATTCTTGCAGAATATTTAATACCCTGCTATTTGCATGCTCTTCTACCCCAGCACACATCCCAGTTAACTGAATGTAGCCACTGATCATGGATATAGGAAACCAATTGTTGTTGTTGTCTCTGTGTCACGATTTTTAATTCTAGAGGCAAGTAGCGGGTTTGCTTGAAGTTGGGCTTCTTTAGCTTTCTGATGTGTCTTCTGGGGTGTGGAGTTCTCAAGGCACACATCTAGCTCCAAAGAAATTATACCTGGTGCTCCTCTCTCTGATACGAGTGGGTGCTCCAGAACATTGTGCTGCTGGCCTTTCAGAAGAGGTGAGTAATATACTCCTGGACTATGCTTTGTCATAAAAAACTTCCAGCATTGCATAGCATGACTGCATATATGCCCATCAGTAACCTCCGTGTGGGTGATTGAAGTGACTTTTATTGGTATTTTCTGTATTGCACTTGCCAGTGTACTCTGGGACTGGATGAAATATTATGTTTAATCTCTAATTTCTGCTCTGAGAAGTGGGTTGTAAATAGCAGACATGGGAGAAAGAAACCAGCAATGTACCTTCCAACACGCTTTAGTTCATCTAGTTTTATTTTATCAAGGGCCCTTTATCCCTACCATTTATCACTGGTTCATTTCTTACAACTGCCGTGGCAGAGAGGGGCTTGGGAGGTGATTTCAAAGAGAAATGAATATAAACCTTAAAAATCAGCTCACTTGGAGACTGCCTAGAGGAAAAAGCAGCTACTGTGGTAGGAGGTCAAACCCAGGCTGACATTCCAGCCAGCGAGGGGACAAAATCACTGGGATGAGAGGGGCAAGAGAAACAGGGAAAGACATAAGGTTAATTAGGAAGGATAAAATAAAAACATTGAGCTTGAGAGAGTGAAAGAGAGGAAACTGTTAAACAGGTCATGGAACAGAACATCAGACAAGGGAAAGGACATTTGTCATTTTAGCTGCAAAACTGCAGTCTGAGCCAACTGTTCTAACTTCTGGTTTAGCCATTTGAGAAAAAGTTTTTGCCTGGGTTTTTCTAGAGTTTGCACTACTCTTTTCCTGTTCAGGGTGACCAGGAATTCCCATTCTCTCTAGATTTTTAAATATTCCTTTCTATTCATGTGAGCCAAAGAAGTTTATGGACATTCAGCAGGTATCAATGTCACGGTGGCGCACAAGTAGCAGTTATCTGTGCCAACACCAGGTTTTGTGTGGCTGATACTGAGCTTCATGGCTGCATTCTTCAGTGCCTCAGCAGTGCTTCTCTCAAAACATACAAGCAGGGTGGACTATGAGTACTGAAAACCATGATAATTTCAAATTTACTTCTCATTCAAGTTGAATGTAATTTTTTAGATTGTTTGGGTCTCCTTAATGTTTCTGCACAAGATGTACATTCTTAGCCAACTGATAAGATTTGAAACCATATATATTTCACAACGGTCACAAAATCCACACAAAATAGACATCTTATAATGCCCAAATATGCTCATTTAAAAGTTGGTAGAGGAATTGTCCAGGAAGTAGCGTATCACAACAAGGTTTTGTACAGAGCACATTTTTTAAATGAGGCTTTTGGTTTTTTGTTGTTATTGTTTTTGTTTTAAGTCTTTGAAAATAGGATTTGATGCTGATCTGCTGAAAGGCCTTATCCAGCAGTACTGCTGGCACTAAGTCACAGGGTAAACACAGCCTGGCGGTGCAAGTCACAATGGACCACAGCTTGAAAATTACTGGCCTAGCAGCCTGGGAGTGGGAGCTCCCTGAGCTCTGCCTTTGAATCTCTTTTCTATTTCCTTTCTGAATTTCATCATGAACAGTATAAAACCCATCATTTATGTTTCTTGCCTTTGCCTGTGTAAAGGGAAAAGTACAAGCACAAAAATACATTGCCTTTTGCCCCCCCATAAAGTCTTCATTCAGATGCTCATCAACCTAATTTTTCCTTCCTTCTCTCTCCTCTTTGCTCATGGGCTTTCAGCTCTCCTTTGCCATATCCCCCTGCTTCTGTTAGCATTGCTCCTTTGTGCCTCATGTTGTTTCTCCTCTCAGCATGGCCTGCTGATGTGCTGTCATGCTGAGCAGAGGGGCTGGAGCAGGGAAGAGTCCTGCCAGCACTGGAAGAGGCAATGCTGTGCCTCCATTCAGTGCCACATTTATGTTCACTGATTATCAAGAGGTGCTGGATCCAACTGAGCCACTTCAGCTTGGTGTGACAGCATATCAACAGAGAAAGGAGGGAGCCCTGGGCCCTGGCACACACTGAATCATGAGAGCATCCCACAGCAGACATGGACTTTCTTTGCTTCTGGCCAGCAGGGACTCGATCTTTCTTGTGTCTGTCCAGTGAGACTCTTTTGTAACGTGTTTGTATTGCATTGCCTGTCCACCTGGTAGCACGCAAGAGACAGGGCTAAGGATTTGATCTCCTGTGTAAGTTCCTTGGACGCTCTCCAAATCACGTCTGGTTAGGCTCTTGGCTGAGAACGTCAGCCCACAGCAAGCATTCCCTGTCCTGCTGAAGGCTGGAGCATTTCAGTGTCCTTTGGGGTGCTGCCCCAGCTGCTGTGTCTCAGCTGGGAGATGCAGGCTTGTTAAGCTGCTGTAACCTTGCTTAAATCTGGCTGTGGGTCTCCAGCCTCGAGTGAGATGGTGGCTTGCATTGCCTGTTTCCATCAGCAGTTTGTAGCCACTAAGAGGGCAATTGCCATGGGGTTGGCTTCACTGTGCCACCACTGTCACCTGCAGGGGTGACAGTTCTGTGTTGGGCTTTCAGTCACTCCCATCATCTCTACCCCATTTGCATGACACTCCGGCATCTTTATTGTTCCTTGGCTCTGTGTAACATTTATATTCCCTCCCAAAATTCAAACGCAGGTGTTTTCTAGCCTAGTGAGATAGAATTTTCTTTTGAATTTTTTTGGGTGATGTTAATATTTTCCCATAAAGGAAGTAATTTGTTGTAACTTACTGCTTAAGTTGGTCGATTTTTGAATGTTTACTGCCAGGCAGATGTACACAGTTTGTCCTACAGTTGATGATGTTCCAAACCTTGTCTCAACTTTTCTACAGACTACTGCAACACTTCCATGCTGGTCAGAGTAATGTTTTTGGATTATAATCTATCAATAAGTTTCCTGCTTTTGTGTTCTTTATACAGTATTTTTTACGCTTCCATAGATAGCTTCAAACCTTTATTGAGAGGCATGCCCTTAGCCTCTGCATCCTTTCCACTACGAAAACTTTTGCTGTGATTTGTTCAAAGTCTTTTCATAAACTCCATCTTTCAAGATGTGGGCATCTTTGGCAGTAACTTCAAAGAAGCAGTAGAAAAGTCAGATGACTGATACTGAATGGACATTTTTTTCTTTGTATTAGTCAATGGAAATTTTAAGCCTCCAAGTGTTCCAAAGGATTAGGAGAACCATGACAGAAATGCAAAAAATAGTATGAAGGGAAAATTGCAGAGTCCCCTTTTTTGCATGACGACTTCCTATTTCATCACAGAACCTGTTACATTGTCTATCAAAGTCCTGCTTTATGTTCCACTCCAAATCTAATCCAGTTGATTTTTCTGGGCTAGGCATACAGATTAAGAGTCATTAACAATACAAGGGGTTTGTCTCTTATTCTCACCTCAGGTAACTATACTGTTTTAATGCATTCTTTTTGTGGCTGGTGAGGTGCCATTTTTATTTACAGGTGATTCTGTGAAACATTTTCTTGGTGCAACAGCAGGGTTCCAGTTTATGCCCAGGTAATCCCCTGACTCCCAGCCACACTGAGGAAGCAGGAGGTCAGATCCTATGCTAGAAGGGCTGAAGAGTCAGATGTGCCCAGCCCTGCCAGAGACTGAATGGGGCAGGAGCTGTTAGGGATGGAAAGAGTAAATGGACTTGGCTGGCAGTGAAGCTTAAATGCTTCTGAATCAATTGGACTCTCAAAGGGGCTAGCTCGGGGATCTCAATACCTGAGCTGCAATGGGAATGTGCATGAGTGTGCACTTCTTGCAGGCACAATAATGCAGTTTTGTTCTGGGAATAACTGTCAGTGCCTGGAGAGAACAAGGAAAAGTTCTTTGCTCTTGATGATCCTGCTCAGCTTGGGATTTCCAGGCCAGAGGTTCTCTGCAACCTCTCTTGTGTTTCCAGGAGAAGCCATTTACCCTTCCAATGACTCCTGTTTTACCAGCGGTCATTTTTTAAAAACTTCAATAGCAAAATAAAAATATTTATATTCCTGTATTTTATTTTCTGTATGAATTTATTATCATCTTGATCTGTGCATATGTCTTATTGGGAATGTAGGCATTAGCTTGGGAGTTTGCTGCCCTTGACCTGAAAGATCCCAAGTGTGTAGGTATGCTTTGAGCTCTTTCCTCTAAATCAGCTTCACTTTCGTACTCTCTCTGAGTGTACTGGTGGCTGTTCTTCACGTGCCAAAGCCCTGCACATAACAACATTGAGCCAAAACCAAGACCGTAATTATTTTATAAGTTCTTATCTCAGTAACTTTATTCATAGTTACCTTGGAACATTGTTTACTACAGGTTCTGGGCTGCAAAAAACTCTGCTGCAGGCTCTTCCAGCAGATTCATCATTGCCACTTAAATTTTTGTGCACTTTAATAGTTTTTCATCTGTAATATTTTCCTTATGATACTATGGTATTCTGAGGCTGCATTTCTGTGGTGCATACCTTTGTACATGTCCTGGTTGAGCCTTTTTCTCTTTCAGTATTACTGATTTTTTTTTCTATCTGTTTGGCTTAATTTTTACTATGTTTTTTTTTCCTAGCACTACAAGTAGAAAATGGTGTCTATCTTATCTTCAGCTTGTGCTAATTTTTTTCTTCACATGCTGTGACTCTCTTTCAGCTAGAGCCCTGATTTGTCATGGTAAATTATACATTGCTCAGTGTCATGTAGGTTTGTGCTTTAAGTTGCGTCCTTCACTATTTTCCTTACTCTAGCACCTTCCGTCAAACACATTTCTTTTGCAGCTTAGGAAAAGAAAAAAAAAAAAAAAAAAAAGAAAGAAGGTAAAAAAAAAGAGTAAATAACCTTCTGTTATTCCCTTAGCTGCTTTGTTGTAAAACCTACAGAAGTTTTTGCAGTGCTGTCTATGCAAACTGCTATTTATCCAGAGTAGGATATGCTGAGGGATACCACAAATCAGCTCTCAAAAAGTGGGAATTTGAGGAGCAGTGTAACAGTATCTTTTTGACTCTTCACCCTGGTCATATTTCTCAGTTGCTCTCTGAGCGTTTTACGGCATGATTGCAGTTTTTTGGTATGATTTGTCTCTGGGCTGGTGAGATGTGGGCTGATGCAGTGTCCTGATGCCACTAAAGCCTGGTGTGGTGGGACAGAGTTGCTCACAGGGCTGCTCTCTGCTCGTTCTCAATGGGAATGGGAAGATTCTTTCCCCATTTTCTCAACACAACATGGGCTCCTTTACACAGCATTGTACAAGAGCTCTCCTCATTCCCATTGAGATGAAATTGCTTGAGGGGAAATTTGCTGTTGGAAAAGAATGGATGGGACAGGAGATCATCTTGTCGGGTTTCCCCATTAGAGTGTGGAAAATGCCCTTCTTTGGTAGGTAAGTCAACCTTTTGCCAGGCCAAGGGAGGAACCAAGCCCATGTTTTCTGGTATAGGTACATGGTAAGGGAGGCTCATAAAGAATGTTGCAGTAGCCCTTGTGATACTGGAGTGGCTCTGGGTCTGATCCCAGAAGCTGTTGCAGATACCACTTAAACCCTTGCTGCTACAAGGGGGAGACAAGCTCCTGGTCCTTTCCTGCCCTAACCTCAAACTAGGGAAGGCAAAGAGCATGAGGAATAGGAGGCTGTGCCCATTTCAAAAGAGATGAAGCTTCACCCTCAGGAAAGCTGAGTTGCTGAAGAGAGAAATGACATTCCTTCTGAGTTACATCAACCCTTCACACTTCTCTCTACCTGCCCCCTGACTGCAAAACAGCCACGTCAAGGGCTATTTTATACATGGAATAATTGAACAGGTGAGCTGAGGAAAAAAAATTTTTTTTTTTTTGTGGACTTTTTAGCTCCAAATTACCATTGCTGCCTTGTAACCAAGGAATTCTTACAGTGACAGAGGGGCAGATAAATGCTGAGTAAACAGTACGTACGTGTCTCTAGTTCAGCAGAGTGGGACAAAACATGAAGCAGGAGCTGCCTATCAAAAAGCTGTAGCACCATGACAAAAAGTCGCCTGCTTTGCTTTAGAGGGCATAAGCTTTGGTCCTAACTCTCAGAAGGGGGTGCTGTTACCTCATCTGATTTCTTTGTATTTTACAAGTATATCTATATGGTTTGCATGCATATGTATGTATGTATATGTAACATCACTGTAGTTTTAAAAGCAGGCTAAAACATTTAATTCATTTTGCCCACTGCTTTGGAGCATGGTTTTTATGAAAAATGATCATAAAGTTGCTGCTTTTTTGTTTTAATTACTCACTAGTGCAGTATGCAAAAGAATTTTCAGCAATGTGGGGTTCTTTTGAAAAGTATAGGAAACATTGAAAATGGAAAACCAGTGTAACAAAAGGAAGAAATAGCGGAAAAAAAGTGGTGTCTTTATTTTTTATTGTATAGTGCACAGAAAAGTTTACTGTCTTGTGCAGGAAGTGAGAACAGCATATTCATACCAAGTGTGTATGAAAAACAGAGTTGAAATCAATGTATTTACTATGCAAAAATATGATGATTTAGATTATCAAATCAGATAATTTTAAAAATCTGGATATTGTTGCAGTATTTCCACTAATTTTTATCTCTTGACATTCATTGTTTGGACATCAAAATAGTCTTGTTATTTTGTTATCTTGTTTGGACATTTATTTATTTAATTTGCACCTCTAAATTAAGAAACAATAGTTGCATATATCTGTCTTGGACACACTGCTGATAAATGTGGCTGACTTTCTTTTCTTCATGTCTTCCTGCCCCTGCTAATTCTTGGAGACACATCACACTTCTCCCCTACCAAAGCCTTGCTTTGGAAAATGCTACCTGGATCAGTAGCCTGTCTCTCTTTGGACATGAGAAGAGTTCAGGTGCCCAATATCTCAGTTAGACTGGACACAGTAAGCAGTGAGAGCTGTGCAAGCAAAGGATCCTGCTGAATCTGCAAGCTTTCCCCAGCACTGCTGGCACAATCCCTGGTATTCATGACCATCCGTGAGGGAAGCCGGCACAACTGACTAATGGTCTCCAGCTGGACCTTTGGAGAACCGCCTTGCCCTCAAGGTGCTGGTTTGCAGGGTTTGAACCCTTTCATGACCAGGTCATCATCCTGACTTAAAGGCCAAGCAAATACGACCTTAGCATTAACCGATAATAACTAAATGCCATAACCTGTGATTCTGCAATTACCAGTAGGATTTCTGTTTATTTGGGATTATGGCCATAGCCATATTCTGGGTTTAATGAGTGGACATAGGTCTTTCTAATCATTCTACAGTGTGGAGCATGACTTCCCATAGGTGCCTGTAATCCAGACTTCCTGCAAAACCCAACCGTTGGCTTCAGGGGTGCTTAGAAAAGAAGAATTTTCAGGATGATTCCTATTTTGCATAGGGACCTCCTCTGGCAGATATTTGGCTAGTGTCTCTGAAATGCTGTAAAAACAAAATTCTCATTGTCCTGAGGATTGTGCCTTCTAGGTTTCTTCTGCCCTATCATCTCTCTTGTGGTAATGTCATGGAAATGATTACATAGAAAGAGGTGTAAAGATAGTGTTAAAATGACATCAAGACAATAATCTTGCCTATTATTCCTCACTTATCTGGAGATCACAGTTGGAATTTGGATGCTGAAGAAATTGAATATGGAACTTAAGAAGAACAATAGCAGCTTCTTGTAAATATTTCCCAATTCTTAGTTTTGTAGGTCTATGAATTGCTTATCTTCAACCAGGAATAAGATCCTGGTAGATATCTGCTTTATGGTGAAATGCCTCTTGATTCGTACATTTCTTTTCAATGTGATAAAAGGAACCCTAATTTTAATTCCAGACCAATTCATTTTAAATGTTAAAACAGATGAATTGTACTGCACCCAAGACCTCTGTGAAGAGAGTCTGGCAAGTTTCAAGGGATTTTGAAAAGTGTCTTAGTCTGGTCCCAGAGAACTGGCTAGCATGACATTGACCACTCCATATCTTCATGTCTGGGATGTGCCTGGGATTCTGGCCATTCCTAAAAATGCACAGGATGAACATGAAATTACCTTCTCCAAGGACAAAGGGTCTAGAGAGAGTCAAAAGTGGGTTTCACTTCATAACTTCCTTGAATTTTTCCCTGTGGGAGAAAGTGGGGTTCTAAGGAGCTGAGTAAGAGAAGGCTGTTGTGCATTGAGAATGGTTGCAGGAAGACCAACAGGGAATGAAGAATAACTGTTCAGCTGGAGAGATTTATTTTACTTTGTGCAGACATATATATATGTTTTGAAATACCGTGACTGTATTTTTCAGGGTCTAACTTAAAAGATCATCCTGTGGCACCTGTAACAATCTCTTCTGGAACTGTCTAGTACTAAGATTTAAATGTTTAGTTCTAGACTACAATGATCTCTTTTGCCCTTTGTATTTGTTAGCAATTTCTAAGTATAGAATTTTAAATCCTTGGGTAGAGTAATAGAAATTTGTTTGTTTGTTGTCTGAAGAAACCACTCTATCTTGCATAGCAGTAAACAGTCATCCACGGGAGGAGTTTTAGGGCTGTATGTGCTGGATGTTGCATGCTCCTCTAGGCACTGCTGGCTGGATAGTCATCCACTTTGGAGCACAGCATGTGTGCTCCTCTGCTTTGTGCTTTGTGCTTTGTGCTGTGATATGAAATCTCACTTTCTGTTCTCATGTCCAAGACCCAAACACTTTCTCCTGAACCCAGGACCTGCTCTTATCCTGCACAGGGATGAAGGGCCCCCAAGGATGTTGGGCCAGGCCATGCCTCTCAAAGAGCATGAAGAAATATTTCTGGAGTGTTTCTTTTCTGGGGAACATGTAGTTTATACACGTGCACATGCACGCGTTTGTGCGCACACACGCACAGTGTGGTCAGTGCGCACAGTGTGGTCCGAAAAACGTGAGATGCAGTCATCTATGTGTGTATGAATGGCAATCTTCTCCTGTTTGGTTATCAAGGTACGAGCAAGCAGGCTAAGATGAGACTTTATCCTGATGAGATGTAGTCAATTAATAAAGGGGATGTGATAAAATCTATGTGAAGCAGAATGTGCTTTTGGTAATGCCAGCACGGTACACAGCACACCTCACCACTAATAGCATTGAAGGATAGAAGAAGAAAACCTTTCTGGAGGCTCAAACTGCTTAGGTGGCTGCCAGGAAAAAAGGATGAGTCCATGTTGGAAAGGACTGATACAAACCTCCTAGGTACCTGAATGCAAAATGACGACGCCATCTTACTGCTTTCGTCACTTCTTGTAGTCATGCTATGAGAATTCTTGGGTGTAATCACCTCGGTGTTCTGCTACAGGCCACAAAACTCAATACATAAACCTGGCACAGCATCTGCTTTCAGCTGCACCACCTATTTGTACTTCTCTTCTTGGCTCCGGCTGCAGCTCACATTGTCATGTGCATGTATCGCGTATCAGATGGGAAAATCAGGCTCTTCATGTCCGACACTTCTTTACAGCAGGGCTGAGCTCTCCCGTATCGTCTGATAAGATTGTGCTATAGAGCAGCCCATGAAACACAGTGTGAAGTGATTTCAGATACCTTCCAGCATCTTACCAGCACATAAATAGTTAGCTGCCATTGGAAATCCTAAGCTACAGACAATGGGAGATGGTAACCTCTTGTGCACAGGATTTAAAACTATAGGATCATTGACCTTGAATCGTGCATGTAGCCTGGGAAATCTAGAGTTAAGCAGCTTGCAAAGCCATAAAAGCCAGCCACCAGTCCGAAGAATAGAAGCCTTCTTCTAGTTTTCCTGCTGATATTCACTGTTGTTTCAATCAAAGTACAGGTAGTACTTGAAGAATGACAGATCTTGTGAGCTTTATATACCAGTAAAATGAGATTATGCTTCATGACCCTGCTGCATTTGACTTTTACATTAGAGAATATGATTCAGGGAGTCATTTGGAAATCCAAAAAAATATAAATTAAAAGATTTTTATTGTAATTGCTGTTTTCTCATTAATTGCACATCATAACTGACTCACAGGAAAGTAAGAATCGTAATGAAGAAAATCAGAAATAAAAAGGGAGTCACAATCTTAATGTGTATCAGTACTGAAAAAATTATGAAAAATATAATGAAAAGCATAGAAAACTATATTTTCTTACTAGCTTTATTCTTATAATATCACATTTTAAAAATACAATTTTAGAAAAAAAAATGAACTATGGCTTTTTGCAGTGATAGGCGACAGGTCAGAAAAGCGTTTCAGAATAATTTTACACCTTTTAACCTTAAAAAATACTTTGCTGACAATTGAGAAAGGGCCTTAAAAGAAGCGCTGATAGGCATTCTCACAGCAGGGTTGCCATGTCCCATCACATAGCAGAGGGTTTCTGCATAATGTATCCTGTAATAAGAAGTGTACTGCAAATCACCGGGCTTGAGTAGCAGTTTTAAGAAAGTAATCCTTGGCATGAACTGCTATTAGTGATGACACTGAAAGTTTGTTACGTAAAACTCTTCAGAAGACACAAAGAAGGTAAACTGTTTAAAATTTTGATTCGAGCCTTGAAAGAACTACTTTGTCCTAGAAATTTGTCTGCATTTAAATATATATATAGTGTGCTCTGGGTTGGTTTGGTTTTTTTTTTTTCATTTTTGCTTATGCTTGGACAGACTCATTAAAAGAAACTGCAGAGTTTTGTTAAACGAATGTCACTTTTCTCTCATTCCATGCCACAAATGGTAATTGTTCCAAAAGCGTCTTAATAATTACTGGTGTTAATTATGAATGTTAATACAGTCAATGATCACTCAGAGCCCCCATGTTGCATACCCTTTATAAATGAAGTAAAAAAACTAAAAAAAACTAAAAACAATGCAAAAAAATTTTTAAATTCCAATATAACAAAGACTAAATCAGTCCATCAAAGCACAGCAAGCTATATTCATGTTTTAATGGCTAGACTAATCAAAATGGGATATGAATCTACAAGAAACCTTGTTGAAATTAATTTTGTATTTGTCTGGAAATGTAAATAAAAGAAAACGTGAAGGGGCCATTTCCAGGCAAGTTCTTTTCAGTGTTAATGATGCAAATCAGTGAAGTTTCTCAGTCCCTGGGGAATCTTTTTTGTCTTTCTCATTTCCATAAGAATGATTTTTAGGTGATTAAAATAAAAATCTAATGAAAAAAAAAAATTCTTTTATACTTTTCTCACAATACAGTTTAGTAGATGTCTAAAAAAAACCCCACAAAACAAAAAACCCAAAAAAAACCCCAACCTGAGTTAGAATTGACTTTAGAACTATAATAAACCTTCCTAGAAGAGAATTGGTCACAAAATGTTTTGTATTTCTAATGGAGACATTTTTGGTTGTCTTTAGAAGTATTTGATAGGAGTTGCAGTCATCTGAAAGCTTGATGTTTCCATGTGACTCCAGAATTTTCTCAGCGCCTAGTAAGGGGTAATGAAATGTTTCATTGTGTTGTTTTCTAAGTGAGCGTATGAGAAACAGACAGAGATGTAATAATTAAAATTTTGGCTTTTTACATTTTTTGGCAAATATTTTTGTTCAGAACTAAATTCTTCTGGCAGATCAAGGACTGGGTTGATAATGAAATACTGGAGAAGTATTGATCATTTTGATCTGCTTTTAACCCCATCCTTCCTCCAGAAAGAAACTACCAGAGTAACTCAATAAAAAGCTGCTGTTAAACCATGGCTTTGCTATAAGCTGCTGTTAAACCATGGTGGTTCAGGAGTGGCTTTACTTTCCCTCTTTTTCCAGGGAACAGGAACTGGCAAAAATGGAGATTAGCATAGTCCACGTTAGTCCCACGTCCAGCACAGATTACACCTCTCTCCCTCCCCATGGCAGCGTGTAGGGGAAGGACTAAAGAACGCCCCGCTGTCCTGACCCGCTCTGCACAGAGAGAGCAGCACCGTGCCAGGCTCTGCTCGCACACACACACGGGAACGCGTGTGTGCGCACAAACGCGTGCATGTGCACATCTCCTTGGGCAGCAGCAGCGAGTGACAGCCTGCGGGGGACACGGGGAGCACTGGCCCTGATGATGCCCCCCAGCAGGCAGCACAGCTCTCCCTCACATGGCATGAGAGGGCAGGTGGTGGGAATAACCCGGGAGGGAGCTCAGAGCGGGAGCTGCTGCTGGGCGGCATGTCCAGGAGCAGAGAAGATGCTCAGAGAGGGAGGATGTTCTTATTTCCAGGCAGTGCTCAGCCAAAGCATGCGTCCTCAATGTTCCCCAGTTGTTGTAAATCACCCAGGCCCAAGCAAAGAAGCGAGGCAGTGTCTTTGGTGTGCACAGACAGGGTCTCCAGTGGGAGAAGAGCAGGGACGCAGGAAGTTGCTTTGGCACAGGCCATTGTGGACTCCGGGCTGCACGAGGAGGCTGCACGCAGGAGACACAACAAGGAACCAGATCTCTGTGCTAGCCCCAACCACTCTTGTGGAACAGGGAGAGTGAATAGGGAGCTGCAGCCCTCCAGGAAATTCACGGAGAAATGGACTTGGAGATTACTGTCGCTTGGGACCGAATTGCTCCGTGCTGGGTTTCCTCTTCAGCTGCTAACGAGCCACCAAGGAGAATCAAGTTGTTCCCAGGACTGCTTGGGTTTGGGTTGTGGAGGAATAAACAGAACTCTTGGGCTGCATATGGATCAGATGGTACAGGGGGCAGCTGTTCAGGGAAAATACACTGGTGTCTGATGCCTCCGTGACTCTGGGAGGTGATCTCCTTAACTTCTCTCCTTAGCTCCTGGCTGAAGACTTCCTCTCCTGCTCCAGGCTTCCCCAGCCCTAAAGCGGGTCTTCCTCAGCTCCAAAGGGGGAGACTTACGAAATGTTCCTGGCTGCGGTGAAGTCAGAGGATGCTCAAGATCCAGTATTCAACAGAGAGTAATCAAGAGCCACAAAACCTGAAATGGGGGTCTAAAATCTCAAAATTAACAAAACCAGAATTAATTCTTTATAATGTTTTTTAAACAACAGTACTTGGAAGTACATTTCAACATTGACTTTTAAATTACTTGCTGACATTAATGTTAGAAAGGTGACTGTTTTCAAGCTGTTCTCCAGACCCTAGTTTCTAGTTTCCTTAACATGGAGAGAATATGAAAGCCCAAACTTTAAGAAGAAATACACTATACTTCATGAAATCATTATTTATGACAACACCACCGCTCCATAAGTTTAATGCTGTTCTCCCTCCTTCTGTTTGCGTGAGGCAAGGAACAAATTCCAGGAAAGCTCTTGGAAGTGTTTAGGGGAAGAAACCTCTTTGCATCTGCCACTCCCCCTCACAGTGGGGTCCTAAGACTTATGCCTTGCCTCTACATCTGCACAGACCCCTAAACAGCCCACACTATGCACCATAACCAGCAAGGTGAGAGGGAGGGTCAGAGTGAAGTGCTTCTCAAGGCACCTTCCCCCGGAGTCAGCCCTGCCTTGCCTGTGCACCATCCTTTGCTCATCCCCCTCGTCATGGGAGGCTAAAACATTTCTTCTAAAATAAGTAAAACCACACAATTTTATATGTAGGACATGGCCAGTGTTTTATATAATCCTTTACAGACACCTACTGTCCAGTGCATTTGCCTAAGGTTTATGAGGCTCTGGTCCCACCCCTTTGTGGAAAGATGTTTTCTCCTATTCCCAGAGTGTGCTTGCTGCCTGGCTAGGAGCTTGCTTGCTGGAGCTTTGCCACAGAACATCCAGTCACTCACTTTCAGTGGCATGCCAAAGAGAAGGAACATGACCCTGTAGCCTAAGGACTGAGTGCAGATACTTGGGATTTTCTTATGTTTCAAAGAAAGATCTGACAGGTAAAATCAGCCTTGTCTCCACCTTTCCTTCTGAGCACATGCAACTATATACAGATTAGGTACCCCTTCAGTGAGATATGAGTTTGATTTCTCTCAGACAGAGAAAAGATTGCACCCAAATCTGCAATTTCCTAAGGAAATAGAAGAGCATTGTGGATACTGGCCAGACATATATTACAGGGACCCTAGTCTGGCACATCAAGTAGACAACTTGCTCAGCTGGCTAAGGCCTTTACTGGTTGCAGTCTGAACTCTTCTTCCCTGGGCTTGGAGGGTGTTATCTGGAAGGGGATGTAACTGGTAGCTTGTGAGAGTCCCATTTGGTCCAGGCCTCTCTGTGCCTGTTGCCAAGTGACACTTTGCAATGTGCATCCTGCAGCCTTGCCTCGCCAGTTAGGTACAACTCCAATGTGCTCTCCTCTTTGTCCTCAAAATGTAGCGTTATGGATTGCAGCCTTGTAGATGCCAGGCAGGGATGAGCCTGCTCTGGGAAACAGGTCCAGCAGACCTGCAGAAAGTGTAACTGGATACTACGCAGCTGACATGAACTGATGTGGAAATGCTGTCAGCTCATCTAGTCAGAAACCTGCTTGAGACTGTGCCAGCTGCACGCTCCACTGGCTGCTCTCAGCCGGTGCCCGCTGCTGCTCGGGGCTGGAGACAGGACTGCTGCTCCTGAAGCCCTCAGAGCTGTTCCTTCCCCTTGGCAATGACTTCCTGCACAGTCCTGTGGTGTGGGCTGGGGCTGGCTGGGGCTAAACAGGGTGATGTCAAGCTGGGGTGAGCTTTCCAGTCAGACGCAGGCTGTGTGAGTACACGTTACTCAGGAGGTAAAGAGACTCATGGTGTCTGCCCTGTCCATTCCCTGGGCCATTCATTCATTTATTTGTTCTGGTTGTACAGGAAATATCCCTGCATCTTTAACAGGTTCTTTGTCTAGTGAGCCATAGGAAAGGCAAAATCAGGCCCTATAAGAAAAGAGATCTGGCTGTAACGCATATTTTTCGTCCCTTAGCCTCTTTCCCACGACTGGATCAAGCATTTCCTCATGTGAATCCCAGGAGTATCTGCAAACTATGTTAAAGGAGGGATTGTTTTCCAGACTACTCCCTTTGGAACAGAAAAACAAGTGGTCTGGCATCTTTTAGAACAAAATGGAAGATCCTGAAAACAGTAGTGTTTCTTGGAGATAGGCAGCCTCAAAGCAGGAATTACAAATATTAATTGAGACATCTTAAGATGCCTTTATGCTGTTTCAGGGACCTAAATCCCACCTGACTCTGTTGGGACCCACTTGAGGAGAACTTCAAGCCAAAAAGACAGTGAATTCTTACCAGACTTTATAATATCACAAGAATGAAATGAGCAATTTCAGCTCACCCAGTGAAATGGGTTTTAGTGATCCTCTTATGGTGTTGGGAAGATCCTCTCTAAGTTTTCTGGAACCATCCTTTCTGGATGAGGCCTGCACACATGTTATATCCCTCAGAGAAGTGATATGGGATGGGATAGATCTGGTGCAGGTGCAATGGGGGAGCTTTTAAAGTGTAAGAAAAGTACATTCGTAAGTGCGAACTTTCTTCACTAAGAGGGTAAATCAGTCAGCATAACAAATCCTGTTCCAATTAATTAGTGCATTCATTGGGAAAGACTATGAAAAGTCTAGCTACTTATCCTAGAAGATAGGTTGAAGCCAACACTAAATTTACATTTCAGTAAGGACAAAATTTATCCCAGAGGACTTGAAGAGGAAGACCAGTCTGTTCCACACTTGCAGAGAAGTGTAGCTCTGTTGCTGTCTCACTGCTCTCAGATATTCCCCAAATGAGGAATTCTCAAGAGGAAGCTCCTGTTACTTGTGTTCGTATCCAATATTTCCCTACCACAGTTTTTCATGGAGGAGACTGGAAATGCATCGTACTTTTGCAAAGGCTCTAATGAGCAATTTTGACGTACTTCCCAAGGCAAAACGTAGCCACTGAATAAGCCGTGCTTATGGTCGGGATGGTTTGGTTCTAGGAATTCCGGTTTAAAGCTCCAAAGAAATCTTCCTGCGTTACTGACGCGTTTCACTTTGGGGTTTTTTTTGTCACGCAGAGCTGCATCTCAAACCCCACAGCCCAACTCCTAGAAAATTCACCCACCTCCCAGTCTCTAAAATCCATGCTTGCCTTAGGTCCGCAGCTTATGAAAAAGTTGTCCTGGGAAAGATATCTGCCTCCCCTCCTCCTCCTCCACCCTGCAGCAGGACCCATTGTCTGCCGGCGGCAAGGCATAAAGGAGTTAACGAAGGAGCCGGCGAGGAGGTATGACGGGGTGATGTCAGAATATTTCCAGGGAAAGAATGTGCTGGGGGGCGCTGGCCGGGCTGGGGCTGGGGCTGGCGGCCCCCGGCCCCACCCCGACATTCTTCTTGTCCGGTTCCCACAGGCGGAGAGTGGCACGGGGGGTCAGAGTGGACGAGCACAAAGAGAGACCCCCTGCTGCCGGGGCCATCGTGCTGGGCTGTCACTGCTACTAATTCATGACTTCACCTTTAATCTCACTGATCCATTATAGGTTAAAAAGAGACCCATTTTACAGCTGACAAGATTGAAGGGAGCGCAACCCAGGAACTGGGGGGGCGGGGGGGTGGGCATGGGGTCGGGAAAAAAAAAAAAAAAAAGAAAAAAAAAGAGGGGAGAGAGAAATAAACCCGGCTAAAGTTTGTACAATTGGCACCATCTGCTAAAAATAGATTTTGTGGGGTTTGTTTGTCCTTTCCCTTCACTACGACAATATCTGTTTTAAGAGGGAAGCTGGTAACTGCAGCTAAATCAGAATTTTAGCGCACAGGGTCAGAGCAAAAAGGAATGGGGAGGAGAGGGAAGATCGGGGGAAAAAAAAGGGTAAGATTTTTGGGCCGGGGCTGCACAGTGGAAAGGATGGGAAGCATTCAAGTAGCTTAGTGCTGCTTTAGAGTATGTTTGGTGAGGTCATTATGAGGAAATTACTAAGAAATTTATGAAATGCTGATGTCAAAGGTAAGCTGATCAAATCAACATTGATTCAGCAGAGTAATAACTGTACCTGTGTGGCACTTGCAGAATGTTTATAATGACACAAATGATGAATTTTCAGAAATCATTAGACCTACTGTGCTGTGAGGTGTAGATGAAGCCTCCAGAAGAAATTCCCCTACTTCTGTTAGTAGCATAATCACGTTCAATCTGTCCTTTAATGATGATTTTTATGCTGTTACTTCAAGCAACTGAAGCACGTATTTTCAGTGAACTTCAGAAAGTAAGCAAATTGGAAAGAAAAAAAGTGGACTTTCTGAAAAAAAAAAAAAAAAAAAAAAAAGCAGCAGAGGAGTAATGATAATTTGACATACATCTGAGAAAAGAATTATTTTTTTAGCATGTAGCAAAGAATTCAACATTCTTGCATTTCCTGGTTTTGTTCTACATCAGTGAAGACGCTGGAGGTACCTGTGTGTAATGTTAGTTCAGGGGGTTAGGGTATTGCTCCTTTTTGCCTCCTCTAACTGATTCCTCTTTGAAAAAACCTTTGAATTCCCAAAGCAATTTTACCAAGTCCACCGAACTAGTCTATCACTCCTACTGTCCTGATTGTATTAGAAAGCATTGAAGCTCAAGAAGAATATTTGCTGGATCCTCCCTGTATTTTGCCCTTGAACTGCTGGAGCTGCATCTTGTAGGATTTTGCAATGCAGATATGTAGTTTTATACTGCCAAAAGTGCAGAGCTTTTTGCAGCTGCTACAACACCCTGTTCCTTCACTTTTCCTCTGCCAGCAGAGGAACTCTGGGAGGTAATGGCATCATGGTTGCCCCACTGCCATGAGGCGAGAAAGGAGAGGGGAAGTTTATCGTGAGGATGCAAAGAAATCCGCAAAGATTTTTGGGTTTCTGGGATTCAAGTCTGTGAAGGAGATCAGCTGCTTGTGTCTGTTGTGGGAAGGTATAAGAGAAAACGGGGACCTTTTGCAGGAGCCATTGCCAGTTAAAGTCAGTGATGAAAGTCCTGTTGAAAAGAGCCTCTGGATCAAATCTAAACCTGCTTTCCTGAGAGTGACACTGCCTGCAAATGGAGGCAGATTGAGGTCCGTAACTGGCCAGCGCTTTGGACACATTCTGCTTCCTTCAGTCACACAGAATGACGTATTGATGCAGGTTTCCAGGATCCAAACAGGCAGCCCTTTCATAGGCAAAAGCCCTAATGAAGTCACTGGCACGAAGCCTTCCAGACTCCGCTGCCTAAGGCCTGCAGGCTATTTCCTTAGTCAATACACTGGACCTAATCTTATACCCCTTGAGCATCAAACTCCATGTGTATTTTCTGCAAGTATTTGTTCTCTTTCTGCAGAAGTGCAAGATTTGTGTGCTGTAGAGCGCGGTGTCAGTGAGCAGCTGCTTCTCCTTCAGCATGAGTTGTTCAGCACACAGACTTCATTGGCTACTGGTTGGACAAAACCGCGCTGCGAAGCTGAGGCGAGGAACAGCGAGGACCTAGGCTGCCAAATACAAACCTCCTGGTTTAGTTTGTAAGTGTCTGGAAACAAGACAAAGCAAAATTAACAAAGCAAAAGAAAATTTTAAAAGGCTTCAGCAAGTATATAAGAAAATATGTATTTTTACCTGGTAATCTGACTACTTCTAATTTAGTGGAACATGTTAATTCCCCTGGTTAAGCCGCATGCAATCAGTGGAGGTGATTAAGAACGAGTTAAGACTTACCTTGCAAAATGGATTTCTCTTTGCAAGCTTAGTCATTCTGGTTTCTGGTCAGTCAGCTGGAATTATTTCTCCTATTCCTAAGAGTGTAAGAAATACAGACTGTAATGGCAGCTTCATATATTGCCTTGGTTACAAAGTGTCATAAAGTACTAAGTTAAAAAGATAAAAATCATAAGAATGCTTCCATAAGGATGCTTTGATTTAGGCAAGGAACTGGTGTTTGTTCTTTCTTTCTGGAATTTTTGATTAAAGTGTTTCCCACAAGAAAATGTTATAATGCAATGCCCAGGTGTAAAGGTAAGAACCATCTGTTAGAACTGAAAAATTACTAACTCCTCCAGACTTCTCAGAAAATTATAGAATGAATAAAATCCTTCTCAGATTTTTTTTCTTATAAGTTTTGTACATCTTCTGTAATGCACCTGTAGGCAGGTGCCCAGAAGGAACGAAGAGAACAGCTCCTGCATGTATTGGATGGAATAGGGCTGAACTGCTGAACTGCATGGCAACAACTTGGCCTGGATGTAAAAGAGGAGGGGATGAAGGTGATCCAGATTACCAATTAATTGTGAGTCCTCCCTGTTACCACATCCCTGTCTCTTACTAGGATAAGTGCTTACAGTAAGTTCATGCAAAACCACCCTGAAAGGCTCTGCCTCTAGCTGTGCTAGATCGGATCTAAGCCCACAGGCTGGCTCTCAGCTCAAACATATCTGAAAAAGTGGGACTTAAATATTTAGCTTTCTCTGGAAACTGATTTCTTTTGACAACCTGCATCCATGTTGTCATCATGCTTGGTGTGCTATAAATACATCCATGATCTTTGATGCCAATCATCTAATACCAGTCCTTATCACAACAAGCTCACACACCTCACAGTGTGCTCAAGGAGTTATCTTTCTATCTCCTTTTTAAAGACGAAACTAATCCATTGTAAGCCCCATAACAAGGAGCCACTCACAGGGTGAAAGTATAAGTGCGGTTTATAAATGGTATTGTATTTGTCTCATGATGCTTGCCGTTGAAGACACAGGTATGAAAAGATGTTCTCTGTTTTTATGAAGCACTGCTGTGGAGATAGAGTACAGTTTTCCTTGTGCTTGCCAAAGGAGTGGTGCATGGTTTAATTAAAATATATTATTATCCTTAGGCTTTTTCTTTTTTAAAGTAAAGTCAAGCACCCTGCTGAAGACACAGGACATTCATACACCCAAATCTGTGTCAGCATCCTGCTGGCAGTAAGAGCTTTTGCACAAACATCTGATTGCAGAGTCAGAATTCAACAACACAAGAAGAAACAGGCTGAAGAGCAACTACCTAAATACATGCAGTAGCAGAGAGCAGGAAGCAGAACTGAGAGAACAATAAATGAAGAAACAATGAAAAGGTCAAGCACTTATTCAGGATTCATAAGTACAAATGTTGCAGTTCAAGCAGTGCAGGTGAAAAAAGAAATTCTGTCTCTTCAAAAATATTTTTTTTCTCCATATCTCTTTTTTCCAGCTCATGAATACCACCAAAGAAAATCTTGCTTGTAGTGGAAAAACCCAAATATGAGATCAAATAGTATATGGGGCCATCAAGACAGGACAAAGCCCCATTTCTGTGACTGTCTTCGGGAGAGTGAATAGAATTAAAAGAGAGATACATTTTGTGCAGATGATGTTGGAACTTTTCATGCAGAAACATGATCTTCCATCCTTCATTTCCGTGTAGTGCTGGTTCAGTCAGGGATGGGTGAAGGCAAAGCCCTCACTTGCTGTGTGTTGCTGGGGCAATACACGCATGGTGATCATGATTCTCCAAGCTCCAGAGTTTTCAGAGCATCTGGGGCAGAGTGTTCCCTGACTGTGGGGGTCTCACAGGTGGCTCGTGTGTCCACACGCATACTGAGGCTGGGTGGGGGCAGAGGGCAGGTGTGCCCACATGTAGGTGAAGAATTGTTGAGGAAAATGGAAGAAGGAAATTGTCATCTCAGGGGTTGTGAAACAACTTTTACAGCCATTAGACCAAGCTCTCTTGAAAAGGATAAAAGAAAGCCGATGTGGCACATTGAAACTCCCATATGAGGTACCTTCAGGGATTCCCTTCAGCAGTGGTGTACCCCATCACTACTCCTTACTCAGGAAAATTTATATCCTTTTCTCAAATATTCTTCAGTGCTGTTTGCATTCCTGATCTTCTCCATCCCCTTCCTGCAGTGCATATTTTCCTCTGCTCTCTGGTGTTTTTCCTTTGGTACGTGTTTCCTTGGCATGTGGTCCTTTCCTTCTCTGGACCTCCTGCCTCATCACCTTCTCCCCCTGGCAATTCTGGCCCCACTGTTTTTTTGTATAGTGCTTGCACAGTGCTTTTATCATGCTCTAGAAAAAGCAAAGAAGAGGTGCAGTGTCACACAAACCTTGGTGAAAAAGAAAGGGATGGATCTGACAACTCCATGAACTTGCAAGTCACTCACACTTGGAATCCTCTTAGATCTTGCTGGGACTGGTTGCAGCAGGCGACTGGGCTACAGAAACTGGTTTACCCAGAGCTGACAAGAGAGCAAGTGGAATACCACAGCTTTGAGAAACAAGTGTGATTACTCAGCAACCTAATTTCTATTTAAATATAATCCCAAATTGCTCCTGCGTTTCTCTGACAGCATGCAGGGGTAAAAAAATACATTTTAATTTAATTTGCCTTTTTTTTTTTTTTTTTTTTTAAACAAGCAAAAACAAACAAACCTTCAAATTCATCCCCATACTAACTGCATTGCAACTAATACAGTTACATCAGGGCTTCCTTTGGGTCAATATTTTCCTTTGCCTGAAGGCCAAATAGGTGTTTAAGCATTACCTAATAACCAAAGACCAAATACAAGCACCAGGCTGACATGTCATCCATTTCCCACCCCCTCCAGATTGTTTCTGTCTGTCTCATGCTCTTCAAATGGCAATGCAAAGCCCATATGCTATGGTGTCAGGGAAAAATTCCCAACACGGCATCTGGCTGCATGGTGGATCCCGAGGCAGTTGGTGTGTCAGCTTTGGAGCTGCCTCTGCTTTTGTCATGTACCAGGGATTGGTGATGGGACTGCCTTGTCACCCCACAAACCACCTTGGATTCCAAGGAATTACTAGGTTTGTGTTTGTCAATAAGCTTCTCCTTAAACCTCTTATGAGATCTCTATACAGGCCTCCTTTTATGGCAAAATAATGAGAATTTCTAAATGCCAATGCAAGTGTGTTCAGCAGAAATATGTGGGTTTCATTTAAAGGGAACCACAGCCCAGTACATACAGGTCACTGTGTACTAGGATTTCTTTCTCAGAAAACTCTTGAATGCTCTTTGAAAAGGTGGTTTGTTGTTTTTTTTTTTTTTTACTCACAAGTGGAAGCCACTTCTGGATGAATAGGATCCATAATGCCCGGAGATATTTGAGATCAAACATATGGTCCATTGAATATGCATGGAAACGGGGCGGGAAGGAATTGGTGTGCAGCACTGGGGAAAGCGTGTCTGAAAGTTAAGCAATGCAGAGTTTGGGGGCAGCCTTTCTGCCCATTTGGGAAGCCATCACTTTCTGTTTCCTCTGATGTATTAGTCACTAGCTAGCAATTTGTGGTCAAAAACATAGCTGGGGAGGTTGAGCCCTCAAAAGTTTGGTCATGGTTTTTGTTAGACAGAAAAATACCATTTCACTTGTGGTTTCCTGCAAAATGCTTACTTTTACACCAAAGCATTAAACAATAAAATCTCAAGTTATTCAGAAGTACATAAAGATAAGAAACTCATTTAACTGACAAATGACCAATTCTTTGCTAGGAGAGAGTCTCAAATGACTCTTCTTCACATTTAAATGAAAAGAGTGCTTGGAGATTACACATTCTGGTAAGTTTTCCTTACCAGTGGAGAGAGAGAAAAGGAGACAGGACTGAATAGGAGCGATTGGGCATGAAGTAGTAACTATGAGGTCCTGGAGGCAGGAGAACAAGAGAGGGAAGGAAAAAAAAAGACAAGAGAACACAGAAGAAAGGCAAGGGGGAGGAGGGGTGGAGGAAAAGATACGTAGCAGTTATTTAAGAGATGCCAGGGAAAACTGGGATGTTTGTGTGTTTGAGAAGAAAGACAATTTTGAAATACATAAATTGAGTCAGGAACCATGAAGTTTTACTGGAAATAACCCTGAGTAAAATGTTGCATATCTAAGAATTGAAGAGTTTTGGGAGGCATGGGGGGGTAGGGGGTGTGGACTTTTTTCTATCATTGCTGTAGAATATTTTTTTCACATGTCAGAATGTGAATTAATCTCTAAATCACCAATATGTTATGATAAATTTACTTCATGGGCCAAAAGAATGTATCACACTGCATTTATTTCTTATGGCTGCCTAAAATCCTAGAGAAATGGAAGAATTAAAATACTTTTTAAAGTAACCTTCACCCTTATATACAAGATGTGACAGTGTGGCAACTACAGTGACGTGCACCATCGTCAATATTCCTACCACAGGAAACACTCATGTTCTAATCTTACTAGCAAGAGTGGATATGGGAGAGAAGAAAGATGCTTCGTTACTGCGTATAATAGCCCTGAATAAATTGCACAAAACTGACGTCTTGCACATCAGAGTTGAGTCCTGCAGATGTACCATTTTGTGGAGGGCAGTGTGTCTATGTGTGTGTGTGTGTCTGTGACAAATGCCTGTGGGGGGACACGTCTTGAAACAACCTCTATGTCAAAACCAGCCCCATTCTGAAAAAAGTCTAGACCTTTCTGCTGTCTGTCTGGTGCAGGACTGACCCTCCAGCATTCGTCCATCTCTTAAATCTGATTTAAAATCACAAAGGTGAGGGAGGAGAAATATAAACTATATATACTGTTTGTTTGGTTTTTTTTTTAATCTAGTCAAGTAGGCATTTTCAATGGTGCCTTTGTAAGAACAGTTCTTCCTAGCTGTGGGCCCAGTGTGAATACTGAGGAGGACAGCGTAAAGTAAGACCAGTCAATGCATTACTGCCTGTCCTGTGCAACTGTGTTCTTGGAAATGCTCATGCATATATGATATACTTACATAATATAGGATCATTTGTTTTTATGTAAGTTTGCTTTATATATATATTTCTAAGGAAAGTCATTTATTGGTTTAAACAGTTTCTACAGTATTATGAACATGCTCAAGTAGATATTTATAAGGTACTTACGCTAGACTGTTTTAAAAATAAGCAAAAAAAAAAAAAATACTAAAATGGTGAGTCTTTTAAAACATCTTAGTAACAGGCTGGAGAACAAGTCTCCTGGCTGAGCTGCTCACAAGCAGTGATTTCCTCCCAGGAAATCCCATAGTGCAACAAAGCCAAATGCATTCAACCCTTGGCCCGTCTGCATGTGCTGGAAGGGAATCCAGCCTTTAGCTGGATTTCTTCTTTACAGATCTCTTAAATTACTTCAAATGCTGTGCCTGTGGTAGTGGGGAGCCTGGGGGCAGGACTCTGCTGTAAAAGCCATGAGTCACAGATAATGTACCACTTTCTGCAACAGTGCATCCATCCTTCTAGAGACTTTTCAAAGTTAATGAACATTTCTGGGTGCAGTGGTCTCCTCCTTAAATTTGAAAGTTAGCATCTGTTTACCACTCATTAGAAAAGTTTATTTCAAGGAAAAATTGCATAGATGCAGGGTATATGTCCTCAGAAAATTCAAAACAAAGAAGCATCTTGGATATGTTTATGTTCAAATCCACTTGCTACAGTTCTGTGCCCAAGAAAATTTTGTCCAAGTAAAATATAATTGTCAGATTCTGGTTATATTCAGGATGTTTTCTGGGTTCTTAATCACTTTGGATCCTATTTCACAAAGATCTGAAATATATGCTGGAGTCCAACAGGCTTCCTTCCATGTAATTTAAGCTGCAGTAACATAGGCTTGGCCTCAAGCAGTTGCTGAACAAGCAGAGAAGTGTGCACACATGCTTAGATCCAAGAAGATACTCGAGTGCTGCGCCAAGTGACGGTCTCCTTCTAAAACCTCACTTTCCATCACTAAGGGAGATGCTGCTAAAGGTCTGGTTTCCTCCAGGCACACCAGTCCAGGAAGGAAGTGCCAGGCAGCCCTCCACTTTCAGGGGACTTGTGCTGAAGAGTGCAGCTCTGTACAAATATTTCTCTGGAGTCATAGGAATTACAGCCTGCGTGATCACTAAACTCATGCAAAACCCAGCACCTTTTCTTTAGGAGATAGGGGGAAATGTCTACTCTTGCACTCTTTCCAGACAATAAAAAGCACTTTTTGCACAATAACTAGAGCCTTAATTAATTACCTTAATTAAACTAAAGAATAATAAGAATAGTAGATGCATCTATATAAAACCTACCCCAGATTCTAATGACATCCTTGTATTGTACACACACAACTGATTCCTCTATGCTTGCTTTTCTCTTCATTGATCAATTTTTTGTGTCAGAGCTTTTATCTCTCTTTCCCCTGTTTTACAAATAGTCTTTGTGAGAATGATGTACACATAACGACACCTTGTTTTGCTGTTCTAAGTCCTGACACACGGCACCAGGAACCTGTGTGACTCAGGGAATTATGCAGGCCTGTACGTAGAAATTGAAGATGCACTGAGGTAAGGATGGCAAAAGCAAGAGGTCTTATGACCTTTGAGACAAAGTTAAATGCTTGCCCAAGTCTTACTGAAACACATTTCTTGATTTGTGTTCAAAAAAATTTACACGTACAGTGTGTTAGATGCCAAACACGTATTTAAAACAGAAGTACTACAAAGCCAATTACTAGACTAAAACTGACTTCTGCTGGCAGCATGTCATATAATTTGTGGGTTTAGTTATTTTGAAAAGTGTGCCTTTGATATTCCCTGCTTGGGTCTTTGCATTCGTCCTAAAGATTTCATCAAAGCTAAACTAGAGAAGCTGCACTGCTTAATAAACAATGTTTTCTTTTATATTTGGATATCACATATGTACAAGGGACAAACTATTATCCTACTCGGGATCCCATGGAACAGTCATGTGTTGGACCCTGGGGAAATAAATGGGGCTGTTGGGAAGCCAGCTCACTGCGGCTGGCGGTCAGCAGCTGCTCTATGGCAATGGCTGCAGCCAAAGGCACAGGAAGGCACTGCAAGACTCAAACTATTTCTGACTTTGTCCCTTCTCTGTTTTGTCCTCCCCAAGATCTCACAGCTCTCTTTGTACCTGCTGTGAAGAGGAAGGGGGCTCAATGGAGCTGGTATTCCTGTCATCCAGTGGTCCGTACCACCCAAATTCCTACCGCTGCTGAAACCTGCTTTCGCAGTAAAGCAGGGCAACTTCTTGTCCTTTGCAAATGAGGCATTCATAAGATCCTACAAGAGTAGGAATTTTCCAACAAAGAAAAATAGGCATTTCCTATGTGCAGCTCCTATGTGAACCCAGGTACGTAACAGCACAGCCTGGGCTTCTGTTGTGTGAGGTAATTTATATCAGTGTTTGTAGAACTGGGGCCAAAATCTCTCAGCACTGGCGCTGTATTTCCACTCATTTTGTACTAGGGTCTTCCTGTGAATCCCCTGTGGGAGCAGTTCAGTGGTACTTAACAGGATGGTATTTCTGTAATTATCTAATTATTGCTCCAAGGTTCTTTCTTGTGCTTGTTAAACCTTCATTCCAGTGAAAGTGTAACCCCACACTACAGAATTTAGATAAAATGTGATTGAGAATCAACCTTAATTCCCCAGTAGTCTTTGGTAGTAGGTACTGTTGTCTTACTTTTATTATTTCCGGTTTGAAAACATAGAATTCCAACTGGATCACTCTGAATAGACTAAAAAGTTTCAAAGAAAGTGGAGTGTGCAAATGGGGCTATAATTCTCCATTAGATTCTTTGTATTGGTTTAAAAATTCATGGAACATTTATTTCTTTAATGAATACTATAAAAATTATCTGAATTCCTGTTAACTGCTATCAATCTCATTTCTAAATTCTGACTTTTTTTTTTTGCAATAAGGAATTAACAGTGAAATGGATCATATTTATACTCAATAATCTTTCAGTTACTTACAACTTAATTAATATTGTTTTATGCTCTTTCTTAATTCCTTTGTGACTTTGTGGGACACAGGACTCTAGCAAAAAAAAAAAAAAAAAAAAAAGGAAAAAAATAAGGGTATCTTGGGTTACTTCCTTCTGGTTTCTACTTTTTAATTCACTTTTTACAACCAGCCTTAAATATTACACCTTCATTTGAATTTTCAGCTGCTGAATCATGATCAGCTGAAGATCCAGTAGCCCTGCACTCCTGGATATAACTCAAGTTTTTACTGTTTGGCACGTACTCAGGAATGGCAACTTACCTTAGCAGTTGGAGCATATGGCAGGGGGAGATAGGCCAGCAACTTGGATGAAGATGCATATATTTTGTACTCTCATGGTATGATGCATTCTTGTGCTTTGCAGATGGCACCTCAGAATTGTGGCTCTGAAAACTAATTTTGCCCAGCCACGCAGGTCTGCTGACACAAGCGCAAGGATCATCTGTTTCTGCAGACACTACTGCACACTGCAGATATCCTAGGCAGGAATTTTTCTAAGAAGAGCACCTGCATCTCAGTTGCTGTGGTAAGCAGGAAAAAAAGCTCAGGAAACTATGACTAGCCTTTGTATCTAGAGAGAAGAACTGAGCCGGACACGATTGTTGTTAACCTCATGTAACATTTGGTCACTGTTTCTCCTGAAAGTTTATTATTATCATGGTAGTCAGGGCAAGAGTAACGGGAATACACTGATCTTTTGGCAGCTGGAAAGAGGGATTTATTGTAATTGACAGAGATCTAACATTGCCTTTGACTTGCCAGCAGCTTCCCTGCATATAGACCAGCCATCAGTCCTCAGAGAAACTGCTTTTGTATCACACGGGGATTGTGGCACTAATAGTGCCTCTCAAAATTTGTTTGTGTTTTATGTCTGCCTCTCTGCCTCCACAAAACCAGCATCCTGTTACATGTGCAAGTGGATCAAGGGCTTGCTAGTGAGGTTTCAGGCAACAGATTCTGTGCAGCTAACCGAACTGCAGATTAAGGTATGAGCACTTTCTGTTCTCTGGCATAATTTGCATTACTTAAAATCACTCTGGATACTGTGTCACTGATCCGAGCAGGGAGATCATGCAGGGAGATCATTTAAGAGTACATCAGGCAGATGTATTTTTTTAAATAATTTTCCTGCATGTGCAGTGGCCTTCGCACAAGCTACTGTCAGGTCTTCTAAGCTTTCTTTTTTTTTCCTTTTTTTTTTTTTTTTTTTTTCTTTTTTTTCCCCTAATGTTCTCTGTAGGACAGCCAGCCTCAGTACTAGTCTGTGCTGTTTGCTAGATATTCTCTTGAAACAGTAAACAGTTTGGCACCAAATGAAGCCATGGGTGATGGACACAAACAGTTAAATTCTATTGTCTACCTGCAACAGGAGAGCTAAAGGAGAAGGAGAAATTGGAATTAAAAACAGATCTGTCAAGCAATGAATGGGATACTGTCTGGAGTAATGTGAAAATTGCTGCCAGCTTACGGTGTACCAAGGGGCTTCTTTTTTTAATTTTTTTTTTCCAGATTATTCCAAAGAACTATATTTTACAGGACCCCTGAGCAATTGTTTCCACATTGAGCTAAGACAAGGGAACTGTTGCTGGCACTACCAATAATATATGTGTGCCTGCTACCAGCAGGCTGGAAAGCTCAAACACCTGCAGGGTAAGGGATGGATTCTAGGGAGGAACTTCCTCTCATCACACAACTTCTGTGGACACAAAAGATGCACACATTTTTGACAGCATGAGAGTAGATAAGAGCATTTGCTGCCTGCAAATGAAATGCTAAAACAGCAGAGAGGTGCCATAATACCATCCTGCATTCAGGTGTTGTGTAAATTAGCAAGAGATTTCAGAAGGTACCTTATTACCCTCAGCAGAAGGAACCAATGTGCTACAATCGTAGCATAGATTTAAGGCAGATTTGAAGACTTAGAATAGAAAAATATCTGCCCTTTAAATTTATGGCGCTCTGTCTCCCTTATTTTTCCCATTTTTAGACTTCAGCTGACTACCTGGGGTGCCTGATTTAGGCTTTCTGACTACTATTGCATCCAAAATCTTCAGTGATTCAGACTGCTACTGACAAACCCATGTCCTTTGTACAGTCACTGGAAAGAAGTAATTTCCATGCCTAAGTGCAGATCTGACTAGGACCCATCATTGTATTGTCTGTTTTATCTCCACAAGCAGAAAGAACAAATAATTCTGAAGCACTGAGAAAAATCTTTTCTGTCTTCCTGGGTCTCATCTGTCATGGTTTCCCTGGGAAGAAGACAAGAAGAGGACCACATATTTAATTTTTTCTATGGGTTTTGTTTGCTTCAAAGATTGAACTGAGTTTTCTTTTTCTTTCTTCTTGTATCTGAGGGGCCCAAGAACATGAGTAGCTCTTCTCCTGAGCCCATTTCAAAAGTATGTTAAGTGCAGGAGCATTGTTGCATCATTTGTTCATAGTGTTCTTCACAAGTGTATATAAATTAAAATTCAATTCTAAAAGAGTGCACAGCACCAGTATGATAAAAGTCCTTTTAATTGAGTTATTTAAGAGAAGATGTTTACTTACTCCTTATCTCAGTGAGCAATCTATTTACATCCACACACTTTTCCACAATGCATTTAAAAAAAAAAAACACACACACAAAAACAAACAAACAAACAAACAAACAAAAAACCCACAACCCACAACAACTCACACATGAGAATATTTTGAAATATTCAGGAAAATAAAAAGTCTTGAAAGTCTTGGGCAGTTTTTCTGTGATTACCCATGTAAAAAAGAACAGAAAAAAACCCTGAAAAAGGCTTTGAACTTTGCCAAATGTCTATTTGATGTCTATTTTCACTGTTACTAAGCAAGGCTTTGGACATGGAGATTCTGAGGGAGTTGCTTAATGATAAATGAAAAGTTTCTTGTTAACATTAAGGAAAAAAAATAGTATGAATGGAAAGTGGAACCCAATTTGGCATTTTCTTTATCAGCTGGTCTATTTAAAGTGAAAACCTCAGAAGTGAAAATAAAAGAAACAGTGGGAGACATGGAGAAATCAAAACAAAAAAAAGATATGTTAGCAGATGACTAATGAGAAAGAGGCTCTTACCATACTGAGAAATCAGAGGCTGTTTTATAACATTTGCTATGCCTTTGCCACGGCACGTAAGATCCGTCATACACATGTTGTGTCCCTTATTGGAATGGTCTGTTGAAATCATTCATGCTGTTTCATGATGCAAAACATAAGAAAAGGCAACAAGAAGGGAATGAGATATCAACAGAGCACTGAAACTAATTTTTCGTTATATTATAGGAGGAGAAGCTGTGGCACCTGAAGCTACAAATCTATGAGGAAGTGCAAATTTGTTTGGAAACAAATATCAGCTATGAGGTACTTTATTAGACTGTCTGAGCCCTGAAAAGTCAGTCAATTCGCTCCAGCATTTTCACAATGAGGTTATTTTACCAAGCTGATAGACTGTAATGATTATCAAATGTGCTCAAGGAAATAAAATCCTGTAGTCAAGTCAATCCCATCCAGAACATGATTAGCTTTTAGACCTCAAGCTTGATTACCTTGTTTCATTAGTAAAAAACACCACAAGACTAGCAGACACTTAGAACCATCAAATGATTTTTTTTTCTTGTGGTCTCAAAGTGGATGTCACATGAGATGGCAACGTAGGACTGACACAGAAATTGATTCTTCTTCCTGAGATTTGCACAGGACTTTTTAACTGTCTTTTGGCTGTGGAGAAATTGTCAAGTGCACTTTTTTCTTCTACAGAGGTTCTCTCTGTAAGAACATGTGAAAAATGGTGGTATACTGAGGGAAATGGTTTAAACACCCTAGACAAACACAAGAGAAGAGCTTGTGTACATGGAACTGCTGGTGGTGCATTGAATTTAGACACAAGCTGCTTACAGATGTTCCTGTTAGAAAATGTGTGATGCCCTTCTGAAAACAGAAAGACATGCCATAGTCTAGTGTGAAGAGCTTGTGCTGTATCGATTTTTTCCCCTGGTGTCCTAGGGTAACTTAATGATGCCTGTATCCCCAATCGTCTGTTCTGTTTGTGCTGTATATTGAGTCCTGTGCCTTTAAGACTGGTTCTAAGAGCAAGGAGAAGCGCGGAGTTTGTTTTGAGAAAACTGCCTGACTCCTCCACATTCTGCTGCGGATGGGGTGTTTGGCGGAGGCTTGGAGAGACTGCAGGACAGAGGTCTTTTTCTTTGCTTTTAGTTAGTTTCAGCTAGCTAGGGCAGAGAAGTTCCCTGGACTGTGTTTTTTTCCTTTTTCTTGGAACTGTTTAAACCTGCTCTGGACTGAAAACCCAGGGGAGCACTGGGGGCTGCACCTGCGGCCCACCGGGGCCTGGACCTCGGCATTTTCCAGCAGCGCCGGAGAGACTGGGACTGAGGAGAGACTGAGAGAGAGAGCTGAGCTCCACCCACGGCAAGGACTTTCTCAATTTGCCATCTCACTTCAGAAGGAGAGGTTTTATTGTTTCATATTATTCGTTCTTTATACTTGTATGCACTTCATTTGTTTAGTAAAATAGTTTTTTCCACTTTTCTCCAAAGAGGTTTTTTTTTCCGGACCAGTTGGAGGGAGGGGCCACTTGGGTTTGCTTCCTTAGAGGGATCCTCTACAGGGGTTTTCTCCCAAATTTGTCCCAAACCAGAACACCTGGGCAGAAATTATGTTTTGTCTGAGAATGTTACCTGATAAATAGATAATGCCTTCTTATTGTCGCTAGTTGTCTTATAGACAGCTGGAAGACTGCATGAACGTATAGATGAGGAGATATTAAAAACTACATGTAGAAAGATATTAAAAAAAAAACCAGTCTGGAGGTAGCCCTGCTTTAGGTGCCCCTGCTTGAACAGGAGGGTTGGACAAGATGATCCCCAGAGGTCTATTCCAACTTGTGATTCTGTGGTAACACCACAAAAGCTCATCATTGTCTTTGCTCAGAAAACAACAGCTCATCTCACACTCTTATGATGAAAATAGTAACCATGTGAGCCCTAATTTTAGTGTCAATCCTCTGTTTTAATATAGAGATGTCAGACTTCTTGCAGACAGCTACTTGGTGGTGGTTGTGAGCTCTGTTGGTGTCGACAGGTATTATCTGGGCTGATGCTACAACCCAGTGAAGCTTAATGAGCCCATTTCTCATTTATGCCCCATACATCTGACATGGCTTCACAGAACTATGTGAAAACATTGTATTTATGTTGTGGGTAGATGTACTTTGGGATCTAGAGTGTCTCTGCGTCCTGTATAAGCTTTCAAAAAGGTAAGCAGTCATTCCTCCTGCCTACCACCAGATCTGATGGTTTGTGTGGCAGCTGTAGAACCACTGCCCTGGAAGAACCAACCTGTCTTTGAAGAACCTTGTGCTACTGTCCCAGTGAGACTGGAGCTCTGCCAGCACCCACATTGCCACGAGGGCTGGTGGGTACATGAGGAAAGTAAGATCCCTGAGCCTCTCCTTCCCACAGCCCTCCCACACAGGTCTTTGCAGAGCGGAGCCTCAGTTTTCAAACCAGTGCGATTTAAAAAACACTCTTTGGATAACCATTTTAGTGCCTGACATTATCAGTTATTAATCATAAAAATCCTCTGATGGAGCCCTGTAGAAGGAACTGGAACTGAAGCCAATCAGATACCATATTTTAATTATATTGCTTCAGCAATGTAGTTTTGCCCATAGTGATTTTCCACAGTGCATTTGCAAGGTGGGAACTGTCACAGTTCAAAAAGAGTTCAAGCAATTAACATACCATTTAAAACATAATATTTGAAAGGTATATTTCATTGAAGTTTCATGTTGCAAAGAGAAGATGGTCATCGATTTCATAAACATTCCTGCAAAAAATTCTTTCCATTTTTCTGGTACCTATGATGCTGGTAAAAAATAGAAGAATTTCTAGTTGTCACTGGAAAGAAAGAGCAGTATTTTACAAATTTTTTAAAATGTGTTCTTTTTTCCCATACTTTTATTTTCGTGGGACAAATTAAATATAGTTGGGGCTTAGAACATGAAGGTGTTTTGATAGGTGAATGTTGGCGCTATACTCAGAATATATCAACTTCTTCCAGGTAAGTTCTTGAGGACATTTACCACCCTGAGACTTCAGCAAATTGCATTAACTAATGAATATTGAATGTGCCTAAACTTTGTCACTTAACCAGAAAGTGGAGAACACAATTCTGCCTTCTTGCCCTGGCTCCCATATCCTCTTTACCTTTGGAATCCTGTACCTCAGAAATGCGTGGATGTCTGGGCAGCGTGATCACCACTGAGTGGTTGCACTGTGTCTCAATGTGGTGTTCTTGATGGTCTGTGTTTTGGGGGCGTTACATGGAGGAAGAGCTTAGCTTCTGCATGGCCCTAGGAAACCATTGCTTTTAGGAGTGCTACTGCCTACTGCTGTTGTAAAGAAAGCACCAGGAGGATGCAGCAATGATGGCTTATATCAATAATGATAATTGCTTTTTATTAATATTTCTGAAATCTAACTTGCATACTATTTAGTGTAGTGGTTCCGATACACGTTCCAACTCCCACATGAAGTAGGTACTCTCAGTACAGTTGCAGTGAGCTGCCTACAGTTAAAATATGCCAGCTGATCTTGTGTTTTCCTGCAGGATGCTTTTAGTAGGCATGAAAAAATGTGGTTCCGTCTTGTCATGGGCCTTCTGAGAAAACTTCTGTACCCAACTTCCTCAGTCTGGCTGTGTAGAAAGCCTGATTTGCTGTCTTATATGTAGCTTTACCATAATTCATTGACCAGTGGACAAGGAGCAGCCTTTCACAGACTCTCAGGACATCATTTCAAGTAATTTCTTAGTGAGTAGCAATTTGCTTCCAGAGCTAGATGTGGTCTAAACTGAGCTCCAGTGAGACCATTAACATTTTCCCTTTCAAGTAGAGCCAGTGATTATTTTTTCCCTCTGGGTGCACACTTGCATATCTTTACAAACAGGGCACAGTTAGATTTCTACCCTGCCATAAACTCTGACTGTAATACCTCATCCACTACTGACCTGAAGTGAACTCCGAGGAGAGGGAACAGTAATAAAGCAAAACCCAGCAAACAGTGTGAAGCTTTTGTAAGATCTTATGTAACTGGATTGGCTATATTGGGAACTTGCCTTTGGTTTTAATTATAGATTTAAGGGTGCACTTATCAGGCTCTGTGCCATCTCTTTGCTCCCTCCCTTCACTCTCGATTTGCTTTATATAATGAGCAGCCACTACAAAAAGGATGTTTTTCCCCCTTCCTTTCAGGAAAAGGACAGGCCAACAAAAGTTCACTGGGGGTTGGGGACATCTAATGTGTTAATTGTCTCGTGTGTCACTCTGGTCTCAGGCTTCAGCCTGGTCCCTCCAGAAGGTTTCAAAGATCAGCTGTCAGAGCCCAGAAAAAATGTGTGGTGTCCCAAAACTGGCCAATGTTTCTTCTCAAAAGCTGGGATTGAGTGACAAGTACCTCTTTGAACTTGCAGAAGAGTGTCAAGAGATTGACAATCCCCAAACCTACCCAGATCTATCTCTTACTCACATCTGTTCACCAGCATACACAAAAATTACTTTCATGGAAGCAGAGCCAGAGCAGATGCAAAGCAGCAAGGTCTTCTGAGGGCATCATGAAGTGTTAATGAAACCTGAAGAGATTTGAGGGAACAGGACTTGGACGCATAAAAAATTTTAAAAGATAACTAAATCAATTTATGCTGCCTGAGCATCACTTCTCAACTTAATCTTTAACTCAATTTGTATTCATTTTCCTAGTGACTTTTACCTCTCAGAGCATCTGCCGTATCAATTGTTATATGTGCACAGGGAGAGAGGCTTGTAAAGCAATAGAGAAGCTGTCCTGCAGAATTACTCTGGCTGTGCCTTAAAGGGTAGACACCTGCTGCCTCCTTTGAGGGGTCCCAGGCTCAGAAGTCAGGTTTCTGGATCTGTTATTCATATCAGAAGCTAGTCCCATGAAGAGATATCTGGAGTTAACTGCCCTGCCACATCCAAGGAGGTGATGATAAAGCTAGTGGCTATCCCTCTGCTCTAGCCTAGATGTCTTCAGCTTTTTGTTTCAATCTTGTGAATGGACAGGGGTTAGTAAAATCAGCAAAAAGGTGTTAGTATGTGAGCTGAATTCCTCTAAGTCAATGAAATTGACAGTATTAATGTCCACTATCCATAGTAAGTAGAGGGGTTCTGTCATGTAAGGGTAATAAAAGTACTAGGGAGTAGAGCGATATCTGAGCATCTCAACACAAAGGCAGACCAGATCCACTATGGTTGTCCCACAGCCTAGAGCTAAAAATCTCTGCTTGCCTTCCTGTTGCTCTAAAATCTAAGTAAAACATAGCTGGGGAATTAAGAGTTCACTCTGTTAACAGCTTTTTTTGATCCTAGAATGTTTGTAACAATCCATCTCTTAAATTGCAAATGTAATGGCATAGCTCCTGGTTATCCTTTCACTGATACCAAGTTAGAAATATTGATAAGAAGGACAGCAAAATTTTGGAAAAATGGTGAACCTGATTCTCCTGAACAGCAGCCTACTTCTTACCAGCCCTGTGACTACTGAAGAATTTGTCATTCCAGAAAACTGTACATTGTGCTGACATGTGAAATTATTAAAAAAAGACTGCTCCTAACAGAACTGCGACTGAACAGACAGAAAGTTTCAATCCTAAGGCCTTACAGGAGACACTGCAAAACATAGTCTGGGCCTTTACATTGACATAGGTGTACATGCGATATAGCAGCAGTGGGTGTGCTCATCCTTGCTCCCAACTCTCAACTGATATCACTGCATCCAGTTTTGCTTTCTTTTTTATTCTTTTTTCCTGGGATGTGACTCAGTGCTTTTCAGAAAGCAGAGCCTTTGTCTGCAACATTTTCCCTGCCAATCCTTTACATCACCTGCTTGATCCAGAGTTGGGAGTGACTCATTTTTCTCATCCAAGCACATGTGCACACAATGAGCTGTCTCTCATCTAATGGCCCTTCACAGAAACTTATATCTAGGGTCATGATTGTGTTTTGTTGCAGATGCCCAGTGCCCATCTGTAGAGGACAGTCTCTGTCTGTCTCAGGATTTATATTGTTCTGAATGCTTTAAAGGCTTTGCAAGTGAAAGCAAATGATTTATTTTTTTTCCCCTTCCTCCCTCACTAGCTAATTTTGTATCTATTATTTACTGTGGGAAAGCTATGCCAAACAAGCAATCTCTAAATTTTTTTCTGATGCCGACTTCCATCCTAAACCATTTACTGGAATGAGCTTGAACCTGGAAAGTTTCACACCACTCACTCACTCACTCACTTACTCACTCACTCACTCACTCACTCACCACCTTACCTTTGTTGTTTGCCCTATACATGAAGATACAGTTTTAATGGAATCCCTTAAAACGGCATAGAGACACTTGTGGCAGACTAAGTGTCTAAAATTTATATAAGAATGATTGAAATCAAGACATGTACAATGCAGATGTGAACTAGTCCACCCTCTTATTTTGCCCTGTTAGAGTCAACGGAAAGATGTAAGCACTTCCCAGCAGTAATTTGGCTCAACCTGAATTAGACAGTTACCACACGTCACATGGATTACAACAAAGAAAATGCAAAGCAAAACTGCTTTGATGCAGATGTCGACATCTTGGTGGTGTCTATTGTTATGGTGCCTAACATAAATTAAAGTTAGTAAATTCATTGCTGAGCAGAGCAGAGATTAAGGAATTTCCAAAGAGGCAGATTACAACCTTATCACAAAATTATACCATTTTCATTTTCGATTTTAATTCTTCTGCTGAGAGTTCATTTAATCTTAGCATTAGGTATAGGCATCTCCTGTATCTACTTTGACAGTAACACAGCCAAGAAAAGTTGCAAAGTGTTAGAATAGAATAATGAAATTTTTTAGGTTGCAAAATATTTTTAAGATCATCAGATCCAACTGTTAATCTAATGCTGACAAGTCCACCATTAAACCATGCCCCTAAGCACCCTGTCTGCATGTCTTAAATACCACCAGGGATTGTGGCTCCACCACTTCCCTGGGCATCCTGTTGCAGTGCTTTACAATCGCGAAGAATTTTTTTCCTAATATCCTAATCTCAACCACCCCTGGCACAACTTGAAGCCATTTCCTCTTGTCCTATTGCTTGATCCTTGGAAACAGAGACCAGCCTTCATTTTAATACAACCTCCTTTCAGGTAGTCGTAGAGAGTGATAATGTCCCTACTCAGCTTCCTTTTCTCCAGGCTGAACATCCTCAGCTTCCTCAGTTCTTCATCAGACCTGTGCCCCGGACACTTCACTAGCTCTATTACCCTTCTCAGGATAAAATCCAGCAGCTCAGTGTCTTTCTTGCAGTGGGGGCCCAGAACTGAACTCAGGATTTGAGGTGTGGTCTCACCAGTGCCGAGTACAGGCAGATGATCATCACTGCCCTGGTCCTGCTGGACACACTATTCCCCTGGCTATCCTGCACGCGCTGTGTGATGGCACTCAGGATGATCTGCTCCATGTCCCCCCACAGGCACTGAGGTTGGGCTGAGAGCTGTAGTTCCCAGAACCCTCTATCTGGCTTTTCTTGCAGATGAGCATCCCATTGATCAATCTCCAGTCAACCAGGACTTCCCAAGTTAGCCGGGACTGTTGGTAAACATTGAAAAGTGGCCCAGTGAGCTCTTTCACCATCCCCCTCCATAACTTTGGGTAGATTTCATCCAATCTCATCCAATCCCATGGACTACTCCAACAGTTTCTCAGAGCTGTGGGCAGGATAAAGGCAGGTAACTACACGTAACAGTAGCACGATTGCCCTAGGAGAACTGCATTAGTAGGACTCAGATCCAGCAAAGAGACTGTGTCTCCAGGCACTTATTCTCATGTCCTTGCTGGATGTGAAATAGCAATAGAAGAATGGGAAAGATAAGGACAAGAGCCTCATTCATGGACTCAGCAGGAAACTGGATGGACTAGTGAGATGACTTTGACCCTTCCTATCAGGAAATGTTTCCATGTTGTCCTATCTCACACATCTTCTCTGCTCATCCTTTGCACCAGTGTGAACTCGCAATGCCTGTGATACTGTACTGTGCTCAGGCCCAGTAGAGGAGACCCAGCTTCTGGATCGTGAAATGTTATCAGCAAAGAAAGGAAGATCCAATATGTTCAGGGTCCCAGAAAACTGATGGAAGGGAGCAAGGTTTTTTAGAAAACTTTCAGTGATGTCTCAGAGGGCCATTGGAAGGGTATCTGCTTCCCTCTTCTGTCTCCCAACAACCAGAGGAGAGTGAGCTGAGAGCCTCTACATAAAAACAAACCTTGACAGTTTAGCAGACAGGTTGAATTTTGATGATGCTCTTGACAAGGCTGAAGCAAACTTCTCATTACTTTTCATGTAAAAGAACTCACGTTGCTTGTCTTTGTGCTCTAAGAACCTTGGAAATAGATGGCCTTGGAAGAGGCCATTTCCCAAGAGACGCCAAATAATTCTGATGCCTGTTGAAGCTCCCTTCTATGAGCCATTGGCAATGAGCTTTTGTAGTGTTTTATGAGCAGGCCAGAAAGCAGATGGCATTTTTAACATGGCAGTCTTCCTGTCTTATTCCATAAGTGGCTTGCCTATGCTGGCCTGATGACAACACATCCTCCTGCTGAATCTCTGGGGTACAGAGGATGGGAAGAGCCACTGGTGAAAGTCCTGACAAGAAGAGAGTGCTTCCAAGGCCTCCCTCTCCCTGTGCAAGGGGAGCCAGAGGTAGAGAGTACTTTTCATTTACTTGCTGCCCTTTGTGCAAGGCAGGTCACAGAATAGTGTTATTTTATGCAGCATTTGAATATATTCTCCAGGCAATATTTTTTCCTCCTGCTGGGAAGACTGTCTTTCCTTTAATCCATTTATTCCTGATCTGCTTTTCCCACAGTCCTCATGCTCACTGAACACTGCAGCAAATCTGCTCTTATTTGTTGTTAAAACAAAGGAATTTTTTCACAAGACAAAAAATGGGTGGCAAAAACTTGCACAGTTCTTGTTTTATGCCTTTTTTTCAGGAAGCATGGAATATTTTAGAAATTCCTTTATCTAATTGAGAGTAAGCCTTAAAGACAGTGCATAAGAGCACTTGTTCTACTAGGAAAAACTTTTTTTCATGGGGATAGCAAGGAAGAGCTACCTGGACTCTCTCGGGAGAGCTTTGGAGGAAAGAAGGTAGACATGATTGAAATGAGCCAACATAGGCTTTGTTCATCTAATGTAATGTTTTTCTGCTTCAGGTTTTATTCCTTTTGTGATATGTAAAATGTTACTTGAATTTTGATTGTATCTCAATTCCATGCAGTTATTTGCAATTATAAAATCGGGTAATGTAAACACTGAATAAATCTAGTTAGTACTATTATAAGATTGTTTTCCCTTATCTTTTCAAGCAACAGTCTGAAATTCTGTGAGGAGAGAAGATAACAACTGACACGGAATGGAGTATTACTAGGTGAATGTTATGAATTTTGGTTTTGTTTCAAGAAATTGTTTACATTTGCAGTATAGCTCATTGGTACTGAACTCTCAGGGATATTTAGGGATGGGAAACAGTTTTTGTAAAAGGTCTTGGAACCATAAAGCTCAGCAGGAAATATTGCATTAGTTGCTACAGCCCTTTTTGGAATTTTCTTCTTTCTAGTAATTTGTTCCATGCTTGTGACAAACCTTTCAGAATCATTTCTCCAAGATTCTGCCACAGCAGTACCGTTGGATATTAATTTAAACAACCTATATTTGCAGCTCAGGACAAGAGGAATCATAGAATGATTTAGGTTGGAAGCAGCCTTTAAAAGTCATCTAGTTCCCACCTCCTTGCAATATGCAGGGACACCTTCAATTCAGCCAGGTTAGTCAGAGCACCATTCAGTCTGGCCTAGAATATTTCCAGGGCTGGGTCGTCCATGACCTCTCTGAGCAACCTGTTCCAATGTTCACCACCGTAATCATAAAAATATCTTAAATGGCTTTGCTGTCTGTCTGTTTCAATATTGGTTTGCAAGTCTTACACTTTACAACCTTGCACAAACGTACATGATCCTGTTCTGAAAAGACAGCAATTCCTTAACTCACTGCAGGGTTTGGAAATTAACTCCCCAAATGACCAAGCCATCGAATGCTCACTTCCACTTCTGACTTTGCTATCGTGAAAATACCGCAATTAACCACAAGTTGTAAGAGTGTGAACCCACTTTTACAAAGTTGCAAAGAGGAGAAGGGGGAGAGAGTACAACTTCTCCAAAGGACCTGTCAGAGTACCTGGCCCCAGTGAACCCTCTCTGTGGGGGCTCATTCCTGGGATGTGCCCATGGGGTCTGCTGACCCCAGCATTGCCACCTGTGGGAGCGTGCGGGTGAGAACATCTGTCCTTCAGAAATGGGCTGGGACCACCAACTGTTCCCACAGGTCAGTGAGCACAAACCTCCCTATAGCTATAGGTATTCCTCTCCACTGACCTACATGATTTGGTCTGGTGACCTACTGCTTTTGTTTACTTTTTTAGGTTATAAAATATGCTTATCCATCCTCTATAAGCAAGCATGTAAATCTGAGAGTTGCAGTTCCAGAAATCCACTAAAAATGCCAAGTAAAGGACTGCTAACGAGGCCTCTCTTGCCTTTAAGCACCTGAAACCTTCCAAACATGCTTAGAGGTGCGCACACCCTATTAGGAACCTGCTAAGCTAGGCTGGCATTCCAGCTGGATTTTTAAGGTACTCTGTGAAGATCATAATCCTCTTCTTTCTGGGAGCAACTTTATTACCCCAGGGAAGCAGCTGAGTCAAGATTGTGCCAATATTTCCATCACATTGTTAGCTCTCTTTTTTTTAAGTCTTCATGAAAAAGAAGTCATTTTGTCCCATAATTAAGAACCAAAAAACTTCTCATAGCAGCAGATTTTGTTTATGATTTTCACACAAATATTTTTGACAGCGTTGACATTTTTACAAGCATGACTAACTACACATTTACCCAGTTTCGGTTTTTATTTTTCTTGGCACTTAAATGTGCTAAAGATAATGTAAGCTAGAGAATTCCAAAGTCTGGCAAGAAGTTTGCTACACACCAGGGACTGTTTTCACTTATTTTAAAAGACAAGTAGATGGCCAAGATACTGAATTTGAAATGACACCTGCTGAGCTTGCATCATGGTGACTGTGCCAAAGGATATTCTTGTCGTAGAAGACTTTCTCAGTAACAGTTTTCATTCAGGACTTTGTCCTGTGATTTCTTTGCCATGCTGGGTAAGGCATGAATTTTACAGCTTCGGTTTCTTTCTCTGTGAAATGAATTTCATTACCTGCTTCACAGGAATATCTGCTGTGTAACTTATCAGTACTTAGGCAATGCTGAGGGAGGAAGGGACTTCACAGCCTGGAAAGGACAGAAGGGTGGCTGCACACAGCAGGGGTATGTACAGTGCTCACAAGTCTGCATGTACAAGACTTTACCTGGGAGCCAGCAAAGGACAGAGGTACCTTCACTCATCTGTAACTTTATCGATGTACCTCCCTGTGATATCTGCGCTACTCCGTCTGAAAGCTACTGCTTCCCAGGAATCCATCTCAGACAGCTGCTGAAATGCCCTGTGCTATGCAAATCACAGAGCAGCACACTTACTGAAGGAACTGTTTCCCAAAGCTGTCCTGTCCTCATATCACACTTGCAATATATGTGCTCCAGAGTTAATACCTGCCAGCACCTCCCACAGAGTGGCCTCTAAGGTATTTGTTTATTGTCAGTTTTTATTGTTGAGGAGGTGACTGGTGTACTGGGAACTGTTGTGCACAGCCTGCAGACAAACGCTGCCGTTTATGATGGTGTCGTCTGAGAGTTTTTAGCCAGTGTGATAGCTGTGTGTTACTGACCCCACAAACCTGCCGTCACTATACACTGGTGCCACCTTTAGTTCTCTCTGCCCCCTTCAATATCTTCTGCTTTTTAGTATGCCAGTACTACACTCCTGCCGAGCAGCTGCCTGTTTGGCATGACTCATGCCAGACATTTGGCTATTTTGGACAAATGGGGATAGGCTATTTATCCCAAATAGCTGCCTGCCTTGGATAGCACATTATCCTGAATAATGGAAGCACTATCAACCTAAAAATCCTTTTGAATTCTTCTGCCTGCACTCACATATTGCAGCAAAGAACCCAGGAAACATGCAAATAAACTATTAATACAGCAAATGACGAGAGACACACTTTTGAAATGATAACTTGGTTTGATTTGGTTGCACCCCCACCAAGGCAAGGAGGCCACCTCCCCTGGGTGCAGGGTCTGGGAGCTACTCCAGAGCTCTGTGTCCCAACCCATGAGGAGCCCTCAGAAAAGGTGCAGGTATCCTGGTGACTTCCCTAGAACTGTCGCTGGTCCCCGTCTCCCTGGTGGCAGGCTTGCCATGGAAACGTTTCTGAATATTTTCTTTTAAGCTGTTGATTCACGCACCAGAAAAAGCAACTTTGGGTTTGAAAATCTACTGGGCATGTTTTGCCCAGGGAAACAAAAAGCCATACAGTTTGGGTAGAAATTAGGACCTTCTTTGCCCTGTTTACCTGGAGATGGCTTGTATAGGATGTGAAATTCAAGGGGTGTTTTAGGAGTTTATAGTGTCTCAGGCACAGATAAAGGGGACTTGAAAGAATATTCTGTATTGACACAGACCCTCCTGGGAGAGCTTTTTTTTTCCTTTGCTTTTGCACTTTTTTTTTTGGTTAGGTTTCCCAATCTTTTAATGGACGCATTGTAATTCATAGTAGATCCTTGCCTAATGATGAATGATGTAGTTTGCTAATGATGGATTTGGTTACAGTTTGTGTGTGTTGTAGAGTGAGAGATGATTTTATCTTGTTCTGATGGAGGGCTCCAGTTACCAAGAAGTCTTTATAGCTCTTTATCAATCCACCAGTGGAGCCATCAGTTTAAAATGTGGGATTTTTCTCCTTTCTCCTCCAAATCTTAATGAATTTCAAAACAGCTTTTAAAACTGATTATTTCTGAACACTGCTGTCCCATAGGCATGTTTGTCATCATTTGCACCGGTCAAATTTCCCCTGGTTTCAACATCTGATGGGAAGAGTGCTGGGTATGAAAAGAATGCGGGGTCAGACCCAGAGAGAAAGAAATATAGATGGACCAGCAGCAGGGCCAGTGCCCCTGGTGAGCATTAGGGTGAGCTGGTAACAGCAGTGGTAGCCAGCAGAGGGAATTGGTGGTAAATGGAAGACTCTCACATGGATTAACCTGCCAGGCTTGATTTTAGAATCTGTTCTTCATTCACTTCAGTGGCTCATGGGCATCCCTTCCCCCTCCCCATCTCAATTGAACAGTTTTAATTTATTTTTGTGTTTGGGAAAATGTGTTTTACATGACTAACATTCTTTATAATTTCCTAACATTTGGTGTGCTATTTTATGTTTTGACCAGTGGGGGATTTGTTTTTGGTTTTTTTTGTAGGTTGTTGTTGTTGTTTGGGGTTTTTGTTTGTTTGTTTGTTTGCTTTGTTATATTTGTAAACTAATTGAAAACTATGACAATTTTTTAAATCAAATTTGATCCATATAATTTGGATAAAAGTAGTTAATTTACAACTGTTCACTAGCATTATTCAGTCCGCTATTTTTCCCTTGTAAACACTTTTTTCAAAGGTAATCTTAATAAAATTGGCCATTTCTTTTTCCTTGAAGAGGGATATGGAAAAATATTTGCCTGAAAAAATGCTTTGAAATTTTAGCTTTAAAATATGAAATTAGTAAATGAAAATGTGGCATTCAATATGACTATTTTGCAAAAGTGTATGAGATCTGTCACATTCATCTGTTTGCCTGTGACATTAAACAGAAGAGTTCTGTATCTCTTATCACAGTTTTTTTTGTCCAGAAAGGTTACTAGTATGCTGCACACAATATAGAATTTTCAAATTTTGAAACATTTTGTTATTATAGTAATGGCTGTTTCTGTTCCTAACACATACCCTGTCAGATGGCTTAAAAAATTTATGCCTTGGTTCATTAAAAAAAAAAAAAAAAAAAAAGAAAAAAAAAAAAAGGGGGGGGGGGGGGAAAATAAAAACAAAGGTCAAAACTTTTAAAATGTCACTTCTTCTACAGTTTTGCATAGAAAATACATTGAAGCAGTGGGAGGGCTCCTTGCCCATAGAAACAGGCTGTAAGAAAAGAATGTTATCCTGCTGCTGTAGTTTCCACTTTCACTGGCAGCTGCGGGCTGAGCAGAAAAGCACTGTGGGAGCCTATTGTTACCCCAGCTGGGTAATAGTTTTCTTATTTTACAGTCAGCAGCCAAGGGGGGTTGGGGTGTCTCAGCAAAGTGCCTGAAAATATAACTCCTGCAAACAGATCACTTTCTCCTTCCCCATGAGAAAGAGGGATCCATAAATCTTTTATTTTGTTTGTTTCCTCTACCAAGGTAATTAACTATTTCAAAAAAAGATGGGTTCATTTTCCAAATAAATTTATGCTGTGTGGAAATGTTGCTTTGAAAGCTGTAAAATCCCAAATCTCTATTGGAAAGCTCAATAATATTCTTTTTTTGGTGGTGGTGGTTTTTTTGTTTTGGGGTTGTGGGGTTTTTTGTATGAAATTTGATTTCTGAAAAGTACATTTTGCAAAGATAAGCCTGTGTGGATGACAACCCACATTTTTACCAGAACAAAGTTTTGATAGGAAATGGAGGAAGTGGTGAGTAAACTTTACAAAGCCTTTCTCTTCCTGTCAGGGAAAGGGTGAGCACCTGTACACAAGTGGCACACACGACTTTATCTTGAATGGTCCTGGCTTGTAAGTTTGACTCTTACAAGACTTTAGGTTTCTTTTAGTGTTGGCCTATCCAAGTGAGGGTAACTGTTAATGTCACCACAGCAACTCAAGTTTGAGGAAGGAGAGCAATGACAAAACCATTTAGCCCAGTGGACTTTGCTCATGTCTTTCATTTCCTAACAACTAGAATTTGCAACACCAGCTGCAAAGGAAGACAAATCTTGCCTGTGGTGGGAAAGTTGACTAGCTGAATGATTTATCTCCTCAACTTTTTCATAGCCTCAGGTGTCATACAGTTCCCATATGAAGTCCTGCAGAGCACTCCATCAGTGATATGTAAAGGTAAAACACCCTCCAGTCAGCTGAATGAGAATAAAGATGCAGTGCCCAGTTGAGGGGCAGGTCACAGCTACTTTGACCAGAGGAGACCTGTCCCTGGGGCTTTTTCCTATTGCAAATCCTTTGCAGCCCCTTGGAAAGAAGGGAGGATCTGCTCCAAATGGTGAGGATCTTGTTATAGACCTGTTTGCTACCTAGAAGCATAGAGGTGTTCCTGGAACAAATCTCCCTCTCTAGAAGTGATGCAGAGGAGTAGGCAAGAGGAGTACTTCCCTTACCACTCAGACTAATCTCTGCAGAGTGTGTTTTCTCTGTGTGGAGCTCATGCCAGAGGCATGTCTGGATCATGCCCAGGCTTCATATACTGGTGGACTTAGCTTTAATCTCGTCATTTGTGGTGGTGGTGATGTCACAGTATCACTGGGTTCATGCTGCTGAGTTTCTGCTGCCTTTTGAAGCTGGATTACATCTTGCTTGTCTGTGTTCTCCCACTCCTCCAGACCTCAGGGCAGACAGTTACAGTTTCTCTCCCCCACTTGCCTTGCAGTGTCTCTCTTCCATCTGTGCCACATAGTCAACACTTGCTGACTGATGTGGCTGGCTGAGTTCATGGGATGAAATGCGGACGTGTGATACATGAGAGCAGGTCTGATGCTACGCTGTTCCTTATTTTTCTTCAGTTCCTGCATCTATGGTTTTCAGATTGCTGGAGACACTGCTTCCCTGTTCTGCAGGGAAACCTTCTAGGATGGGTACATGCAACTAGGATGGACTCAGCTATTTCTATTATGGGAAGATGATGGCCTGTGTGCTGGGAGATCCCTGGAAATGGACTAGCACTGCCGAGATCACAACTCAAAGCCTCGGGAAGACTGTGACTTTGCTAAATGCGCATACATACCCTCTGATGCTCTCCACCACACTGGAGGAAAACATCTCATTCTTCAAAGGCAGAACCTTGTATCAAGGTGTCCTGGCTGCCAATACTGGAGATCTGTCCAGCACATATTCTTGGATCCCAGAGCTGAGATCTAGATATAGCCTTTTTGTTGTGCAGGGAAAGAGGGCTAAGACTTTGAAATGAAAAGGAGCCAAGCTCCACACATTTTCCGGATTACCTTTGACAAATGCAATAGGAATAGTATTGTGGGAAAGAGTGATTCATTCCTTGCTTTCCATACTTCCTCAGCAGATATTTTCAAGGGAAAAAATGAGCAACATTAGAGTTTGGCATTTAGACCAATGACAGAAACATAATTTACATGCACTTGTTACATCTGTCAGCATGGAGCCTCAGATCAAGCTGTGGCACCTACTTGCTTTTACAGGGCCTAGATTCAAGCCCAGTTATTAAACAAGCATGGTTTTGGAGATTATGAATATTCATTATAGCAGAATTGAGCCAGAACTGAACAGGTCTTTTTGCAGAACCAAAGGATGAATTTTCAAAACTTCACTCTGTATTTCAAGCTGAAGAAATTCCTGTCCTTTTCTCCACAAACACTCATCTCAGTTCTAAGCCTGCCACACCAACAACCACTCTGGCGTACCACACACAAGAGGAACCCACTTTGGCTTTTATATCAGCCATGCTCCAACTGTGTTTGAACCACCTGAATCAGAGTAGGCTGATAAAGGAGACCAGTGAGCTCTTCTCTGCTCAGAGAGCTGGACCAGCTTTCCTACCTAAAATCTCCCTCATGCCCCAAAGAGAAACCTCTTTCTGGGAGGTCACACCTGCAGGCATCTGCCTGGTAATGCAACAGGGTAATGCATCATACTCTGCCAGAAAGAGGTATAAAGCATCTGCCCCATAGGAAGTTTTGTTAAGGTTTAAGGACCAGTTTATGCAATGCCTGTGAATCTTCCCCGGCAGAATTCACACTCTTCTAAATGTTTGAAAACATGTTGAAAGACTGCAAGCCTGGAGTGTGGTGTGAGAGTGCACAGTCATTGCAATAAAATGGTTGGCTACTCTGTTATGATTAGTCAGTTTTAGGCTAAGCTCGTACTTTATTTCTAAGAACATTTCCAGCTAGTTGAATAAATAGCTGAGAAGCACAGGATTCCTGTATATTATCTATTCATAGCAGTGCTTCAGACTCAAATACCTCTGTGACCTTTTCATTCTGGATGTAAGTAACTCACTAATTTCAAAGACAAAAGGTTTGTATTCCTTGAATGAACCAAAATCTGTAAGTGAAAGCAGTGGTAAAGGGAAAGACAGGGCAAGGAAATTTTGTGTTTTATCACTTCAGGAAACGGAGCTAAATACATTGTGCAACTGCACACAGATACGCACACAGGTATACACACACACACAGGAGTTCCATTCATATTATTACTTTAAATTTGATCTCTGTAATTACTTAAAACCTTATTTTGTTCTCAGTGGAAGTGAAGCATTAATTAGAAATGCCACCATCCCACCTCTTTCCCCCCTGGGTGCATGAACTGGCCAGACCAACAGATACACATGCAGTCAGTGCTATAAATCTCTAGGGCAGAGTTTACAGCTCCCCTTGTGCTGCCTGCTCCACACTCACAGGAAGGGGAAAAGACACAAGTGAGCAGGTGCTTTCAGTCTATGGATATGTCTACCTGGACTAGTACACTGTGGGTGCCACGAGCTGAGCAGAAGTGGTTTCACTGTGCCTAACAAAGCACAAATCTGGAGAGTGTTTCTAAGGTCCTAGGTATGTTACCTCAGACTTGGCACTACATCATCTTCATCATGCCATTTTGGGTCAGGGCATGGAGACAGCTGGTTCCCATCTGACTGCAAAATGGCCTGTAGCCATCCCCTGCACAAAGGAGGGTGGAGAAACAGATGGTGGTGCAGTTTGCCCAAGGCCACACAGGAGGTCAGCAGAAGCAAGAGTGGAGCAGACATCCCTATGTCCCTCAACAATGATTCATCACCTGAGTCTGGTAGAGTTTTACTAAGGAGCAGCATATTTAAAGTCAAGGCAAAACTCTATCTATTTTCTCCAGTGCCACCTTTCTGTGAGCAGAGTCACTGGGTATTTGTGTCTGGCAGGACATGGGAACCTTGTGTAGGGTTTTCTTTGATTCATTAAAGTTTGTAATAAATTACCAAACACATAGAAAGAATCCAACACCATCCAAACAGGGGCCAACTTTCACTGCAAGCTTTTGAAATTGTTGTCTACTCACATTACCTTAGCAGCAAATGGTACCCTCATGGGCAGCAGGCTTTTTCTCATCTGTCTTCAGCTATCCAGACAGAAAATCTAAGCCAGATGTTTATGTCACTGCTAGAACCAAAGGAGAGAAACAACGATCTAAGTTAGACACCAATCTAGGGAAGACTTGAATTGCCCTTCAAGGTCTTTTTGTTATAAAACATCTTAGCCAAGTAGTGTAGTCTGGAAAGCCAACATTTAGAGAGCTTACATTTAATATGAGAAGTTAAGTTTGGGGAATAATGCTCTAACTTCAGTAGGGCCAGGTTTCACTCTTTGGTTTTGCCTGTTTATACAATATCTTTATGTTCAACATACAAATACTGCACACAATAGATTAAAATCTGCCTTCTCACTCACATATTCATGGAATTTTTTTAAGAATTGAACTCTGTGGGAGCCCAGTAATTAGAATGGAATTTGTCATCAGCCTCACTCATAAAAATTGTCTGTTTATGTTTTGTTTATTTTCAGGTTATTCATCCCTAAAAGCTTTGTCTTAACTATGGCAGGATTTAATAAAATCAAAAACCCCCCCTTCCTTTAATCCATTTTTGCTTTTCAAGGTGAATTACAATATATTTATGTAGGTAAGTGCTTGTATCCCATTTGAAAGCATAAGAAACACTGTTGACTTGTTGAAGACCTTTTCAGTTTGGTAAAGTTCCATGTGTGCATAAAGCAGACAATTAGTTTTAAAAAGCAGAAATACAATGCCCAAGTTGCAGACTGTCAACTGTAATGTATTTTTATCTTGATAACCCTTTAAAATTGCTAAGATTTTGCACTGATTCCATGTTAGGTATTATAATGTAGCCACTCTGTATACTAGAAAATCACTGCTTCTTCAGGAGCACTTGTTCGTGTAGGTTTTGACTACTGTTTACTGTCTTTTTTTTTTTTTTCTTTTTTTTTATCCTTTAACTACAGGCCATTTCCCTTAAATTACAGGGAACTTTGTTTGAGCTAAAGGAAATAAGATGCTGGTCTTTAAACCCAAGTTAGTGCAGAGCTATACTGTGGTATTCTTTGGAGAAGAACTTTGTATTTGGTAAGTTTCAGGAACTTTATGCCTTTTGGGGAACTGAATGGACTCAGTGGTCCTCCAAGAGAGCATTAGGTTTACTTAAAAATTTTACTTAAAAACAGACCCTGATATTGAGGGTGGAAAACATGGACAGAGGTTGCCCAGAGGGACAGCGGATGCACTATCCCTGGAAACATCCAAGGTCAGGTCGGATGGGGCTCTGAGCAACGTGATCAAGATGAAGATGTCATTGCAGGAGATTGAACTGTAGAGGTCCCTCCCAACCACAATTGTTCTTTGATTCTATGACTGAAAAACTGCTGTGAATGTAGTTGACATGTTGCTAATTATGCAGTTTAACATCCCCAAGGACCAACAAATATTTTGTGACTTTCTCCCTTTTCTACAATTTTCACAGGTTATCTCAAAAGAACATCTTTAAAATATGTGTTCAAAATTTTTCAGAGAAAATAGTCCCTAGATGTGTCTTTTCCCATCGTCTAGAAAGGGACTCTTTGGGTCAGATGAATACAGGGTATACACATTGGACAAGATGCTCCCAAGAATATTCCAGAAAAGCATTAGCCCATTGAGGAGAAGTTACATAGGATCTTTGTCTGTCACTCCACTATACTGAAGTGTGTCTGTTCAGAAACACAGAATCATAGAATGGTTTGGGTTGTAAGGGACCTTAAACATCATCTAGTTCCAACCTCCCTGCTGCAGACGGGGAATATTCCACTAGACCAGGTTTCCTGGAGCCTCATCCCTGGCCTTGAAGGGATGGGGCATCCACAACTACTCTGGACAACCTGTTCCGGTGTCTCATCATCCTCATAGTGAAAAATTTCCTCATAATATCTAATCTAAACCTACCCTTCTTCAATTTACAGCCATTCCCCCTTGTCCTATCACTACATGCCCTTGTAACAAGTCTCTTTATGGCCTTCTTGTAAGCCCTTTTTAGGGCTTTACTGGATGGAGCCTGCTACATCTCCCTGGGACCTTCTCTTTCCCAGACTGCACACTCCCACGTCTCTCAGCCTGTCTTTGATCATCTTAGTGGCCTCGTCTGGACTCATTCCAACAGGCCAAGATCTTGTGCTGGGGGCTTCAGAGCTGGATGCAGCACTCCAGGTGGGGTCTCACTGGAGCAGAGCAGAGGGGCAGAATCCCCTCCCTTTCCCTACTGGCCACACCTCTTCAATGCAGCCCAGGATGCGGTTGGATTTTGAGTCATGAGCATGCACTGCCAAGTCATACTGAGTTTCTCTTCCACAAACACCCCCAAGTCCTTCTCCCCAGGGCTGGTCTCACTCCATTTTCCCCAGGGCTAAACATCCATTGATAAAGGTCTGTAAACTGCAGCATTTTCCTCTTTTGCTTTCTCTTGTCCCAAATCTGCCTTTTCCCTTCATTAATAATTCATATGATCATTTTCATAAATGGAAATTATCTGGTTTTCCTCTCAAATTTAAACAGATTCTACTTGTCTGTAGAACTAGTTTGAATTTCACATTTCTCTTCTCCTTTCTTTTTCATATACAGATGTGGGCTCCACAAAAACATCTATTCCCTGCTTTTCTTACAGGAACACGTTCATTATTTTGTAGGAGGATCTGCAGAAATACAATTGAATATAGAGGATGATGAAGAGGAAACAGTTTGGATTTTCGTGGTTTTTGGTGTGGGTTTTTTTTTGTGTTTTTGTTTGTTTGTTTGTTTGTTTGTTTTTGGGTTTTTTGTTTTTTTTTTTTTTTTTTTTTTTTTTTTTTTTTTTTTTTTGTTTGTTTGTTTTTGGGGTTTTTTTTTTTTTTTTTTTTTTTTTTTGTTTGTTTGTTTGTTTTTTTTTTTTTTTTTTTTTTTTTTCCCAAAATGGAAACTGATGGGAAAATAAAAGCTGTTAATTCAATATTTTTAAAAAATATATCTCTGGCATCAAGGGCTAAACAACCAAGGTATGGGACTCAGTTGCCTATACGGAAATGTTCAGAGTTATTTTAGGCATGCAGGGTACCTATTTAGTTGCCTCTATCTGCTCCTCCATAAGTAGCTCGGAGGCTTTCTAACATGTCTGCCAACATCTGACACTGGCATCTAAAGTAGTTGATCAAAGACTAGGAAAAATACCTTCAAGTGGCATTGTGTGCCTGTCTTTTAATTTTCGTTTGTGGTAATTTGCCATTGTGTTTTCTTTAAAAAAAAAAAAAATCTGATTTTATATTTCTGTTGTTGTTTTTCTCCAGGGAAATCCTATCTTTGAGATATATACAATATTGGTTGATCTCAGGCACTTCTCAGTAGTGATTGCACAGAAAGTGACTGAAGATGCAACTTCCAAACACCACTCACATGTAAAGTACCAGACAGACATCTTTTAGTAATTACTGGGGGAAAATATCTGTTAACAGAACTTTTTGTGCTTGAAGAATATTGTTTGTGGACTAGTGATTCAAAAATTTGTAGAAAGGAGATCTGAGACTAAACACTTGTAGGCTAAAGGACTCACTGAACCCTGACACTTTTTCTCCTGGGGGAAGATGCTGCCTAGTAGGAATGATGTGGAAAAGTCACTACTGTGTTTTTTCTAATGTCTGTTTAGAAAAGAAGTAGTGAAGAGTAGAATAGAATAACCCTTTTATAAGAAACATGCCACACTGTGGGGGTTCTTTGAAGACAAGTCACCTTCACTGCAGACCACAGTAAGATCCTGGAGTTCTGCAGGGGGCTGAGCCCCAAGATGTGTTTCTCTTTATAGTGTTTCTTTTGGCTGACTCTTGGCAGTGCCCTGCGCAGCAGGATGGCTGTACTCAATGTCCTCATCACTGGCCCATCCCTCTTCTGTGTGAGGGCCTGGGGGCTCATTTTAGACTTCTCTTGAAAGCCCATGTACTCAAAATCATCACATTTCCTAATGCTTAAGCACCATGTCTTCTTTCTCTCCATTCATCTACTGTAAAAGACCGATATATTATAGACAGACTGAAATCACCACATTATTTTTGTGCAGATGTGTAATGACTAAAATATACACAGATTTTATAGTCCTAATATTCCTTTGATGACTACCAACCTGAGCTAGTAAAGCCCCTTAAGCAGTTCTAATTGTCATCAAAGATCAGATGGGACTGTACAAACTAAAGGTGATGAAAGTGTTGTATGAGATGCCTCTGTAAAAAATTCCATCTTTCATTCAAGTAATTTCCTGGCAATACCCCTGTGAACAGCAAAGAGAATTTTGTGTGACTAAGAATTGGTTGAAGATGGCAAAGATAGATCTACACCCTGGGCATCACTTGTTGTAAGAAACAGGGCTGGGATGTATCACATCCTTAATTCAAAACAACTAGTAAACTGAGGGTCTTCCTCATCTTGGTTTACATGAAATAATTCTATTCTTATCTCTTTTTTGCTGTTGGATCTTTACTGAAAGGGAGAGTTTGCCCTCCTGTGGAATGGATAGCCTGCTCTGCTAAAGCCTTCCTTGTGTGCAGGGATCCCTAGTTCTGTGAGAGAACTAAGGTCTAGTAAAGCCCCTGATGCCCTTTGCCTCTTGTTCAAGCCCCTCCTGGCAGTGTTATTCCCTGACCTGCAGACCTACCCTGAGCAGCAGCTTTGGAAAGGCTACTTCTTCAGAGCCACATCCTCTCACACACTCCTTGGTTTCCCCAACTTTGGGGCGAGTTAAGGCAGAAGACATATTTCTGTTGGCTGTGCACTATCCTTGGGAAGTATAAAACCAGAAAACATTGTCAGGCTCCTGCCTCCAGCCTCTTCCCTGAGGGGATTCCAGAGTTTTCTGAGGAAACTAGGAGTGGCATGACAGCTGCGACTGCCCTACACACCAACACAGACCTCCATGAGTAAATGACCTTGTGCTTGGCTGTTTTCCTGCTGTAGCTGGTACAAATACTCTTCCATTCCAGAGCTACAAACCCTTCCCATCATATAGATGGGTCATAAGAGTTCCACCACCTTTACAATTCTGCCCAAGATGCAATATTAGCTGACACGAATTATGTTTTAGCAGATATTTTTTCCATACATGGAAAAATTAATTTAACCTTTGTGACAACTTGCCTTAAAATAAAACATAAGATACACACAACTTTTCTGTGGCTTCATTTTATGTTTCCTAGGAGCTAAGGAACCAGAAGAATGTTTCCTTAAGAAGCTTTAAAAAAATTTCCTGTGTTAGTAAGGGTAAAGGTACAGCAAAACAAGGTATGAGTGGATGGAACAACAAGCAAATCTGTTTAAAGAACTCCTTCTCTCTGCAAAGTTAACAATGACTGAATAGTAAATTGTTTTTTAATAAGTTTTGTATTCTCCTGGGGTATGGTTAAAGGGTTAATTTAACGCTTGACCCATTAAAACCGTTGAGTGCAGTGAGAACCTTGTAAGGCTGATCAGATGATTATTGCTGGAAGATAAGTGGCTGAAAACCGAGCCTCACTAGTTCAGGTAATCAAGGGAAATTGGCATAAAAGAGAAGATGCGGCTGAGTAAAGACAGAACAGCTACCTGAGATTCTATTACTTGTCGTCTTTCAAGCATAATAATGAGATTATAGTAACCCTAAACTGGCTGAAAACAGAAATCTGGCTGTCTGTCAAGTTCATTGTGTTGAGTTTTACAACACTCCAGATCTGGTTCCTCTGAACCTACAATAATTATACCAGGAAGACAGGCTCAAAGAAACCCTTTTCAACCTTGGACCTTTGTCAGGTTTTGGCTTATGACCAGAGTACCATTGTTTATGTCATGGGAAAGAAAAAAGAAAAAAGAAAAAAAGAAAAAAGAAAAAAAAAAAAAAAAAGTTCATGTTTATTATTATTTTTTCATCATGCAATTCTTAAAAAAATATTGCCACAAGTCTTTCCTCACTCCAACTGTCACATTGCCTTGTGATTTTATGAATGAACTTTTTATAGAACCACAAGCCCCTCGGCTTCTCCGTTGTTACTCTAGTCAGAGCCTTTTGCTGGAATAATTTTTTATGCCTTTCATTGACACAGTGTCACATCACACATGTGGTGTAGTGCTCCTAGTTCTTAAAAAATAAAAAACTACATGAGAGGCAGAAACTCAGAGTCAATTATGTTACCCTCAAAGGAACACCTGTTTCCAGCACGGACTAGTCTTAAACTCAGGTTGTTTTGTTGTGGAGAGTTGACACAAACATGGGATATGAGATCTTGTTTTGAGACCAATTTGCGACTGTAGCTGTAAGGCTGTAGTTCAGGAAGGCCTTTAGGCACGCTTGGAGTCCACTTGGCTTCAGCTCTGTCAGTTGCACCATTTCTCCTGCTCAGAGGGAGCCTCTACCTGCCCTTCCTTCTGTCTTGGTTTATGCCCATATAAATGCTTTTCCAGGTCAGTGTCAGCTTGGGCTCCTAGCAGGAAAAAGTAGGAAGTCGCACCCATGATTCACCAGACTGCGAAAAAATGATCAGGTTAAAAGTCATTAATTATTATGGAAAGAGCCGTGTCAGAGGAAGGTGTCACCAGCCTCTTCCTGGAGGTTACTGTTGTTGCTGTTGCATGGGCAAAGCTGCCTGGGGTAGCCTGGATGAGCTGGGCAGTTGGCATTAACCTGGCCGCTTTCTGCCAAAGTTCTTTACAGGACTGCTCTCACAGCCAGGGCTGCTGGAACAGTAACCTCCCACCATGGTCAGGGATCAGTACCTCGGCATAGTACTGCTGTCAGTTAGCATGGCAGTAAGAGGAGACATCTTACACAGCTTCAAGCCTCCATGCAAGAGGCGCTGATCTCCTGGCCCCTGGTGCTGGCAGAAAAGCTCTTTTGCCCCATATGTTTTGCAGTCTTGCGAGCTGATTGAACTGAGTTGCCAAAGAGCCCTTACCCCTGCTCTAAACTGTATCTCCCAGAGGGAATCAGAGCACAGGAATGTCAACTTGCAGTTCCAAAAAGTCCTTCAGACACAGATCAAGCTCTAAGGACAAGTATGGACTTAGGAATATGATTACATGCTTTGTTCAATGGAGATTGTGCTTGGAGCAAGTGTGTTCCAAACAGACACCAAGCATGTGCTAAGGTTTGTGCCCACTGCAGGATCTCCCATGATTTTTTATAGGGTATTGGGTTCTGACATTGTTCATGAGCTGCCTTTATTCCCATTTTCAACTCCCAAATACGCAGGCAGAAAAAGTACTACTGTTTGTTGAATAAGGATAATGACTACCACTGAGGTACCTTCCATGGTTGCCATGAATTGGCAACCACTGGTAAATACTTCTTAAATCACAAATATTTTTAAGACCTTAACAACAGATGTCAGAGCCCAATTTTCAGGGCTCCTATTTCTTAAATGCGAAGTTTTTATCTCAGTGCTTTTTCTGGAAAGGTCACATTGTATGGGCCCTTTCTTGTGTGAGCTATACAGAATGGTCCAATGGCTTTAACCTTCAAACTGAACAGAATTTCTGGAAGCAGTGTGTTTCATTAATTACACGGTAGATGTTTTTACTGCAGAACTATCTTCCCTGTTTTTCAGAAAATCAGATTCTTTGTCTCATAACTAATAACCAAGGCCCTCAGAATCACCAAGTTTATATCAAAGCAGAGCTAAATTATGAACAACCTTTGCAGTCTCAGGCCTGTTTCTCAAAAATCAAAGTCTATTTGAAGATGCCTTGCAGTATCTAAATCACTGGCTGTGAGAAATGAAAATACATTGTACTATGGTACTTGCAATTAATACAGGATCTATGTTGCCAAACCTTCAAAGCCCTTCCAAGCTCTGGAAGTCAGGAAGATGGAACACTACAGTTAAAGAGACTGGCGAATTTGGCATCAAATCAGATATTTTTCACTACAAACTTCCGATTCATCAAAATGGAACCATTTCATGGAAGTCTTAAAATATTGGGTGTAAAATCATGGAAAAACCACATTGTATGGGCCTTTCTCATGTGAGCAACAGAAACCCATTCCTTCCTGGGGAACATCCCTTCTAGGGTTGAGCAGAGAAAGATCACAACATAGTCCAAGCTGTCCAGAGAACAGAGAGGTGCCCAAATATTCCACGCACAGTGCTTTCGTTTTCTCTCCCCAGCCATGCACCTGATCCCATATGTACTCTCATGGACTCAGGAAGAGCTCACAGACCCCATGCTTCTGCCATTTGCAATTGAACATGCTTGGTAAGATGAAATGTGTTAATGCCCACTTGCACATGGAACAGCAAGTTTGGCTAAGGTAGAACTGAGAAACTCATTCTTCACTCTTCTGTCCTATAAGCATATTAGTTCATACATACCTGACATGAATCAATTACTGTTTAATACTAACATGGATTTAGGACCTCATCTTCATATATTAAAAAATTACTTGCGTGAGTAAATGAAAGAGAAATGTGAAAAGAAACAGGAATACTTGAAGACCAGCACAAGTCCTGAAAGCAAGGACTTAAGTATGCTTCACTTCAATTGCCTCAGTGTTAGCAACTCTGAAATAAAGAATGTTTATAATATTGAATGAACCTCTGCAGTGATGTTAAGGCCAAATATTATGAAGGAACTACGGGGAAGCTGCAGAGTTAATAGAACTGAATTGAAGCAAGGATTTTCAGAAGTGACTTAATCTGAGGCTTGAAAACTGAAAGAACTTTAATCCTTGTTGAGAAACTGCTGGCTCCCTTCACCCAAACATATTTATATAGATATTTAACTGATTTCACTAGTGAACAAGCTAATGTATTCTAGAACAATTTATTTTAAAATCTGAACTGTAAAATTATGCTACAAAGTTTATTAAACTTTCAGGTGTTACATTTTGACATACTCAGATCTTTCCTTAACAATGACAGAATGCTACACAAAAATACTGCATTTCATCTGGTGCAGGTCTTTATCTTATCTTGACAGATTATTGTTGGTTAAATTGTAGAGCTGACTTAAAGGCAGGACTCTTCAAGGGAGTGAGAAATTAAGGCTTCACCAAATGGTAATAAAGCTATTAAAAATGCAAACAGAAAACAGCTACACTGTACAGGTTAGACAGCTAATCCAAACTAGCAGTTTAAAAAAGCAGAGCAATTACACTTTTATTTAAATGCAAGGAATACGAGCAAGAATAGAATGAGGTGCCTTGTTTAAATGCATTCTTTTGAATATTTATTAGAAATAATACATGTAGTTAAGCCACTTATCTGATTTCAGTGAATAAGTAAAATGAAAAAGATCAATTTTCATAATTATACTAAAGAAGTCTGTCTTTCATAAAAATCTCATTAATAACACCATTATTACTGAAGAAATATCTCAGTATTATTATTGTTATTCTAATTATCAGGAAAATGCTACTGATAATGTTGTCATAAAATTCCTTTTTAGTATCCTATTAAGGAAGATAGACTAAGTAGTGGTTTAAGTTAAATCTAGATACTAAGTGGCATTTAGAAAAAAAAAAAACATTCTTTGTGTATTTGGATAAAATACATTATGTGTATAATTACATAAATTACTTCAGGTTTGGGAAACAGAGGCATATAGATAATGCTTACATGCATATGTATATTTATATCTACAGAACTACATAGCCAGCTTGGAAGGAAACACACTGAGACATGCAAGCAGAGTAACAAAATGTTGCCTGCAGAAAAAAAATAGTTTCTCAGAAAAATTTTAACAGACAGTTGCACTTATTTTTCATCATAATTATTACAGGGCCTGTCAATCCTCACTATTTTTAATACTCATCTGGATTTATTAAATTGCTAAAGATCTGGGGATCCTCTAGATATGAATATTAGAAAGGGCATATTACCTTGCACAGGAAGGAAATTTTAGCTGCTTATATCCATTTTTCCAGCATGATTCAAAACTAGGCCAGCGTGGGCTGCAGCACAGAGGAGGGAGCCACAAGGATTTTTGGAGCTGGAACCTGACAGTTCTTCATTCTTACGACAGACAAGGAGCTGGGCAGCCAACATGGATAGAGAAGAAGAGAATTTGTTCCTGATTCTCAATACATGGGCTGGCACCATGTTGAGGTGCAGGCATGGAGACCAGAGCCTTGGCCAGACAAACAAGACAGCTGGCTCCCCATCCAAAAAGCTGACTAACAAATAATAGCCATGGTGGCAACCAAAGTCAATAAAAAGCAGGTATGCTGGCTTCCTTGGAAAGTCCAAGGCTGTGAAGAGGTGTCTGAAGCAGGAGGCCTCTGGAAGAGAAGGAGACAGTTGGAAATGCTGCTCAAGTTGTTGTGGGAAGGCAGTCTGCTGTCCTGCCGCCCTCTCTGGGCTCTCACACCATGCAAAAAGAAATATGCTGCTGGCAGCATAACAATCTTGTAACCCGCATCCCTGGAAAAATAATGTGATAAGACATATTCAGGTTTATGAAGCAATAGCTTTTCATTGATTTAGATGGTTCTGTTAATTTCTGGTTCTGCTTTCATAGCCACAGCAACTTAAGTTATAGTGTAAATGAGATCATTTGACAGTACAAGAAGATGCTGGTGTGTGGGAGGCAATAAAAAGAGTAGTCTAAAGGACACTTGTCTGGCCGGGTCTTGATTGTTGATATACACCTGTCCTTAAATGCACAAAACCATGGAGGGCAGTGATTGGAAGAATGGCTGTTTACCGTAGCACTGATTAGGAAATGCCTACAGGCATGATTAAGGAGGATCTAAGCAAAAATTCAAGGCTTTTCCTGAACGGGGTTAGAAAGAAACACATTCCAAAGCAGATCATAGACTGTTTTTGCCTTGATACATATTAATTTTTGTTAATTGGTCTTGTGGTCTGAAAAAAGCCCTAGCAGGTGAAATTTGTTTGTGTCTATAACTTGACTACCTTTTCTTGAATTAAAACACTTTGAGAAAATTCATTTATCTGAGTACAGAGAGTCAGGTAACTTTCAGAAACAAATTCCAGTGTATTGCAATCACTGAATGCAATAAAGATCATCGTACTTGTACCAATGTTTCTCGGGTGGCATTTGCCACTATGCATGAGTTAGAGCAAACAGAAACAGCTTTTATCACAGCAGAATGTCATGATCTGCACTTAGGGTTCAATCTTTCCATCGACTATGTGGGCAAAAATTGACATACCTCAGAGAGTAGGATTGAATTCTCCACTTGTTTTAGAAAGTGTTCTAAAAATAAAATCAATATAGGGAGTTGCAAAAATAACTTTTTTTTTTTTTTTTTTTTTTTTTTTTTTTTTTTTTTTTTTTTTTTACTTGCTAGGGAGAACTGCATAAATTACAGCTTTATTTTCTTCTACTTGAGAATTATGTAAGTTGTATGAAAAGCTCAAAATAATTTTATACAACCACTGTGCTTTTGCATCTGCGTGTCTTTAGTGATTTCTTTTTTCCTCCTTTTTTTCTTTCCCCCTTTCTCTTGTTCTCTCTCCTCCACTCTCTGTCTCTCCATGACTCAGGCAAGCAGACATAGGCACACACTCTTCAGTAATAAGGGCATATTCCATAGGCAACCCACAGTTTTCACGCTTGAAAGTGTTCTCGTGGCTTCCAGTATGATTTTTCTCAGCTTAGTTGTATAACCTGTCTGCAGGACAGATTTATTTCAGTTGATCTCTTGGGTGCACACTTAGGGCAGGTTTCACCTAGCCAATCTCGAGTCTTCATCCCACTGTTTAGATTTACTGTGGATACTTTGTAAATAGTAGCTACTTTTAAGAAGGAAGAATACAAATAATAATAGAAGTGCATACTCTTCAAGACAAGAACCATCTCCTCTTCTCCAGCACTATTTCTGTAACTGTAAGAAAGCAAATCATAATTAACTAGGGACCCAAAGATTCCTCATATTCCAGCTAAATCCTGCAATTTTCCTGTCCAAAAACCCTCACTAGATTTTCTTAACAAAAAAGTTAAAACCTATAAAACAGTGAAGTTTCTGTCCCCAGTCTCCCTGGGAACAGGGGCTTCCTGGGGTTGTGTGTGCAGTCAAACCTGCATTCACAAAACCAGCAACAACACTCACACTAACCCAGGTGTGCTCCCACCCTCACAGCCTTTGATTATGCGATCACAAAGCCACAGGCTCCCCCAAACCATAGCAATTTTGTCTACAAAGTTGGGCACATGGGTGTTCTACAATATTCTTTTAGTCCAACCCAACTACTTTAATTGGTGTGTCAGAACCTTTGCTGCTGTAATCGCTCCTCTCTCAGACGTTCACATTAACAAATTGTTCAGCCTTGATGTGCTGTGTACTTACCAAAAGGAAAACCTTGTTCTCTTCTGGAGATGGTACTTCAGAAATGTAAGCATGTAGAAATGTAGAAATGTCATTTGATGAGCTGAGTGCCTTGTTTGTGACTCTATCTCCTACATAAAGTTGTACCTGCTTTGTGTTTTTTCTGGGTCCAGTCCTCAGGTTCTTTTAGGGCTTGCATTCACTGATCAGTGTGTTAGATCTCTTTTCCTTCTCCATTTCCTTTTCTTCTCTTCTCCTCTCCTCTCCTCTCCTCTCCTCTCCTCTCCTCTCCTCTCCTCTCCTCTCCTCTCCTCTCCTCTCCTCTCCTCTCCTCTCCTCTCCTCTCCTCTCCTCTCCTCTCCTCTCCTCTCCTCTCCTCTCCTTCCTTCTTTCCCTTTTTTCTTTTCCATTTTCCATACTCTTAAGAATCTGCCCTTGTTTACTGGAGCCTATCCAGAGAAGGGCAATGGAGATGGTGGAGGGTCTGGAGCACAAATGCTGTGAGGAGCGGCTGAGGGAGCTGGGGTTGTTTAGCCTGGACTAAAGGAGGTTCAGGGGGAACCTTATCCCTCTCCACAAGTACCTGGAAAGAAGCAGTAGCGAGCTGGGTGTTGGTCTCTTCTCCCAAGAAACAAGCAATAGGACAAGAGGAGAGGGCCAGGGTTTAGGCTGGATAAGGAAAAATATCTTCATGGAAAGGGTCATCAATCACTGGGACAGGCTGCTCGGGGAAGTGGTGGAGTCCCCATCACTGGAGGTGTTGAAAAGACATGTAAATGTGGCTCTTGGGGACACAGCTGAATCGTGGCAGTTGTGGGTTAGCTGTTGGACTTGATGATCCTGAGTATCTCTTCTGACCTAAATGACTGTGTCATTCAGTAACTCAGGAAGAGAAGAGTAATTTAAAAAAAAGAATTCCCAGAAAAATTCTTGGCATGTATCTATACATTCAAGTGCTACCTTTCACATTTTAATTAGACTAAACACAGAAATAATATTTATAGTGGGATTTTCATCCTGCAATGAGATCAGAAAGTATCATCTCTGTACAAAAGTGCCACAGCTTCCTGAAACTACTTTTATGCATGAAAAATTGAATTTGTTCACTTTGGAATTTTTTAAGATCTGAAAGAAAACATTAGTGAAATAATTGCTGAGTCCAGGAAATTACTGCAAAGTGATATGTGACCCCTAATATCTCTTGGCATTACTGTAGGTGACTGTGCTTTGGGCCAGACACTGAGAATTTCTAGAGAGAAAGCGCAGGCTACAGCAGATAGATAGCATTTTTCTTTCTTAAAGGTATCTTTCTGTCTCATTTGACTTCTGTGTCCTGTGGCCAGTCTCTCTCTCGGAGCCTTGGCTCCATTTTCACCCTGGCTAGCTCTGGAGACAAACCACAGTTGGAAGGATTTTTCCTCAGCGTTCCAAAACCCAGGAGTGGCCGGGAACCTTTCCCTTAGCAGAGAGAGCGAGACCCCATTGATGGCAAAGGAAGGTCTGCACTTGATCCGGGGCAAAACCAGGGCTTCATTCAGTCTTTCTTCTGTGGTCCTGCCCCAGCCTGGGTCAGGAGCCCCGTCCCAGTCCCCGAGCCAAGAAAACCTTCCCATGTGTTGCTCTGGCTTATATTCGGGGAAGGGGCTAAAGGCGGGGACAAGCCACTACCCAATCAGGGGTAAGGTGGGTGTGGAACAGAGTTGGATTACATTCCAGTGTGGGAGAATGGGTGGGGAAAAAGGTCAGGGACTAACTTTGGGATAGTACATTTTCCAGGGGAACAGGGGGGTACAGAAGAAACCATTACAAAACCCAATATAAAAATGAAATACAATATAAAACCAAATTATACACAGCAACAGTGTCCCTGTTCCCAGGAGAGAAGGTCAGGAAAAAGAAGATTTTGTAAACCACTGGATGTTAAGTTAAGACCAAAAAAGCTTCTTCAGTCAGGGCAGACGCATAACTGCTCCTGCTTTGCTCCAAGGAGTAAAACTGGCCCTTAGGAATGTGAACTGAGCACCTCAGATGGGCAATAAGAAGAACTCACTTCAAAGCATGCCAGGGAGTATTTGACAAACAGCCTCGTGAAAGTTAGAGAGAAGCCATGTCCATTAATGCCCACCAAGCATTCCTTAGATACACCTGTAATCCTTTCTCCACCAGTATTAGCATTAATTAACTGCATTGGCTTGTTTCCTTTGATTTCTAAATCTGGTGTAACCTTTAAACTTCAAATATTTTTTTTTGTTCTGTTACACAATTCAGATTCTCCACAACAGTTCCTGTAGATTTCACCATGGCTCCATATATAATTTATCTTCACACAAAGCTGTTGTTGAGTTAACATTATGCAGAAAAACATATACCCCATCACTCCAGGCTCTCCACCCTAATTTCTCATCTGATATTGGAGGTGTATTACGACTTTTATTTCTATTTGCCACTTTAGGGGAAGGATATGTTTATAATTTATAATAACAATACATATGTTTATGGCTAAAGGATATTTTCTGTCTCCAAGTGGGAAGGCAAATAACCATTTTCAGTCGCTACTTATTAAATAAAATTGTAGCTACTAAATGGCCAACTTTAGCCATTTTTTAAGTCTAGCCATTCAGTTAGCATGGCTTTCCCATCCAGAAGATATTTACCCTTAAGAAAAATTACAGGAAAAATGGATATATGGGAAGGGGGGGGGGGGGGGCAGAATGATTCATAGAAAGAGTCATGGTCCCTGTGGAGCTATTCTTTGTTTCACAACACAATCTGTGCTGTAATCCTGTCTGCTCAAAAAAGAGTGTAAAAGGGTCTGTTATTTCACCCCTCATTTACATGGTAAGAGTGTGTTTTGATCCCCAACAGCTGAACAAAGAAAATACAGTAGCCAATGCTCTTAATGTTTACAGTAACATGCTTTTTCACAAAGGAAGGGGTCAAAATAACTCCGCTAATAGTCCTCAGAAAGACTGATTTTTGTCTTCGCTGTGACAAACATCAACCCGCCTTGGCTGTGAGATTTGCCCTCATTTGAAGGTCCAAGGCTCTCTTACAGGTTCCTCTTTCCAACCAGTGTGGTTGATGAGCTGACCCAGCATGTGCATAACTGCTGCGTGTCATCTTTGGTGCTTGGAGCTCCTCAAACCATTAGGACTTATGGGGAGACGTGGTTCTTTGAGGTGCATAAACTTCACAGAATCATAAAGTATTTATGGCTCTAAGGAATCTCCAGAAACTGGTTCACCACTGCTGCTCAGTCAGGGACACCTAGAGCCAGTTGGCCAGGACCATGCCTGGACTACTGACATATCTCCAAGGACAGAGACTCCACAAACCCTCTGGACAACCTGTGCATGTGCTTGATCATCCTCAAGGTAAAGCAGTTTTTCATATATAAAAGGAGTTTCCTGAGTTTCAGGTTGTGCCCACTTGTCTTGTCACCACTGAAAAGAGCCTGTCTCTTTCCATTCAGATATTTTTATAAGCTGATATGATCCCTCTGGGTCTTCTCCAGGCTGCATACTCCCAGCTCTCTCTGCCTATCTTCATATCAGAGGCGCTCCAGCCCCTTAACAATCTTCATGGACATTCATTTGAATTCCTCCAATATGTCTGTGTCCTCTTGTACTGGTACTCTCTCTTGGAGAATCCAGAGCTGGACACAACCATCTGCTTGTGCTGAGGACAGTGCCACAAGTGCTGAGGAGAATGATCACCTCCCCTGATCCACTGGAAAGCAATACTTGCTCTCCAGCTGGGCAACCCCAGCATGCACTAGTACCTCCCCAGCTGCAGAACTTTTCACTTCCCCTTGTTGAACAGCTCATATCTTCAGCCTGTCAAGGTCCCTCTGGATGGCAGCATGACCCTCACATGTCAGTCAATCTTCCAGTTTTGTGTCATCTACAAATTTGCTAAGGGTGTACTCTGCCATGTCATCCAGATCATTAATGAAGATGTTCAACAAAACTGGTTCTCTGGGGTACACTGCTAGTGAGAAGTCTCCAACTAGACTTCATGAGACTGACCACCACCCTCTGGGCCCAGTCATTTCATCCAGTTTTGAATCCACCTCACTGTTTGCTCACCAACTCATAATTCAACAGTGTCAAAAGCCTTCTTAAGCCCAGGTAGAAATTCCACTGCTCTCCTCTCATATATCCTGACAGTCGTTGCAGCATAGAAGGTTACCAAGTTGGTCAAATATGACTTCCCTTTGATGAAGCCATGCTGACTACTTCTTGATAACTTTCTTGTCCTTCAGGTGCCTTGAAATTATTTTCAGGATGGTTCCAACACTTTCCAAGGGATCAAGGTGAGTCTGAGCAGCCTCTAGTTCCCTGAGTCTTCCTTCCCTTCTTGGAGAGTGGAGAAGTATTTGCTTTTCCCCAGCCTTTGGGAAGTTCTCCCAATTACCATGGCTCATCTAAGATCACTGAGAGTGGCCTCACAGTTCATAAGTGACAGCTGCTGATTCCTCATCGTTTGGCTGTGTATCTCATCAGGCCCCACGGACTTCTGTATGCTTGCTTTGTTTAAGTGCCCCAAGGTCTGATCTTCTTCCACCAAGGGTACATTGTTCTTGCTCCAACCTTCCCTCTGGTCTCTTAGGCCTGGGATTCCTGAAGGCTGTTCTTCCTAGTAACGACTGAGGCAAAGAAGATGTGAAGTACTTCATGTCCTGCATAACCAGGTCCCCAGTCTCCTTCAGCAGTGGGCCCACATTTTTGTTAGCCTTCCTTTTTTCACCTGTATGCTTAAAGAAGCCCTTCTGTTGCCTTTGCCGTCCCTTACCATATTCAGTTCTGGTAAATCTGACTGTGATTTTTTTTCCACTGAATGCTGGGCTGACACATTGGGTTTCTGCAGCTCAGGGGATTATTGTGATGAAGAGTTACAAGAACATCAAGACCCAGAGGATGGTATTCCTTGTCATCTTGTCTAACTGTGGACCTGGAGAAGCATCAGTTGAAGGGAAGGTACTGCTAGTGTTGCTACCCAAACACTGTGACAGGACTGTCAGCCTGGGTTGAAAGCACCATTGAACCCAGACAAGAGCTTGCTGGGATAGATGGGTTGGATATTAAGAGTGTAGGAGCTGTGTTTAAGTCTGTTTAAGTCACAAAGACTGTGACATTAGACACTATTAGTCTAGTTTTATTCCCATAACATGGTCACCCTGACATCTTTACTGTATTCATGCTAGTTCACACCCAAATCCCTTCTCCAGTAAGTTACTTGTTTTCCTGTGGAGGGAAATCTTAGTGCAGCTGATAGGCCAGTTTGCTGAAGGACACATGACAAATAAGCCACTTGGCTGTGGCTAACTCTGCCTTGAGCCATCCTGTAAACTCTCCCACATGTCCTTGCACAACCTGGCATTCCCATACCATCCTGCCCTCTCCCACGTCACATATCGCTCATTGTCAGCATCATGCTAGAGAACCCCTCCGCTGTAGGCTCTGAACTGCTTTACATTGAAAAGTCACTTTAAGCTGAAGTCCCCAAAATTCTGTCAAGAGTGATGTCTCAAAATCACAGGGTACCAGCAAATACCTGGTTTAGGCTAGGGCAGACAGCATTATCCTAGAGCATGGGAATCACCAGCCAGCCTCACATTTGACAGGGGTCCCAAGATGTCTCGCCAGTGCACTCCGCAGAAGGTGTGGATATAGCATAAAATATAGACTCTGTGTCTGTGCATTTTAGTTTATACTGTTTTTCTGATTGGCAGTAAATGTAACTGGAGGAAGAAGAGTGAAAATGAAATGTCACTAAAGACAACTCACACATTGTCCTGTAGGTGTTCAAGGGGCAAGCTCCCTACTGTGGAGCACTGTGATTGAAGGCACCTGGCACTGACAAGGAGACAAGAGCCCACTCAGCTAGGTGCCGTGGGAGATCCCTGTCAATTCAGTGGAGGGAAGAGAGCTGATCTCCAAAGACTGCATGCTGCAAAGGCAGCTGCCCAGAGATGCCAGGAGAGGAGATCTGCCTGAGCTCCTCAACACTTCTGCAGGCAGCCGCTTCTGCTGCTTCAACTTCGTGATAAGGCTCTCTTTGTGGAGTGGATATTCCTGGCAAAAATGGTTTTGTTTACTTTTGAGAGAGAAAGAGAATTTATCTTCTGTCCTGGAATTAGGTGGCATTTAGTTTACTCTGAATGCATTTAGATCATAAAGTAGCTCAGGCAAGAGATTAGTCACCAAAATTTCCAAACTCGGGATTTTTAAAGATTTTTGAAAGCTGACTCTGAGTACCTAACAAACTGAGGCTGAACAGTGAAGGAGACTGTTTTGGGCAGTTACCAAGGAATAGAGGAAAAATAGCCTTGGACACCCCAAAAACATTGTCGAAAGCATTAGGCTAGTTACTGGAGAGCAGAGTTGTGATTGATTGGTTAAACTCCGATTGTTTCTCAGTTTAAAACAAAGATATCCCTTGTGATTATTTGGTGGCTTGAGATCAGGTCTCGTATTTATACCAGTACTTGTGATACATTCACACATTACATTACAGAACAGCTGCCATTGTAATATATGTTCTGAAAATTGGCAACAGACCCCTGAAGTGTAAAGAAGCACTGGCAATGTCAAAAGTGGTATCGAAATTTCTAAAGCATTGATAATTTTATATGTGTGTTATAATGGCCATAAGAAGTTTTCCTAGATGTATGTCTCCTACTAATGGTGTTCTCCCTCAGAAAGAGACACATCAGATATGTCTTCGACACATAAATTACTTTTCCCCTGTTAAGCTGAACTTGTCTCCACTAGATTCCTTTAATTGCTCAACAAATCCTCCAGTATCTTGTTTACCTAAAGAAACTTTCCTCTCTCTCTGACCATTCCTCCCTCAGACAGTTCATCTAAAGCCTTCATATCTGGGCAGTAGAGGAAGATAAATCTGTGCCAGCAGTGCCTGCAAGAGGACCCTGCGCCCCTCCTCGTGTCCTTCTGAACTGGCTGCTGCTTCTTGCTCACCTGTCAATACCCCAGCAGAAGAAGAGCCCCATGGTCACAGATGGAACTGTGATGGGGAGGGTTTTGCAGGGACCTAGCTGTACCCTTCCCATGTCAAAAGATACAGGGGGACGCATAGTGTGTGACAAATGATTGTGGCAATCTCAAGAGTGCAGCCAGCATCAGCCTTCTGAGAGCGCTAGGCAGGCCCTTACAAAATAGGCTGAATTTTGCTGTGGTCCCCACAACATCTTTTTCCTTCCTTGGTGTGGGGTTCCATGCAGTTGTTCCTATTGCCTGTCAATAAATTGCAGACTGGACCAAATGTAACTCAGTTTGTGTACATATTACTACATGGTTTTAAATTACTACAGAGTTGTAGTTTGTGAGGGAGTGCAGCGAGGAACAGGACCACTGAGCAAAGATCCTACTGAACACCAAAGACCTGGTAGCTCTGCATTAGTCAAAAGTGACAAAAAACAGTGTGGGCATCTTTTTTAAAACCACTAATTCCCTCAGAACTTCTCCCAACAGGCCTGAGAAGCAAAGATCTGGTCATGCCATTCAGAAGGAGGAATTTCATGGATGTGTCACAGGTAAATGCTTGCATTAGTAGATGCCATTGGCATGTGTTTATATAATTATATTTTATACTTTTTATTATATAATTTATAACATTTATTAATAATCTAATGACTCAAAAATGTGAAAGATGTGCCAGAAAAAGCCCAAAGAAATTACAGTATGTTCCTTTCCCAGAATAGCATGAAGATGAATTGAAGGCAAAAAGGAGCATTGGGACCACGGATCTAAGAAGAAAATCATATAATGAGTCCCTTCAATGAGACATTGACAACTTCCTCAGCTGTCCCTCCTTACATGTTCTTCAAATGGAAGAGAATTAGGGGGAAAAAACCCCAAATACATAGAAATTCTGGGCAACAGATTTCTATTTTGGTAGTTTCCAGTGTTACAACATTGTTTTGTTCTCACTGGCAGTACCTCAGCCATCTTCACCAAAGGGAAAAAAAAAAGGGGGGGGGGGGGGAGGGGGGAGGGCTGTGTATTTTGAGGAAAACCCACTGTCAGATGATCATTCCGACCAACCTTATCAGGGAGATGATAGCCAAGTGATGCTGATCCTCAAAGACAAAGAGAAAACTCTTGAAATTCATAGATGACAGACATGGGTCAAGACATGTGGACTCAAGAATGGGTCAGATGAGGGAAGCAACTGTGAGTTTCAGAAAACAGAAAATATATAACTATCAGCATGTAATAAATGAAAACATTGTAGTACTGAATATATCACCTTGTTGGCAAGGAATAATTTAGTCTCCAAGAACACATATAAATGGAATCATAAGAAATATGGCAGTGCTTGTTGAAAATCTGACCCATTAAAAGGTGAATCAGGTGAAGAGACAAAGCCACATTTCTAGGGAGCCTCAGTGCATGGCAGAGACACAGAGGTGCTTGTACAGCCCAGTAAAACTGACTGATGGACTATAATAGAGACTGCTAGGGAGTGAGGGGTACTTAGCAGAAAAAGGTGTCAGCATTCTGTCATGCAGCAGATGTCAGGAGAACTGCAGTTGATCCCCAGAACACATTTTAAGATAACAGAAAATGCAGTGATTATGCAGGTATATTAAAGAATAGGCATAGCAGAAAGTTCTGAACTGTTTTGTTCTTTTTGTACTTGAGAACAGAGCATAGAAGCATATGAGATTTAGACTTTTTTTTTTTTTTTTTTTTTTTTTTTTTTTTTAATGCTAGTGAATGAAAATGGGCATTAAATTTGTCCTAAGCTTGTGACTTCACATCATAGACTCCCAGGAACAACATATCAGAAAAATTATTTGTTATTCCTGCTGACTTTCAAAGAACCCTTCTATATTTCCAATTGAATTGAAGGCCCAGGAATCTTGAAGCTTGAGCTAGGTCGGCTCATCCCTGCCTACAAAGAAAATGAGATTCTATTTCCCAGCGGGAAAGCAGAAATTAATTCATAAGTCCAACACCCTGTTTATTAGTTCCACTCACCAGTAATGGACACAAAACAAATCTGTGCGACTTGGGGGACTGGTTACTGTGGGAGAGCATTAAACATGAATAGTGAAGTCACTGATCCAACATGCAGTGGGCTGAAATTGGCTGAAATATGTTCCCAGCAAGTATTTCTTGAATACTTATAACAACAAAATACAAAACCCCCCTAAACTGTTCCAACTGGTTTGTTAACGATAATAGCCCATCATTTGGGGGATATACTGCTTGCCATAACTGTTTGTCCATCCCACCTGCTGATGGAAGAGAGCTCTGGCTGAGTGGACAGATGTTTTTCTGCTAACTTTGACAACACTTGGGTCCACGGTCCTTGACCAGAGGAACTAATTAAGTAGTGAAATCAGCTCTTTGTAAGACAAGAGGAAAGAAAGGGTAGAACAACTGAAGAACATGAGGCACTGATTAACTCACAAGTGTTTCCTGTATAATGCAAATCATTAATGCTTAATGGTCTCTGAGACTAATAAACCAGAACCATAAATATAACAATATCCCAAATCAGATTTGAATCCTACAGGATCTTTTTTTTTTTCTTTCTTCATTGATTGTTCAGTCTGTAGGAATAATTTCTTTTATTTCTTATTTACTGATCTTTAAATGTTGATTCTATACATTACAACTGAACTTAGCTGGCAGGTTCTTTGTAGAAGGGGTAATAGTGAAAAAAAAAAAAAAAAAGAAAATAGCTCTCCTCGAGTACTGAAATGTGGAAAATTTGCCAGAATTAGCACAAACACAGACTACAATCAGCCTAATATTAAATGAACACTCACTGTATCTATCCTCCGCCTGTTAAACTACTAATTGATGTGCTACTGATGAATAAAAGGGCTGCCATTTCAGCCATGAACTCACTTCACCGCTGCGGTTTACTGAGAGCCCCAAGCTGCTGAGCTCATTACAGATCCCTTCACTGAACTGGCTTTACAGGCAATTTTGTGAAGGGGCAGCATCAGAGCTAGCCCACTGATTGGGACTCCATTGGCTCAGCGGGGCTCCAGGAGCTCAGGGGAGAGAGCACAGCACTGAGATAAAAATACGTCTTTGCCTCTGTAGTGCCACGAAGATTGCCTGGCTGCAGTAATTGGGAGGGACCTGGAGATCTGGGTGGTATTTTAGGCTAATCTCGAGGTGGGACCTCTGCAGCATGTATGTGGCTCTGAATATAATCTCCTTCAGCATCGTCATTTATACCATTGCAGGCATTTACAATCAGAACCATCCTTGATTGACTCATGGCTGTCGCTGAACCTTAGACTCATCTTGTAGGAATGAGGGGGGATGAGGGGGAAGTGAAATGGCTGTGCACTGAACACAGTGAAATTTTAATGTGGTGTTGAAGTTATAAAACGGGACAAATTGCCCTGGCAGCACCAGGGCTTACTAGGACTTCTTAGATATATAGTCCTTTCTCAGAAACTGACTGTAAAGTTGCACAACCCTCTCTGTTGAGATTTATTTTTCGGTCCTGTCGTCTTTCCCTCTGTAATCTTAAATTCTCTGAACAACCTAGTCCTAATATCAGCTATCCCACCTGCATTTAGGGCCCAAAACTCCAACATTTGAAAACTGGGTGGTCAGAGGAGTTTGTGTTTCTGCTCATCCTTCATGGACTTGGTAAGGCAGAAGGAAATTGAGAAGAGAGAAAAAGAGGAGGAGTGTAAGAAACAGTGACAAACTGAAAGAATGCATAAAATCAACAGAAGCAGAAGTTAAAAGTACGATAGGAGAAGCTAGAAGAAATACTCAATCATGGGAAATATTGAGCAGCTAAGCATTTTTTGATTAAGTAACACACTGGACTACTTTGCTTGCTTGTTTGCTTACTTCAACAGATATACAATTTTACAGGGTATTGCTTGTTTTACTAGTAAAATGTATTTCAGCAAAACAGAGTATGTCATTCCTCCTTTTTTTTTTTTTTTTTTTTTTTTTATTAAGCAACTTCATAAAATACAAGCACAATTAGGTGAGAAATGCCAATTGCTCATCCATTGCATGAAATAATCTGTGCCATCAACCAGTCTACCAACTGTCAATCACAGGCTGAAATACCTAAAGTAAGTTTTGTAAGTCTTTTTACACGTTACTACAACATTTTCATGAAAAAGTTGCAGTGGAGATTTTACAGCATGTATGAAGTATAACAGTATAATTACTCAAAGAAAATGCAAATTTGGTTAATTTTAATGTGTTATTTTTAGCCCCAAGCAAAGTGCTTTGCAAACTTCAGTGCAACATTTCTTTGCACAACATCAGTTCTCCAACCATGCTGCTGCAGTGATCTTAACATTGGGTATAACCACTAGGCAGCCTTCCAAGAGAGAGATGAAGAACAGTGCCCTCACCCAAAGCAAGACAGAAAATTTCAGGATATTAAAGCACATTTGCAAATAAATGAAAGGAGAAGGTTTCTAGATTTTGAAATGGCACCTCTTTTCAGGCCACTATATCTCTATTTTGAAACCCCAGTGAAGAGGTTGATGTCTGTAAGTGCTGAAGGCACAAACACCTTTTATTTTCCCATTAAGGCCCTGCATCTGAAGCTTTAGCCCTGAAGTAATATGTCACTTTTTGGTTTTTTACAGTTGTTGCTAGTTATTTCTAATGCCTTTATGACTAATATAATTCTAATAAGAACACATGCCACTGTTCCAGTTTTAAAATAGTATTAATTACACACAGCTGCTCAAGAAATTCTGGCTATGAACCTAGAGGATGTTTGAAAGATTTCAGAGGAGAACAAGCAGCACAGTTAAAAGACAGGAAAGCATAACTGGCAGAGTATGTAGAAGAAAGGGAAGGTATTCAGCCTAGATAAATCATATTACAGCCCACATTAAAGAATGAATTGGCCATGTACTTTCTCTGTGCAGGCCAAAGGATAGCTGTAGAGGACTCTTCAGTCTATCAGGAAAAGGCATTTGTGTTGCACTGCACCTGGAAGTTGCAGCTAGACAAATTTTTGCATAAAGAAAGGTCAAAATGGTCAGTGGTGATGACAATTAACCATTGAAATTGCTGAAAGTTGCTGTGAATTTTTCATCCTTGACGATTCTCCAAATAAAACATGTTTCAAAAGTATACTTCATTTTAACCACAGGCTTTTGATTTGAAAGCAAAATTAATTCAGGAAAGATCAGAGGTATTCATAGACCTAACACCAATAATATTTGCTACGTGCATAAAATGTAGTGCAAAACACAGCAGTGGGCCAATCATTCCATTTTACTGTTCAGTTAAATTCTATCCAGAGAGCCGTTGGCAACATTTTGTCCAAGGTTTTGTGCAAAACTGCCACTGATGCAGAGCAAGAAAAGGGAATTGCAGGTACATCCTGATTTCAGATCTACAGAAAAGAGTATAATTGACTTCAGTGGGAGCTGGTCCAAGGTCTTACTGAGGATTTGAGAAAACAGAAACTTTTTTTTTTTTTAGCCTCATGTGTAAGTGGGCAAAGGTTTAGAATATTTATAAAGGCTTAGAATACTTCTAATTACCATGGGGTTTATTGTGTCAGGCAGATAAATTTTCTGTGATCTCTCAGGTGTAAAGTTAGGGATAAACTTGGGTATTTCAGAAGAAGAGATGCAGCCCTATCACCAAAGCTAAAAGCTATTTTGTCTATAGCAAATTATTTAGTTTAAATCTATTAAAAGTGTACAAAATGAGTCTAGAATTTACTTTTATACATTAAAAATAACTCTGAGTATGGAAATCTTGTCATGATGTTTTTACCAGATGAGACAGAGAATGTAATTCTGCTTCCATTTCTTCTTCCCTGATCACATAGGGTAATACACTAACTTAAAATTTTGAATGTCATATACTTTTGATTGAATGTGGTTCTGAAATCTGAGTTTTTAGTAGAGCCATGGACTCAAATTTCTGATCCTGTAAAAGCCCAGAAGATAAGGGGCCAATGTGTATGTCTCAATACACTGATAGCTGGATAGTTGTGGACCTAACGAAGGGTTGTTGGTAAGAACAGTCTATGAGAAGGAGCCAGGATGTGGCTGGAGAAATGAACCATATAAAGGCAGAGTGTCACCGTGAAACACAAAGAAATCACACGAAGACAAGAGATTTCTGCAGAGGTTCTTCTGATCCAGCTTCCAGCTGAAAGGGCGGCGAGAAGAGACCCCTTTGTTTATTCTTTTACTTTTATACATTTGTGAGTCTAGGAGAAGATTGGCTTTTTGGGGTTTCCACCCCTCAGCCTCAGTGGCCAGACCAATTGTCAGTTACAATTGTTTTCAGGTTAGAAATATGCAAACAAAGGACAAAGAATGAAAAACAAAGGATTTGTTTATATTACTTCTGTGGGAAAGGTAGAAAAACTGCTCTAATATTCTACAGTAACTAAAAGATCTGACTCCATTTATGAAAATCAAAAGGCTAATAAAAAAACTCAGAAAAACCAGGGTAACAGCAGGGCACCATTTTCCTTGGACAAGTACCCTTGTTCTGACTCCTGGAGAAAAGCACAAGCAAGTGCAACTATGAAATCAAGAACCAGGCGTGGCCTGTTGACCAAAGGCCAACCCAGTAGGGGAGGATCAAGGCCACAAAAGACCCCGAAGCCCACTTACCTTTTCCAGAAAAGTCTAGTGGAATGAAATGCCCATGATAACTAATTTGTGTAGAAAGTGAGAAACGTAGCTCCAGGTTGGAAAAACTTGTCTATAAAAAGATGGCCCTCTTAAGCCCAGTCAGCATTCCCTTAGGACCCTGGGCAACCCATCAGCTGGATCAATGTTGGAGCCAGCACTTGTGGTCTTTCTTTTTTTCCTTTCTCCCCTTCTTTCTCTCTCTCTCTCTCTCTCTCTCTCTCTCTCTCTCTCTCTCTTTCTGTTTAAACCTCCTCTCTTTTCTTTGACCCTACCTATTATTCAAAATGTACCACGGTGTGTTTATGCAGTAGGATAAGGGACTTAGGTATTGATTTCCAGACTGTGTGTATAATTTACTAATAAAACCTGGTAAGTTTTTGCAGACCTCTGACTTTTGTAATTCGTTTTTGAGCACGGGAATCTATGAATCTCAGGTTCTCGCTTCCCTTTTAAGGTGGGACGCCACAGGGCTCTGTAAACATATATTTTCTGTATATGAAACCAAAGAAAGGGGTAAAAATATATTTAAAAGAAAAATCTCACAAGGTCTTAGATTCTACTGAAACTGTAAACTCTCTTTTTACTGACAAACTCTGAATTTTTTAGATTTCACAGTGTCAACTTCTCCTAGCACAATGAGACAAGCTGTACTTATACAGTGAATGACCCGATGAATTCTCTTTAAAGTCATGCTGAAGTGAAATCTGGACAATAAATTCCAAAGACGCCTAGTATATAGCGGCGGAAAATAGCATCCTGAATGTGTTAGTATGTACAAAGCTTGCTTTTTAAAACTGGTTCATTGTCTGCTTACAGGATCATGATGAGTTGTAGATGCAAGAGGCATCTTTTTTTTAATGCTTTCTAGTACAATACAAAATATAAATCCCATATAAGTCTGTTTTGCCACTGGGTCCTGCATTTTTCACCCACCTGATACTCCAAAAATGTATGGAACACACAAGAAAGATTGGAAGGAGACATAATCTTAAGTGACTGCAGCTCATTTGCTTTGGTAAAGGCAAGGCCTGCGCATAAAGTTCCCGCTCCTGTGAGTTATGGGTCATTTGCTCATTAACAAAGTGACTAATCCAGTAGTGAAGAGGATGTCTACTGAAAATAAATTACATTATACTACTGACTGCTGTGACGGATTCTTTATATGCTCTTTTTGTTATCGTTCAGAGGAGCCCTTTTACCCAACCCTTGGTGTTGCTGCCATGTTATGAGGAATTTTATCAGAGCAAACAGGAGTCTTCATGAGGCAAGAAACAATAGAACAAGCAGGAAATAAATAATAACCAGATAACCAGGAAACAGCACTTACACAATAGATGTTCAGTCATTAGTTTGAACTGTCGCATTTGTCCTGAAACGATCAGAACAACCACAGTGGAGCTGCAATAGTGAAGTTCACGATAAATCCACACCTATGCATTTAGAAGGCCGCTTCAGGAGAGTTAGAGGAAGAAATAAGAATATCAAGGGCTAAGCTGATGTTGAAGGTAGGTGAGCTGGGAAACATTTCCAAGCATTTAAATTCCATAACATTTTAGAAGCACTTACTACTGAAAAGAAACATTGTTTCACTTACCCACCATTTATGATGGCCTAACACTGATAGGGTAAACTGGATAGGATGTTTTATCACTAAGGGGTTTCTTTCCCCACAGGTTTTCTTCCCAGATGGAGTTTAATGAGGCAAGCCTGCTCAGCCATTTCAGTCCAAGTAACAGGCAAAAGATGGTTTCAACACATTAAAAGATCTTTCTGCCACTGTCTGATCACTGATAAAATTTTATAAATTATAGATGGTTTAACCAAGCTATGTTGATCCTGGATATTCAAATTCATAATATTTATGCAAACACTGTAAACTCTGAAAACTAGGGTCATTTATGACGAGATTTTTTTTATAATTTAACCTGTTCAGTGCATAGAGGATGAAGAAAAATGATGAGTAGATTCAAGTTTGCTTTATTGCCTATTGATGCTTATGGACACAAAAGGAGTCTACATTACATTTCTAACATTCTGACTGCTTCTTCCACTTTGGTTTTTCTTCTGTACCTCTTTTGCAAGAGATACTTAAAAGGAACTCTACCAGTCTGTAAGTAAAACAACCTCTAACCGTTCTGGTTGCTTTTCTTTGCAGCTCTCAGAGTCAAAGCTAAGTTTAATAGGAGTTAATGTGAGTCATCACCAGGAAAAAAAAATCTTTTTTTTTTTTTCCTGTACATGTTACATGTTGCAGTACAAAACAGCGAGAGATCTGAGTTTTCAGTTGTGGTTGTTTATGACCCTCTTTGGTAAATGAATTGCTGAATTTCTATTTATGTGCTTAACAACTGGAACACTCTCCATATATTACTGCATAAAAAGTCCTCCTTCATCAGTTTCTTCCAAGTTACACACAAGCCTTGATCAGTGAAGGTATGGGATTTCTTTCCTGACATTTATTGAATAACTATTATTTCAATTATTTTGCTTGTTTCAATGAATTTGTCATACATTGTATTTTACAATAGATTCTTTTTTCACCTGTTATTTACATAAAAAATTCAATGCTGTGTTGCTAGAAATAAGGCAATGAATGCATACATGTAAAATTGAGATTTGCCAAAAAATCAAAAATGAGTGGGAATATACTAGAAAATGCAATTTTTTGTGTTGCTATCAAATTGCATTTATCTGTAAGAAATATTTAAAATTAAAAGTATTGCCATAAAAAGTAACCTTGAGCATCTCTGTTCAATCATTTGTAATTCTTTCCAAGTCAATCTGGTTTCACAGGAAAAGAAAGATGTAGCAAAAAATAACCTTTTTCAGCCTAGTGGCAAGAGGCACAGAGGTGTAAAAGCTCTTGAACCACAGCCCACCAGAGTCATTATACAGTGACATCACTTGGGTTGGATCAGGCCTTGAGCAAAAGATATTTTGAATTAAATAGATGTGAGCCCAGAATCAAGTTCAATATACAGGTGCTGTATCAATTGCACTGAAACGTTTCTCTGTTTTAGTAGGAACAGAGAACAATTCGATCAGTCTGCATCACTACCTATAAAACAAGTCGCTCTTCCAAAGAAATCTGAGTAGCTGACAGTTTGCTCCCCAAAACTATTTCCTTTCACATTTTCATCGAAGCTGTAATTCAATTTAGAAAAAGAAAATAAATAAATACCCCAAACAGGTTTTTAGTAATATTTTTATAGTTCAAAATTCTACTCTGAAAAATGAAGCAGGAAAACCACAATGCTATATATGCAAATAGAATTAAAATACCTGAAGTTTTGCTTCTCCATGGTGTAGACATTACACAATAACCGACAGGAACTTAAATTTCATCATTATCATGCATTTGTAGAGTTTCTCCAAAAGTTACCTCGATAGTTAACTTGGGATTGCTGACTTAGATCACCATACAGTAATTAGCCAGAGTTAAAATTACAGTAAAATTTGAAAGAAAATGAATCAAGTAATACAATACATGGTGTAGTATTTTTTCCATGGGCAACTCAACTGAAAATCTTACAGTGCATGAATTATCAGGGAAGAAATTTGCTTTGATTGTACTAGTCTGTTACAAAACTGTCTTTGAATTAAGGTAGCAATGCAGTAGGTGCTAGCTTCACTGAAAATAGTATCTGTGGGGGGTTTATACCTAATTTGAAGACGGATTTCGCATCAATTTTTATTGTAGCAATAAAAACAGTAAAGGTTTTGAGGACTGCAGGTTGTCTCATAGTTTTCTGCTGCTTTGGAGGAGTGTGATTAGTTATATATCACTCACACGTCTTACAGTAAAATAATTCCTTGAAAGGCTAGAATAAATCCTGAATAAAAAGAATTAATGCAAACATTTCAAAGCAATTCTATTCCTTATCTGAGTATGAGGTGAAACAAAAAAAGGAGGAAGGAACTTATTTCAGCAGAAAGGGGTTCTTGTCTCTTCCTGGCATCTCTGCCCTCCAGTAATTTTTGATTTCATAACGGGGAGTTTTGATCATTTTTTCCTGATGGAGAATTGATGGTTGACTATCTTTTCCACAAAATTTTAAACAGAAACAGGAAGAATATGAAAACAAGACAAAACAAAACCTAAGCCCTGTATGCTCCATTTGCTGAATATATGGTTTTCTTCCCCCAGTGTGTGTGTGTGCCAGATGGCACTACACTGGGCTGGATGATAATAAACATGAAAAATACAGTCAGTGCACAAGCAGAGATATCTGTGGCTGGAAGTACCAGGTCTAGGGCTGGTAGAGGAATGGGGCAGAAGTTCCAGCTGTGAGAGAAAAGCAAAGTTCAGCTTCTCAAGGGAGGAGCTGATCTTGTTTCCAATTAGTTCCGCCCACCTAAGTTGGGCCACTGGGAAAGGAGGTTGCCCCTGCTTATCTAAGCACCCTGCCTGAAGGGCAGATCTGAGGACATTTCCCTCCCAGTAGAGCTAAGGTCATTAACCTGGGGTGGTGGGAATTGGTTGGTTCCAAGAAGGGACAAAAAGTCTGAGTGGAGGTGGCTAACCCATCTTTGGGCTCTCATCCCTGGTGTGTGAGGCTGGCAGGCTGCTGAGAAGGGGTAAAGTCCAGCTGGCAGCACAAATTTAGAATTGGGCTCTTGTAGGAGAGGGACGTGTCTGGGTCGAGAGTGATGACATGACCTTGTGGGCCCCTGTTTCCCATCCTTGGTCTGCACCCTGAGGACATCATCCATCTCACCATCAGCTGGGATTTGTGGTGGCCACAAGGAGTCTCTCAGCTCTACATAGCCCCGTGGCAACATCTACATGGGAGGCATGACAAGAAGCTGCTCCTCTTTGGAGTTCCTCCTTCACAACATCTTTCTGGAAGTGCTTCTGCAGAGAGCCAGACGAAGATGCATTCACGCTAACAAGGCATTTGCTCTTGTCCTCTGTGTAGGCACTGGCTTCACAACATCGTTTGTCCTCTGGTTTTCTGCATTCAAGTCAGTAATACCCAGACCTGAAGCATGTCTGAGACTTCCTAGAACATAGATTTTGGGGGATCCATTTGTCCAAGAGGTAAAGTTTTGAGGTGTTAAGTGAACAAATCCGTGGCAGTGAAGGATGCCTACAGTGCATATCATTTCCACTGAAATATTTGTGTGAGACACATAGCAGCCTGAGTTCTTGCATTACTCATTTGACACCTGGGCTGATGTAGTTGAAAAGAGGCTTTCTTTTAACGTAGTAGTTATCCTTGGAAAACTCTTTCCAAGGTGAGGGGAAGGATCTTCCAGACAGAAGATGAAACAGTACCTACGCATTAATTTATTTTCCCCATTCAATTTCCAGCTCTCTTTGGTTTTCTATGTTACTCTCATCTTTTCCTTCTTATCCACCACTGCATTCTGAAAGGGGCAACCTTAATTTTGTGAAGCCAATCAAATCAGAGTGTATAGTTATTTAGTTTTTAAATAATTCCATCTTCTGATTCCTTTGTAATTTATGTGATGATGTTACAGAATGCATTAACCAAGCTAAAGGGAAAGAGCCAGTTTAATGGGTAGGAAAGAAGCACTGAATTATTCTTGGTCCTGCAAAGAATGTGTTTAAGAGTTACTTAACTCAGCTCTCTTAGACCAATAAAACTTTCTTCTCTGCTCCTGCATGAACCCTAAACAGTCTGCACTGAAGGGTGACCACTCTCATCTGTGATGCTGTGTCTATGTTGTAGGCAGTGTCCACCTCTGTAGGCTCACTGGTGTAAGATTGTCCTTGGAGACAAAGTTTTGGATTCATTGACTCCTGTGAGATTAGAGACTGGGAAGTGGAAACACAACCCCCAGCATTTTTAGATATCAATGGCACAGACCTTTGCTCCTGGAGCACAGGCTCCTGACATGAGGGTGGAAGGGAAGGGCGTTTCCTCTGCTCACCACATGGTGATCACAAATGTCACCTACAGACAAAAGAAAATGAAAGGGAAGAATAAGTGAAACAAGGGCAATGATTTAGTCTCTTGAAAATGCACATTAATCATCTGACAGCCCTCAGCTTCACTGAACTGAAAGTTCGTTTCTCATGGCAGAGCTAACTTTAGGACCACGAGGCAAAGCCGGAGAAGGGCTGGCAGCAATATTCAGGAGCGACAACTACATGAGTGTATTAAGAAACAGAGTATTCACAAAAACTCCTAAAGGACCCACAAATAACCAGCTTAGTTGCTGGTTTAATCTCTCGCAAAAACATTGCTTCACTCTTTTACAGCCGCGCGTATCTGAATTTTTGGAAGCGATTGTTGATAAGTACTTCACTGCTCACAGCGACATTTCCGCGGCGTTTGCTCATTAGAGTGCCTGAAAGATACCCGACAGAAAATAAGTAAAATGCAACTTAAATCATCATCCGATTTGACGCTAAAAGCAACACGAAAGGCGAGGCGTTCACTGAGAAAGGCGTCAGCTGCACCGCAGTTAGGAGTGGAGCGAGCGGGGTTGCGGGATGTGAGCGGGCAGTGTGGCTGGGATCCCAGTCTCCAGTTGTGGTGGTACCTTTTTTTTTTTTTTTTTTTTTTTTTTTTTTTTTGGGTGACTTCGAAAGATGTCACAGCAAAGTGAAATCTTTGTGGAGGGCTGATCATGCATTCAGACTGTAGAGTTTTCAAAATGTGATGTTTTGCAATGATGGCATTAGAGTAGCAACCAAGGGTCCGAGACAGCAACGCCTGCTGCAGCTGGGCTTCGCTTTGAAATGCCCAAGACAATGGGGGCCACTGTTCTTCATCGCTTCGCCTTTCCATTCCATTTGCATAGTCTGTTCTGCCTGATTGACCAGCTTGAGCTGTCCAAGGGACCAGCATTGTTCACAGATCACTTCAAGATGGCACAGATGACAAGATTCAGGTGAGAGATGAAGTGGGATGATTCTCTAATGCCATAAGAAAAAGCTACCCTGGGAACTTTTAGCTCAAGTTAAATAATTCGAGCATTTAAGCAGTTAAATTTTTTTTTTTCAAGAAACAGATTATATTTGGAAATGCGCTGCCATGACACACAAATAAGTAATAAGAGGTTTGTGTGTTTCGTTGAGGTGTTTTGTTTGGGTTTGGTTGTGTTGGGGAGATTTTATTTTCTGTTTTGTTTCTTTGTTTTTGGTGGGTTTTTTGTTGTTGTTGTTGTTTTTGTTGTTTTGTTTTGGTTTTTTTTTCCTTTCTTTCCATCCCAGACCTCAGCTTCCTTAGGCTAGGATGCGAATCGTGCCACTGGAAACTTTCGTGAATAAAAGTTTGCTTACAAAAAAAACCCACAAACAACAACAACAACAACAAACACTAAACAAAGAAAAACCCCAAACCAAAACAAAATCTTAAGTCGAATATAAATAAAGCTCATCATAGAGGTGTGTTTTTCGATTCTCTGATGCCTGCTCCGTAACTAAACGCCAGGATTACTCAGTTAAGGTGCACAAAGCGCTTTCGCTCCTCGGAAGGCGCAGAGCGCGGCGCGCTGTCAGCCAGCCCTGCTGCGGCCGGGCGGGACGGCGGTGGCCTCAGCCCGGGCTCCGGGCGGGCAGCGAGGGGAGAATGGAGGACTCTTCACGAGGAAGTTGTTAACTCTCTGCTGGCACAGATTCACGGCTGAAATGTCATGGTTTGAGCTGGGCTTTTTTCTATTTTTTTTCTTCCCCCCCAACCCCCCCCCCCCACCCCTCCCCCCCCACGTACTCGAGTAAACACACACACACACACGGTAGCGCCCCTAAAATGAGTTTCATTTGACACCGATGTTTTGACTTCATCTCAAAAAGACAAAATCTTTGTCGTGCAAGTATATTTTCCCTGGAGGTTTTCCAGTACAATTTGCTATAATTTCTTTACACCTAACGGAACCGATGGGATCTGAGCAGTAAAACACATTCCCACAGTAGTTTCTCTCTCTCGCACTCTCTGTTACCCTCCTGGGGCTCAGCTCACTCTCTAGTATAAATATTGCCAATAATTGTGCTAATACAGTGATTCTCGGAAGGCAGCAGAATTTTCTTCTGCTGGTGTATCAGACCTAAAGCCATGCGACTCCTGCTTAATCTCTGGGTGTATTCTCTCCTAGCTGCTCGTCTTTCCCCTGCAGAGGCTAATACACTTAATTACATGACTTACAAGAATTGCCAACAAGGTCCCAGGGGCCGCTAAAGACCGACCGCAGCCCGACGAGTAAGGTGCGTCCGTCTGCAGCACGGACACCTCGAAGGGAAGGCGCCTTCAGCAGGACTCGGCTCTTCAAAATCATCCCAAATTCCAGGCCCTTCTTCACCGTTTCACACACCCCCCCGTCCGTGTCGCGTCCCGGCCCCAGGCTGGTTTGAGGGGTGCCGTCGTCCCCACTCTCCCTCCCCCCCGAGAAGGCGGCTAAAAGCTGCAGAGGAAACTTAAGTGGCTCTGGAGTTTGTTTAATTTCCCTCCAGTGTTTACTGATAATTCGAGAGACGCTTATCTCGGGGAATATAACGATTAATACAACCGCAGGTTTCCAGATAAGTGATTGTGATGGAGATTGTTGGCGAGAAAATAGACAATTATCCGCTGTTAGCTTTACATAAAGATCGCATTAACTTGAATTAGTTATCAGACAAAAGAACATCAGAAAGCTGCACCTTTCTGCCAAGGCAACCGCTTGCAGGCGGTGTGCTCCGCACAAGCAAACGCACCGCTGCCTCCCCAGCATCTCACAAGCATGAAAGGGGCGGCGGGCTCCGGGCCCGGGGGGGCCCACGGCACCGACACGCCGCGCTCCTGCGGAGGCACGGCCGGGCCGAGGAGCGGGGAGGGCGAGCCCCGGGGCCGGGGGATCGATTTAATATCAGCTGCCCGGCCGGGCCGCTTTCATTTCCATAGGGCGAAATTAACATGGACGTGGGGCAGGCGCTGGGGCGGGGGCAATGCGCCCGGGGAAGAAGCGGCGTGGCTGATCGCCAAGGAAACCTCGCTGAAAAGGAAGGGTAGAGCATGTGGCTATTAAAACCCCGACACAATAATAACATTAAGGGAAAAAAAAAAAATAAAACCATAATGATAACTTGGAGGCAGCTCGTTATTTGCATATGAAACCAGCGGCCAGAAGCGCGACGGTCCCCTTGCCGCATTATGTGCTCGGCAGTCCGAGGTCGCTCCCCCCCAGCAAGACTGAAAAGCCTTTTGATTATTTCTCCTCTCCCTAGGAAAGGCTGATTCCTCCGTAATTGATAGCGGGAAGGGCCGTAATTAATTTTTCAGGGAAGTAAAGTGCAGCTTCTTCTCTCGGCTGGAGGGGAAGGGCTGAGAGCGAGGAAAGGGGGCGAGGGAGCGGAGGCGAGAGGAACTCCTTCCGAGAACCCCTAATTAAAAGTAATCACGCTTCACCCTCTCCGGCACCAAGACCCCCCTCGAGTCCTCGCCACCCCCTCGCTCGCCGGGGAGGCAGGAAGGGCAGGGACCGTGGGCTGCTTTCACCGAGTCAGAAAGCATTCACCAAGCGTTTGTATTGCGGGAGGTTTCTGTGGGAATCGGGTGGCTCGAGTAATTGGGAGGGGAGGAGGGTGCACTCTCGGCTGGCTTCTCTCTGGAATTAAAGGCCGTCTTCAAAATAGGGTGTTTGTTAGAGAACTTCAGCTGGGAGGAAACCTGCCATTTCGGATCAGTGCGTTTTCTGTGCTGGTTTTCCAGATAGACCCTTAGCGCTGTGTTTATCTGGGGAAGGGAAGAGGAATAGGAGAGAGGGAGGCTTTTCGTGCGGGGTGGGGCAATGGGGGAAAAAGTGGCGAGGGGCTTCAGGCGGCAGGCTGAAGACTAGCAGATGCTGGGGTACAAATCATTTCGGGGGTGCAGGGGCACCTCAGGTTCGTGCCTGAGGCAGCCGCGAAGGGAGCGGAAAGGGGATGCCAGGTGACACGGCTCTGCTCCCATCCGGGACGGAAAGCTCGTCCCCAGCTTTGGGACGTGCCGCTGCCGCCGCTGGGTCCCCGCTGAATGGAGCGGATAATGATCCCCGGTTCCCAAGGCAGGCTTGCTGCTGCCTGGTGAGCCTTGGATTTGTGTGGTCCAAGCCTTTCCCAGCTTGTCCCATTCTGTCACCGGGATAAGGGGCTCCCTCGGCTCGTTTGCACCTGCGTCGCTTTTGGCTCCTTCAGGAATGCGCTGAAGCTTGTAATCAGCTTTGTGAAGCCATTGAGTGCACGGCTGAGTGAAACTTCCAAAGCTCGCAGAAAACTGGCCCGCTGAATAGGAGTCAGCATGGGGCTTCTCTCCAAGCCCCTGGCCTGCCAAATTCCAGCAGAGCCCCTCACAATCAGTCCACACAAGCTTTACTGCTCTCCCCACACTGAGAGAAGCGAGAAAAGAAAAGCTAAAATACCAGTCACCGAGGTTAGCGGTTTGTTCCCAGATTAATGGCAAACGCCTCTCTGCCCGATGCTAACCAATTCACTCGGGTGATGTGTGTACATATATATACATATATATATAAAAGTATATAAATGTGTGTATAAGATATGCGCGCATATGAATATGTATGCAAGCCTATGTCTATAACGGGAAAAAAAAAAAAAAAAAAAAAAAAGGGAGAGTTATTAAAATTGTATGTGACCGCAGAAGTTCTTGTGGCAGCAAACAGGTAGCAGGCTGTTTTGTTATCCCATGGGTCACGCTATTCTCGTCTCAATCTTTTCTGCAACCGTGTGGTTTTAAGACTCTGGATGAGTGTGACTCTCATCTGCAGTCTGATTTCCCATCTGGAGGGGCTTAGCACCAAACAGAACTCCAGAGGACAGCAAAAGAAAATAACAGGCAGGTAAAAAAAAAAAAAAAAAAAAAAAAAAAAAAAAAAAAAAAAAGAGAGAGAGAGAAAGAGAGAAAAAAAAAAAAATCACCAATTCCACCATCACTAAACCTACTTCAGGATAACTCAAGAGGACTAAGGCTCTGGGGTACTCGCAGGACAGGTTTGCCATGCCCAAGGCTCACGGCTACCCCATGGTCCTCAGCTTGGGGGAAGAGGGGATTCTCCACTGCGGCCCAGATCACTTCCTCACTGGGGAAAAGCGTTCAGGAAAGGTCCGGCTCGAGGGAATCCCTTTATTTTGAACACCTTTAACACTTGAGACATGTATCCCTTCACTCCTACATTCCCAGCATCCGATTGCACAAGCGGGAGTGACGCTAAACAACTCGGGAACACATAGCACAACTTCATCATACCTTTCATCTCGGTTCTGTATAGGGGTGAAGATTCAAGTGTATTAGGGGAAACAATTACTCGAGTTATAAAAACACGTTCCTTTCTAAAGCAAGTCCTTTCACTGTAATGAAAGTTGTAAAATGTTCTTAAATCTAAAATTGCAAGACGAGTGCACCGTGACATCAAGTCTATGGGTATAGACCAACTGAGCAAGGCTTTATCTTCTGGTCTTGGGACTTTTTATTCCATTTACGTCCTTCTTCTTCTATATGTATCTAAAACAATGAAAACGACATTATGTCAACATTAATACTTTTTGCAAGCCCTCCTCTTGGGCTAGTATAAGGGGAGAAATTGTCATTTCCAACGTTTCCAGAGATGATGTCTCCTGAAGGTTTTAGCCATGCCTCTGAAATACGTCATGGAAATCATGTTTTCTTGACGTCCACATTGAAATAACCGCAGCGGAAGAGGAAAAACGAACTCCACAGAGCTGGTAGATGTTTCTTGTGAGTTCAGCTGGACTTTGTCTCTCTTTGCTGTCATGCTTTTGGCGTCTTCTCAATCACCGCAATTTTCAGGAATGTCCCAGAAACTGACGACGGCAGTAGGTGTTTTCGTCATTGCTTTCTGGCGGGTTTGTAGGGGCTCGTTGGAGTCTCTTGCACAGCGGGTGAATAGTTTAGCACCATCAACGCGCTGTGTTCTGATCCCCAAGTCCCTCTAAGGGTAAGGTAGCCTCCGATGTAAAGAGATAGGGAGTAAAAGCGCAGAGGATCATGTCTTGATATTGGAATCCTGACCTTTCAAACTGCTGCTACACAAAAACTTCTACAAATGGCCACAAACGGTTTAAAGCTGCATCTCTTTCTGCCGGTAAAGTTTCTTTTCTTTTTGGAAGTTTGATGTGCTATTTTCGACCGTGTTGCTCCTTCCAACCATTCTCAGTGACAAGTCATGAGGATATGCAGTAATTCAGAAATTAGTGAAATTTTATTCTTGGTGGGGGCGTTGGATTAAGAGGCTGGGAGAGTGTGAAACAAGTCAACGTGTAATTGTATGATAAGGCTCTCACGAGGAATTTATTGGCCAAGTTGCTATTTCTATTCCTTCCTAATCTCGTTTAGCACATTCATTCTCTGCAATCTGTCTCCATAATCTTCTGTGACAGAATGGCAGCCAATAGAAGCATGCATGTTTGGAGAGAAGAGAAAATATGCAGAGGCGTGATAAACTGATGCTAATTATCCATATTTAGGACACCGAGTGCAGAAGATCAAGGTTTACAAATAACAAACCAGAGCCAATGATGATGGCTTCCTAGTGTGGAATATATTGGAGGGGACAAGATAAGGGTTTCACATGCAGAAGAGATTTATTGGTCAAAGGGTTCACCTTCCACTTTTCCACTTTTATATAGCAGTAAATTATTTGGGCTAAATTCACCAGAACATTACTCTTTTATTTGGCAATGTGCCATGACTTGCTCTTTCTTTGTGTCCTTTCAATGCAAATCCTTGTAGTGTAACATCAGTAGATAAGAAACAAATAATTGAAGTAATAGGTAATTCCCTTTAAATTGTGCATATAGGACAGTAAGGTAATCATCTAATGTAGAATGAGACCGGAGTGTAGAGCAGATAGCTGAAAGTGAAACAATATCCATCTCGGCTATTAAATTACATTTATACTGGAGAAAAATAACCTGCAGAAGGTTTGTAGGCAGAACAAGAGACAACACTAGTCTAGTCACCCTTAGGCCATTTTCCTGCAGACTTCTCAAATTCATTTAATTTTAAAAGACGGCTTACCACCATTTTCCTCGCTTCCTCTTTCTCTCTCATTTCTTGTTTCTCGAAAGCTAACATTTAGATTAGTGACTCTGCATCCCCCCTTTTAACAAGTGTTGGCTCTGAGAAATAATAAGGGAATTCAGTTTGGCAGTATCTGTGTGGTATGGTTGAGGGTCAGTGGAGTGATCTTAGCAGTCTGCAGTAATTGTGTTGTAAAAATTCCAAAATGAGAATAATATTTGTTGAGTTTATTTTTATTTACAGGTTCAGAAAGTATTCTGTACAGTGGCAAAATTCTAAATGTTTCTACCAGCACCTTATTGTCAGGTTCAGGTAAACTGTTCTTTGAGAAATTCACTCTTGAATTGTGTATCAACGCTCCTGGTTTCTCGAATGGTATTTTTCCTGTGTTGGTGGCACGACGATGCTCCACAAAATACAGAACCCCGCTGTTGGAGCAGAAAATGCAAAGGCCCTTCCATTAGGAGCACTCTTTAATATATTTCTTCTTTGAATCTAAAAAAACCCCATTTCTTCCACGACTACTCGTTTAAGAGGAGGAAATTTTCTGACTTTTTGTTTTACTGCGGAATGACTGCGCATTTATTCCTCTTCCCCTCTGAGGTACTCCTTTAAATTGGTTTGTATTTTGTCTTTTGTGCAGGGGCAAAAATACTGCAGTACCAAGCTAAACATTTTCACAGGTTTTCTAAAAATATTTTCAAGGGCAGTCACGCTTTTTCAAATTGCCAAAAGTAGCTGACTTTCCCCAAAATGACCTGAAACGCATGGTTAGGGAAGGAAGGTAGGCAAGCAGACTGCAACTCAGGTCACAGAAGTTGCCGTTTGGCCACTAGTGGACAACAATGAAGGGCATGGTGAGTGGAGCAAGGATGTGGAGCACGACAGCCTGGGGACAAGCCGACAAGCCTGGCCCTGGGGCTGCCCGCCGCAGTGGGTGCCGGCCCAGGAGCCCGGCTCCCCGGCTCTCTGGACAGGGAACTCCCGGGTCTCGATTCGACCCCCGCTAAAATCCAGTAGGGGCCAGCCCCGCCTGTCCCACTCGGGCAGCGCCGAGTGGAGACCCCCGCAGCCTGAGTGCCGCCGGTTCTCTGACCCAAGCCACGTGAACCTTTGTCCCGCGTCCCCTCTCCAGGGACAAGAGGCGTTTATCTCCTCGGCAACGCCACAGCCCGGCCCCGGAGCTGCTCCCCGGGGACGTGGGGCTCCCCACTCGCATCCTGGCTGCCGCTACCCGACCTCCTGCTCTCTTCCCCGCTAGTCCCCACCCCGCTGCGGGCCGCCTGCCCTCCCGGCGGGGCAGCACCCCGCTCCTCCCGCGGAATGCGGGTGGGCCCGGGGGCAGCCCTGAAGCCGCTCAGCAGAAGCGCCGGGGCTGCGGCCGTGTGCCCCCCGGCTGGCGGGGCCGCGGAGGGGCGGAGGGGGCCGCTCACGCAGCCTTCTGTGGCAAACTGCTTGGCGCTATCGGGGGCTGGGAACGGGGGGGGGTGTGCGCGGGATAGGCGGGCGCTAGGCTTCATTACATGACTTTTAAACTGGTTAGTCTGATCGAGTGGATTTTCGAAGTCACGGCCCCTCAAGTCCACTATCCCCTTTGGCTGGCGGCAGAGGCGCAGGAAGCTCTGCTGCAGCTGCCTCCACCTCTGCTTTCCGTGAGAAAGATCTTTTCCTCCCTGCTCGCAGGGAAAAGGCAGACGTCTTCTACCGAAAACTCTAAGAGTTTTGTTAAAATCGGCATTTCACAGTTCCGTTTGTCGTCTCCAGAGACACTGGAAATCCCTGTAAGCCTGGCGTTCCCGCTAAACGAGGCGTGCGCACCGGCGGAGGGAATGCCGAAGGCTCCCTTTCAAAGGTTTTGTGGCTTCGCTCACTATATGGTGCCCAACGAGGGAAAGAGCTCCGTCCCAGATGTTGTTCAGCTCTTTCACAGAATAGAAGCGGAGCTTCTGTAATACTTTTCTCTGCCCGTTCTTCATGTTTTTTAAAAAAAATATTATGTCGTGCACCACAAAAGACAAATCTCCTCTGTGAATTTTAGCTCTGATTTTCTGCCTCCATGCTTGCGCTCAATTTTCGTGCCTGTGGCGAGTCCTCTTCCCCTTAGGTAATGAGCGTGTTATAATAAAAGTAGAAGGTACGACCAGACGCCTCGGTTCGACGGTACCTGAATCTGGTGTGCAGCCATCTAAGTATGGAGGGGGACTTGTATCCTGCAGCAGACGTCCGGAAAGTATGATGGGATGTTCCCAAGGACATGACGTCATTGCATATGTTTGTGAAGCAGTTGGTATCCACACACTGATTTTTATTACAGATTTTTTTTTTTTTTTTTTTTCCCACGTGTCTCATTGTTAAAGGAGATCAACAAGAATATCCTGAGGAGCAGAGACAGTGTTTTAAACTACGGACTCTGAGTTTGTCCATTTTCATGACAATAGGCTTACCTTTCAAATGTAGTATTTTCTCTTATTGGTCATCTAAGGCTGCCCCAAGACAAATGACAAATCCAGACGTCTAAATAGGAACACTTAACCGTGTAAACATGAACACATAATTTAGACATTACGAAATATATAAAACAAGCCTGAGACGCTCAGACGCATTTAGTTTATCTACCTGAAACTAACCTCTGAATAGTACAGCTACATAGCAAGCTTCTACCAACTTGTACAAAACTGGGCTCATTTGGTCACACAAGGATGCCGTTTGCAGAGCCTCTTCGTTGTTTTCCTAATCATAAATATGTGGATATATGGCACATTCATAATGATCAACTTGTCCCACTTATCTAGTCAGCTTTGGTCTGTGGCCCCTAAAACTGAGATGATGATATATTCGGGAAAATCAGGCAGAACTTTTCCCCGCAACTGCTTAGTCAAAACAAAACGATTAGGAGACTATTTGTTCCTATGTCGTGACCCAAATTTAGTGGGCTAAACATCTTGGTTGGGGCGCAGCAGAAACTTCCTCATCCTTGCTAGAAAGTTAGAAACTGAGAGGAACATGAACAGAAGAAGTGCTTTTGGAGGGAGAAAAGCATGTTCTGCTCTCATTACTTCGTTTTCGACCGTTCCATACAACACATAAGTAATGATTTGGCACGAGAGTACAGAAATTCCCCTTTTGGAAAACGCAATCTATGTCCGTATCCCTCCTCCTCACTCTTATGGCTGTTCAAAACACTGCTGAGGAGTTTTTTATGTTAAACTCCACGATTCCCGTATTCGTACTCTGTCCTAAAACATGTAGGCTTGAGCTCACCTACAGCTGTGTATTTTAAAAGACGTTTCCCACTTAATTTTCCTTTTTACGGTCCTTCAAGGTAGAAAATGCACATGTTCACCATGACTCGATCGCACAACATCTTGGGTTTTGCATTATTCCCTACATTCTGTCATCGGGAAGGGAGAGGGACAATAAAGCTTTCACCTGCCCTGTGCCTGAAAAGCAATTTAAGAGAAGGCAAGACAGATAATGCACGAAGGCAGAGATAATTTAAAAAAATCAAACAAACAAACCCTGAACAAAACACTCGACAAAAGCAAAACCTCTTTCTCTTTTCTGCTGCCCACAGGTAACATAAAAAGTAATACGGAACGTTAATCTAATCACTTGATCGAGGAATTACTCAAGATTTTTCCAGAAGATAAAGATACCCAAGGAGCAAGGAAAGAAGGAGAGGCCATGCTTGAGATATAGGTAACTCGGAAGCACTGTAGATGGTTTCAGAGCTTTCCTCATCGGGTGGAAATTGTGTTTTCTTGTCTATACTTCGTTTTGAACTCCTGTGCTTGGGGTTTAGGTCTTTCCTGGCCTTTGGCTACTTGTGTTTGTAGCTCCAAACCTAATAGCCATTCATTCTTGTAATCAGATTAGGATTGAACTATCCACTCATCAGTGTTTTTAGCAAGACAATCTTCCTATAGACTTTCTGCATTGGAGAGCTCAAAACAAAACAAACCCTTATGAAATCTGTGCGAGACAATTTTTGGGTAGGAAATAAACGTCTCCCTACTCCCCCTGCACCCCTCCCGCAACTTTACCCCCCTCCGTGGATGTATGGTGCCTTTGTTCATCACTAGTTCCTAGTTGCTATGGAGTTTTTCGCCTTGGTAAACTATATTTCACCTCCTCCCGGTGAAAGCTATTCTTTTCCTAAATGCACACTTTGCAGGCTCCGGTCCTTCCCCCCCGTGTCGGTCGCACTTCCTCAGTCCACGCTGGTCTGCCCCGGGCTAAAGCCGCGTTTTCCCACTCGGATCTCAGCTCACCCTCTAGCACTTGCCCAATTGTTTGACCACCGACAGATGCTCTCTTGCTTCTACTCCGTTTCATTGTCCTTCATTTTGTTTTCTTTTAAGGTTTCTGAGGGACAGTCCCTCTATCTGAGAGCCGCAGCTAACCGTGGCACACGTCTTCTCCAAATCAATGAGAGATGTCCAGGCTGAAAGCGTGGACAATGGGATTTTACCGAGCATGAAGCATATTACCCCCAAACCCATCCTGACAGGCCGTGCTAAAGCATTTGAATGACTTTCTTGAAACGAGACCTTTCTGAAGGCACCTCCCTTCAGAGAAATACACCATCCAGGAAAGATAGGCATGAAGCTGCACAGGGGCACCCCAAGGCTTTGTAAATTGGGGGTGGGGTGTGGGTCCTTTGTCACAAGGCACCACTGCTTCCACCTCAAAGCCAGGCACCAGTGTGCCTTATCTTGGGGATTGCCCCTCACTCAACACAAGCTCAGACCATGTTTTAAGGATGGGGTTTTCACTTTGGAACTTCCAAAATTTTTTGAGGGCACATACAGCGATGTGGTTCACCTCAATCAGCTCCTACTGATTTCTAGCCTGTCCTTCAGAGGCATCTCCAGATGTGTTCTTGTTTTAGACATAAAGACTGGAAAGGATTTCCAGGTTTCCTGCTAGCATTTTGGCCATGCAGCTACAGGAGCAGGCCCCGTACATCACACTGCTGTTACATCAAAGATCCTCAAGATCCTCCGAAATTTAGTTTGTTAATCTTTACCTTTGTAAAGTTTTCTCCAGCAGTAGAATTGTTTGCTGCATGTAAAAGTCAGTGGGCTTTCACTTCAGCCTCTAAAGAAAGCCCCTCGTTACATCTGTACCTGCACACCAGGTTCCCCAGCTCCTCTGCCAGCTGTCCTGCTCCTTGGGGCTGCCCTTGTGTTCCAGCTTTTCCTGACATTACTAAGAAGAGGCACGGCAGGGCTGGAGCCAGCAGGCAGGCAGGGCCCTGTCCGCTGCGCACTCACAATCTGTTATCCCTCCTACCACCGCTCCCCCACATCCCTTGCTGCATCTACTCCGTCCACACCAGCCTCCCGGCTCGGAGCTCTGCAAGACCGTGTCCTGCCGCGTTTTCTGTTTTGTCTGCTCTGTCTCTCTTTTGGCCTTGCCCCTTCAGAAGTGACTTTTCAGCCAAGCTTGGCTGTCTGACTCCTCTCCGCCTCGGCCGTGTGAAGCCACTTGCCCCAGACTTCAGTTTCCCCACGGAAAACAGCATCCATCCCTAACCTCAGCACAAACAGAGGGAGAGTCTCTTAGTCGTGACCGGTCCCAGCCTGGCTGTCCCGGGCGCCAGCCCTCTGCGGAGCTGCGTGAGTCCCGCAGCGCTGGGGGACGGAAGGGGCAGCGGGGCGCGACGGCGCCGCGTTTCGCAGAGTGGGGCCACGCGTGGGCGTAGGTGCCTGGGGCTTCACTCTGCACTTTCACAAGGCGTATCTCCGAATCGGGCCGGGCCCATTGGCTTCAGATCCCCTTCGCTTCGGACGATGTGCACAGAGGTGCTCAGTGCTGCTCGTGGGGTAGCGCCGAACCACCCAGCATCCTCGCTTTTGGGGGCGCTGAGTTTTCTGGAAGAGGAGGAGCCAAAATGCCGTGAGGTGGAGGGACAGCTCGCTTCACCTTCCGTCACCCCACCCCACACCCCCACCAAAAAAAGGAAGATAGCTCGTGTCATCTCCCGGCCCTGCGCAGCGTCTGTGCGCGTGGGCTGTGCGCGGCACGGCGGAGCGGCGGCGCCGGTTCTCCGCGGGGCGCGGACCGGCAGCCGAGGCTCCCACCCGCCGGTGCCGGCCCCGGCCCCGCTCGGCGGCCGTCGGGGGGCCCTCCGCCCGTCAGCGCCGTGCCCCGCCCCCGGTAGCCGCGCAGCAGATGGCCCGCTGTCCGGGAGGGAGCTCGCCCGCCGGTGAACGCATGACTGGAGCCGGGCTTTGGTGCCGCCCAGCCCGGGAGGGTCCCGTGCGGAGTTCAAGAGCGGCCTTTCCCGATTGACAGCAACGCGCTTCTTTTTCCCAGATAACTCTGCCCGCCCCCGCCTCTCACGCCTGGAGCTCTCCTCCCTTCCCTTCCTCCCCTAGTCGTCCGTGAGGGGCTCGAAGGCTGCTGTCGGGAGACGGGAAGCACCGCCGCATTCCCCCACCGCCACCCGCTGCAGCTTCCGAGCTCCCGCTGGGACATCTCCCCTCGCTCCTTCCCCACTGTGGCGTCTCCCTTCTCCCCGCACTGGGGCCGGGCCCTCCCCCACCAGACCCCGCTCGCTCCAAGGCGGGGTCTGGTCTCGCTGGCTGCCCGGCCGGCCCTGCCTTGCAGCGGGAGCCGTCGGTTTTCCGCCGGGTGATTGTAAACGGGTTTGACTGGCCGTTGATCTCGGGGTCAGGGCTCTCCTCGCTAATCCCTCGCTCTCCAAACACCGCCCCCCCCTCCTCCTCCCCACGCTCTCCTTCCCTTTCTCTCACCCCTCTCCCCTCCTGCCATCCCCGTTTTCCTCTTGCATCATTCATCTGCAGCAGCCCCTCTGGCGGCATCGGGGACACCTCGCTTCCTGGGGCTGCAGCTGGCAGAGACCCACTCGCACCCCACGAACAACACCCCCAGGCCCACTGCTCCACCGCTCCGGGGGGGCTGGCTTAGCAAGGAGGGCCCTTCCTGCGAGATCAGCCCCTGCAAACTGACACGGACACACGGACACACGGGCACACGGACACACGGACACACGGGCACACGGACACACGGACACACGGACACACGGGCACGCTGAGGCTGTCCGCCCCCACGGGACGGCCCCGTCCCAGCGCTCTCCACGGGCCGCTGAGTGCAGGAGGGAAGGGGAGATCTGGGGATTACTGGAGGGAGCTGACAGAAAGTGTGCGGGAAGCGGGAGGGAGGGGCAGAAAAGGGCTCGGGAGAGCCGGTGAGTGCCCGGGAAAGGCGGGGATATCGTGGGGCGTGGGAGAGCGTCGGCGCCAGGCCCGGGAGAGCATCCCGTCCAGATAACGCAGCAAACCCGCAGACATTTGCCAGTTCGCGTCTTTCAGCTCCGTTTTACTTTACAACAACGCGTAGATCAGCCCTTTGATTTGGTTTTCGGCGGGGGAGCGCATCTGTGTGATGCTTTTTTTCTTTTATAGAATTTTTTTCCTTCCACGGCAGTTTACACGTAATAATAAAACGCTGTAACCGCGTCAGACGTTCAGGTGACCCGGCCCGATGTCGCCTGCATGAGGCGCAGCTGGGAGGGACGGTCTTCCCCACCCCCACCCCGCCCTACTGAGGAGCATTCCGCGGAGCTTCTTGTCCCGCTGTGGCCCTGCGGGAGCGTTGAGTCTGATTTCTGGAATCGTCCCTCTTTCCATCTTCATGGACAATTTCGTATGCCCTCCTCCCGCGCTCCCCTGCTCCCAGAGGCTCGGAGCCGTCCCACAGACGCTCCCCCCTGGGGCTTGTTGTGATGTGACTTCGGTTGAGGGCGCGGGGGAGTGGAACTGGAGGGAACGGCTTTTCCCCGGGGCCCAACGCCACTCCTACGAGCTCAGTGAGCCACGCACGGTGGAGTGGAAGGAGGGGGGGAAATGGTTTTTAAACAGGGAGAACCGTTGGGAAAAGAGCTGTGGAGTTCAGGCCAAGTTTGTGTTTTGGCTCGAAGTTTGGAGCGGATCAAACCTGCTATCTCTCTGTGCCTCCTGTCCTTCTGGCTCCTCTGCGCCGTCCCCCTCCCGGGGCACAGGGACTCCCCGGCAGAGCGATGACCCGGGGGTGGGGTCTGGACCACGGGGGCCTTGACACCAAGCTCCCCACGCTACACACAGCCTAACTGCGCAGAGCAGGCACCTCGGCCCCTCTCCCATTCGCCTTACTCCCTGGATTTCCCTTCCTTTTACTGAAAACCAGATGACTTTTTGCTTTAATTCTTCCACATACGTGATTTTAATAGCTCTGTCAATCATGTTATAGGAGGAACATTTCATACAGTTTTAGATGTAATGTACTTAAACCATAAAGCGCTTAAACCTATTCTTAGTTTTGCATATTCAATTATTCTCTTATATATAAGTCTCACAGCAAAAAGCCCGAAGACGTAATTATGTTACTGTACCTAATCCCAATTCATCTGCCTAGGAAAGTTGTTTTGTTTAAATACCCAAACCTGAAGTTTAACTTAAATGAAACTGAACTGCCAAACCAGCCAATAGAGCACGAACTGCAAAAAAAATCTACTCCGATGATGTCTCAAAGGGCTGGGCTGGGTGGATAATTTTTTGGTATTTCGTGGAGATGGGGAGATTGTTGTTGTTGTTATTGTTGTTGCTCGGTTAGGTGTTTTTGTTGTTGTTTTGGTTTGGGTTTTTTTATGTTTGGTTTTTGGTTTTGGTTTTTTTGGGGGGGGAGGGGGGAGGACATTCACAGAACGGGACTGTATTACACTGAAAGGCGGGCTGAAGATGTTCGAAGTTTATTTGAATATAGCCGACTTTGGGTCTCTTTAATCCCCTTGTGTTGAAAGTGCAGGTATTCCTATTATTCTAGGCATAACGCCATTGAGCCGCTAAATTGTCATGGTAGGAGGGAAAACTCATTAAAAGGAGCTCATTTATATATATATATATATATATATATATAAGCACTTCCCCATAGTATTTTTCCCATTTGGACACAAATGAACAAATGTTTATTTGCTTTTCTCCCTTGACCGCTTCAATCCTTCCGTTCCATCAGTCGTGTTCAGCGATACAGGATCGTGTCGCTGGGATTTTTCTATTCCGCATTGCCACTAAGTGTGATTTTCAATAGCTATGACCCTTAAAGAAAAAGGCACGTAACAAGGGTGCACCAGACGTATATGTGTCTGCCCGTGCACATGTACACACACACGCGCACACACTTCGGTCACGATGCTATCTATGGTGTGTACAGATATTTAAGGGTATGTACGCACATGAAGGACAACACGTTTCAAGGAACAGTTCAACAGGTACCCAGCTTAATCTGCGCACCTAAAGGTATGGTTATTAACTTTTAAAATTTCATCTAGCACTGTGTTTGGCTGGAGGTGACCAACACCGCAGGCGGCTTCCCACAGGTTCTTGTTTTCTGTATGCTCTGTTTGGTCGCTGAGCATTTCCAAAAGTCGCCTGCTGACTGTCTGAACCCCTACACTCCTCCGTTTTAATAAAGGCTCGAATAGCTAAAAAAAAAAAAAAAAAAAAAAAAAAAAAGGCTGAAATCAATGGACAGCTTCCATGAAAAATTTGCATTCAGTATGAGTGATTTATACAAAATTAGCCAGGAGTCCGAAGAGTTACATATGTCAACTGACATGTCAGCATTATAGAAGTGCAATCTCTAAGACGGACGAAACCCGTTCCTCATTAGCTGACTAAAACTCCCCCACTCCTGGATGGATGCAGTACTTATTCGCCAGAGTTAAAAGACGAACAGTCCTAAGGCCTGCTGGGATCGACATTAAAGTCCTGGAAGTTAATTCTTTTTCCTTTTGTTTAAGCAGTTCTGACTACTTTAAAAATTCATTTGCTACAGTAGTTTACAGCAAACTTTTAATTCTAACATATAGAAAAGAATCGCTCAACAGCTAGGAAAAAAATAAATTAGATCTCAAAGCATTAAACAGCATTCTGCAATGAAATGACACGCATCGTTTTGCTCGACAGCTTTCGCACCAGTCGCTAAAAACGGGAGGCGGGGGTTTGGGAAGGGGGAGAAAGGTGTGACCCCGCCGCTTCCCGCTAGCCCCTCGGAATGCTCCGGAGGGACGGGACTGCTTTGGGGGCTTGAGGTTTAGAGGTCGCTTTTCTTTTCGGGACGCGCAAAAAGAAGGGCTTTTTTCTTTCCGTGGTGTCAGTTAGAGGGGAAGTGCCGCGCTGGACGGCGTCCTCTCGTGTCCCGGGAGGCGGGGGTCCCTCGGGCCGCCGGGAGCTCCCGGCAGAGGGGGGCCCGAGGCGAGCAGGGCGGGCAGCGCCCGATCACCCCCCAGGGAAAAGTTAAGGCCCCGGCAAGGTCCGGACCACCAGACCAGCCATAAAGTCCACAAAAATGAACGTTCACGGTTAGAAGAAGAAACCCAGTAAACTGCCCTCCCTGGCAGTAGGGAACGAGTATTAAAATAAATCTGCCTTCATCCTTCCTGATTTACACAGGTTAGGGAACATCGATATTTACAGCAGATTGCACTTCATTCTCTTTGCCGCTGCTGCTTAGAACTTCCTTCCCAAAATCTAGGTTTCCCTGCTGTGCTTCCAGGCTTACCATGGTTAAACACCACTATGTTCTCCAGTTAGCTTTTCTTTTTATACAAGTGTATTTTTCCGCTTTGAAATTTTTTTAATTAAAAAAGAAAAGGAAAAGGAAAAAGGAACGCATCCTTAGGATTTCCGTTTAGCAGAAAAGCTTTTTAGTAAACTATATACATAATTGAATTTCCTTCGTGCCGCCTAAATAAAAATTATTTTTCACAATGCATTTACAAGAAATGATACAAAAATAAAACAAAATCAAAGACAAAACAAACAAAAATATCCAGATACAATAAAGTTTTACGAACCCCGGGGGAAAAAAAAAAACAGAAAAAACCCCCAAAAAAACAGAAAAAAAAAAAAAAAAAAAAGGTGGAGCTTGCAAAACAAAACAAAACAAAACAAAACTTTTATAAATAAACAAACAAGTAACGGACCACCCCCCCCCCCCCCCGACCTTAACCCAACAAACCCGCGAGAATATCTACAAAAACCTTTTAAGCGTTCTTTTGGATTTGCCTTAGTACATGAGTATTAAATGAGAACCGTTTCCTCATCAACTTCGAGTTAATTAGTCAATAAAAAGCCTTCACAAGAAGTGATCCGTGACTGAAATCGTAGCGGTTCCGCGCGGTATAAAAGTTGGCATCACCTACAACTTTGTGTGTTTATTATTGGTATTTTTTCTTTTCACCGCCATTTCCCCCCTTTCTCTCTTTTTTTTTTTTTTTTTTTTTTTCCCCAATAAACATTCTATGTCCCTTGGGTGAATGATAAATACTGTACAAAAAGTCACGATAAAACACAGTTCAGTCTAAAACTAGTTTCATAAACTAGTCCTCCTAAAAAAAAAAAAAAAAAAAGGTAAGTAAAGCAACCGTTACCTTTTTTCTCTCTTGTTATTATTATTATTATTTATTATTATTATTACAAGAACATCAAAACATTTCTGTACAAAAAGGAAGGGAGAAAGAAAAAAAAAAAAAAAAAGAAAAAGAGAGAGAGCCAGGGGAGGGCTGGAGGGAAGGGGCGCGAGGGGCAAAAATAAAGAGGAGGGAACCTGGGCGCGGGGCAGGATCTGCGCGGGGCCGGGGCGCGGGCAGGCGGCCGGGGCTGAGCGTGCGGTGGCAGCGGCGGGGCGCGCAGTCCTGCGGGCCGGCCCGGGGCCGGGGCCGCCGGCCGAGCCTGTGCCCGCGTCCGTGCCTGCCTCCGGCGCTCCGGTGCCGGCGGGGGCTCAGATATGCGTCAAGGGAACGGTGCCGTTCACCCCCGTGCTGGCGCTCTGGTAGTGCTGGGGCAGGGAGTGGAGCCGGCTCTGGGCGGCAGCGGCCGCCGGATCCCCGCCTTCCCCGGCCGGTAAGTACATGCTGATCATCTCCCGCAGGTCCCCGGGGCACGGGGCCCGCGAGTGCGAGGTGACGGGCGGGCTCACGCTGGGCTCCGACTTCACCAGCGAGCCCAGTGCGCCCAGCGCACCCGAGGAGGCGGCCGCCGCCGCCGCCGCTGCCGCCGCCGCCGCCGCCGAGTTCTGGTGGGGCTGGGAGCCGTAGGGCAGGGCGCCGTAGCCCGAGGGCGAGGCGCTCATGTAGCCCTGCGAGTTGGAGATGGGGCTGTACTGCAGGGCACCCATGTCGTAGCGGTGCATGGGCTGCGGGTTGTGAGGGTGGTGCGGGTGATGCGGGTGCGGGTGGTGCGGATGCCCCCCGCTGCCCGGGTGCTGGCTGTAGGCGAGCTGCGCCTCCTGCATCATCGCCGCCGCCGCCGCCGCCGCCGCCACCGAGCCCGGGTAGGCGCCGTTGGCCCAGCCGTTCATGTGCGCGTAGCCGCCGCTGGCCGTGCCGCCGGGGCTCTCCAGCCGCTGCCCGACGCCGCCCGGGCTGACGCCGACGCCCATGCCCACGCCGACGCCGGCCGGGCCTCCCCCGGCCGACCCGGCGCTCAGCAGCCCCCCGGCCAGCGAATACTTGTCCTTCTTGAGCAGGGTCTTGGTCTTCCGCCGCGGCCGGTATTTATAATCCGGGTGCTCCTTCATGTGCAGCGCTCGCAGCCGCTTCGCCTCGTCGATGAACGGTCTCTTCTCGGCCTCCGACATGACTTTCCACTCGGCCCCCAGGCGCTTGCTGATCTCCGAGTTGTGCATTTTGGGATTCTCCTGGGCCATCTTCCTCCGCTGGCCCCGCGACCACACCATGAAGGCGTTCATAGGTCTCTTGACCCGGTCCTGGTTCGCTTTGTTTCCCCCGCCGCCGCCACCGCCGCCTCCGCCGCCTCCCGCTCCGGTCTGCCCCGAGAGGTTCGTGGGGGCCTGGGCTCCGCCAGGGGAGTGCAAGTCCGTCTCCATCATCATGCTGTACATTCAAATAGCTTTTTTATTTTCCACCGGTGCCAGACGTGAAAAATGAGTCAAACATAGAGGAGCCCGGGAGGACGGGGAGCGAGCTAGGCGAAACCCGTTTGTATCTAGGTAGCGACCGCCGTGCAAAAAAAAAAAAAAAAAAAAAAAAAAAAAAAAAAAAAAAAAAAAAAAAAAAAAAGAAGACGAAAACCGCGAGGAGAGCGATCGGCGACCCTGCCGGCGAAAAAACTTTCTCCCTTTCGCAAATCACTTTCGGGGCTCGGTGGCGGCGGGGGTTCGAGCTGCTCAAACAGGTGCACGGCAAACTTGCTGCCTCACTTGGCGCGGCGGGAGGAGTGTGCGGAGCCGTCAGCGGTGTCCTCCGCTCGCCGGCGCTCCCCGGCAGACGCGCGCACACCCCTCCGCTCCCGCTCTTATCCTTAACGGAGCTATTTTTTTTTGTTCTTTGCCGCTAACTTGGAGAGAGAGAGAGGGAGGGAGGGGAGGGAGCGTGTGTGACTTGCATCCGCTGATCGCAGGTGAATGGAGCAGAAGAGAGGAGAACCCACCGCCACGCGAAAAGGAGGCGAAAAAAAAAAAAAAAAAAAAAAAGTATTTCAACGTTAACTGAAAAAAAAAAAAAAAAAAGCCAGGAGGAGGATCGGGGGAGGGAGGGGGTGGGGGAAGGAGCCCAACCAAAACACGCGCCGAGCCCGGCGGCCGGGGCGCGGCGGCACGGTAATTTGCTGGCGGTGGTCTCCCTCCCGCGGCCCGGGCGGGACGGGCCGGGCAGGGCCGGGACGGGGCCGGCGCGGGAGGAGGAGCCGCCGGGCGCGCGGGCGAGCGGCGCCGCAGCCATACGGCGCGCGCCGAGCCCGCCTTAAATCGCCTGGCGGCGGCCAATGGGGACGCGCCGGCGGGCGCTCATTTGCATATGGCGCGCGCCGAGCGGTGACGTGCGCCGGGGCGCGCCGCGCTCGCGGGGCGGAGGGGCCGCGTCCCGCCCGCGACCCCCGACGGCGCCCCCGAGGCGGGGACACCCCCCAGGCGGGGACACCCCCCAGGCGGGGACACCCCCCTCGGCCCCCGGCCGGCCCTCCGGGCATCGCCACAGGGAGCCGCGGGCCGCCCCGTCGCTGAGAACGACGGTCGAGCAGTATTTAGGGGCGCTGAGGGGCCCCGGGCCCTTCGCCCCGCTACCGCAGCCGTGCGAGCGGCGCGTAAACACGCCTTTCCCGTGGTTCTGGAGGTTTCTCCGGAGCCCCCTCAGACGTCTCCCAGGTGTAAAAACTGCTTCCAGGCCCAGGCATGCGGAACAGCCGGACGCAGTCGTTTTTCACTTAGTCCTAGGGGAGTTAAAAGCACCTGCGACTAAAGAAGGTACACGGAAACGTGTTATCTTGGTATACAGTAAGTACAGGTGTATGATTTCCTCCCCCCCCCCCCAAAAAAAAATATTAAAAGACTACCTTTGTGCCCTGGCTGTCCTGTGAGATTATAGTTATTTTAAAGGAGGGAGAAATAGTCCGCATGGAAATTCATGCTGCGGTCTTTAATTGCAGCCATAGAAATGGCAAGTCCATCGTACAAATGCCCATGCATGTATAAACAGCCGCCCCCATCATCCTTTGCCAGGTGGAGAAAGGCACATAGAGTGCCTGCTCTTTTCACGGTCCATCTTAATTTTCCTGACCCTAGTGGCCATCCAAGGCTGGAATAACGCTGCAGTTCCCCCAATTACTATTATTGCCACCAGAAGTTTTCTGCAGGAGGAATATGCACCGTGCACAAAGCACCGGTCTTAGGCAGTGGGGTAGGATTAGACTTTTTTTCCCCCTCATTTCCAATGGCTCGTCATTGAGTTTGCTGGGGAGAGGAAGGCGCCTCTCCATTTCTCACGGCCGAAGGCTCAGTCTGCTTCTAGCCTTTGAGCTCAGTCTGAGTGATGCTATTAACTCGGGTGTCGACGCTTTTGGGAGGACACTATTCTCTGCCAGTCTGCCCTAAGGGTGCAAAGAGTGCAGGGGGGACGGTGCAGGAACGGGCCCGTGCTTCTCCCGTTGATAGTTTCTCAAGTTGCCATATCTGTCATGGCAAAACAAGGGAGGCCCTTGTGATTGCTAAATTATGTATTAAAAATATAACTGGTTGGGATAGAAGGGGAGGGAGAGGGGGGAGAAGGTTACTGCTGAAAGGTGTATTTCCACTTGGATGGTCAAATGAAGATATGAGGAGTAAAAACTGTGAGATAAGATGGTGTGGCTAGTGGTATTTTCCCCTGAAATTTGATAGAAAGGCACCTAAAGGCCTCCTGACAAATAAATGGGTCAAATCGCTGTGGGGCATTCTTTTCCAGATGAGTCCTATGCATCCTGCCAGCCAGTGGACTGCGTGGGAACACACACTTATCCCTGGGAATTGGGAATACACACCAGCTTCCCTCCCCCTCACGTTCAGGGAGACTGTGCCCGAGGCTGAACTTTCCCTTCCCTGGTGCAGAGGCAGCTGCTAATCCACACCCTCCCGGGGCCTGGCCCCTCCTGGACTTTTTCCCGGTGTGGGGTTTACCCTCTTTTCCCTGACCCCCGGCAAATAAACACAGAATGTGAATGCCCCTTCCCTCCCCTAGAAGCAGCCAAATTACCACGAGCACGGTGGCGGCGAGGAACGCAGACAGAGGGCAGGGAGCAAGGAAATGCTGCTGCCGTGAATTCCTCTTGCCTGTCTGGCCCAGGTGCACCCCTGGCCAGGGGGTGTCTGCGACTGAACGGGCGGGAGGAAGGTGTAAAAGCCAGTTCGAGGGGGCAGCCAGGGGCTTTTCTTCCGTGGTAAAGGTAGCGCAGGTCCCGATTCACGGGACAAGGAATGAGCACTTTTGCGAGTGTCGTTCGACAGGGCTGCGGTGCTGGGGTAGTGCAGGCCGGGGCTGCGCCCAGAGATGAGAGGTCCTTGGACCTTTCCCTACAGAAAAGTGGGGTTGCGAAGAACCGGGACTCGGGTGGTGGGGGGAATAGGTGAGGGCGGCCGGGGTTATGGTGTGTGCTGGGTAAACGCTGCGGGGAAGTCAGAGGGGAGTCGGAGAGGAGGTCCCGCACCGAGAGCAGGACCAGGGCAGGCGAAAGGTCCGGCCGCGGCTCCTGTCGCCCGCGGGGCCCGCGGAGGGGACAGGTACCAGCGAGGGCTTCTCGCAGGCCGGTGGCAGAGACCTCCCCTGGCCACGGCTCCCCGGCACCTCCGCGCTGCGAGGTGGGACGCGCCGCGGCGGGCGGTGCCTCTCCCCGCGCTCAGCGGCGCCCGCAGGGCCGCCCCCTCGGGGCTGCCTTGCCCTCTGTGCCCCCGCAGACCAGGAGGCGGCAGCGGGGCGGCGGGGCCGAGCCGGGCGCCCCGGAGCAGGCGGCGATCGCCGTCTGCTGGCTGCCGCCGTGCCTCCCTCGCCCCGGGTCGGGGCCGGCGAGCGCCGGGGCGATGCCGCGGGGAGATGCTCGTGAGAGATGCTGCCTGATCCCTCGCCAGCCCTGTCTGAAACGTGGGACGGGCAGGGAGTGGGATCGCTTGCGGCTACTCTGGCACTTTACTCCAAAAGCCGCTAGCCAGAAAGAAATGCAAAGCGCTCCCTCGCTACCGCGGTGCCATTACCCGGGCCAAAGCGAGCAAACCGCGAGGGAGCAGAAAGAGCGGGCAAAGGAGACAGGGAAAGAAGCATTTTCCTGCCTCTGTGACTTGGCGACTCGGGGATCACAGCTTTCAACACGACCTGCTTGCTACCCAGTCGAGATGGAACGGTTGAAAAAAGGGTGCCTAAATAAAAGTCCCGCTTTCTTTTCCAGCGTTAACAACTGTTCTGTGCCATCCTACAGTCTCAGTCCCAAATCAGCTACGAGCTCTCTCTGTGTTTTGTTGTCTTTTCTCAGCTTGCTGGGTAAAAGCGTATGGAGAATCTCTGGAGCTTTCGAGTAGGGGCTCACCCTGTGAACGGTACTCACACATATAATTCAAATTTCACAGCTGACCTGCTCTGAAAACCTCAATCAGCTTCTAATTGAAGGGAAAACAAAATATTGCTTCCCTACAGCAGAGCTAACGATTTAATCATTATATCAGACATTATAGCTTTTAATTAGGCTAATGCTGATACTGTATGGAAAGAGATAATTCAACACAGTTCTTGATGAATTCTGTAATTGGGTTAACGGAGGAGCAGTTGGGGGAAGAGACGTCAATATTCAAGCTGCGTCTATAGCCACCAGGTTTATGAATGAAAGGGAAGGGGGAAAAAGAAAAGGGGGGCGGGGGGGGGGGAAGAGAGGAAAGGGCTAAAATTCCCTGACGAGAAATGTCTCCCCCCTTCGCCCAGGAGAGCCGTGCCAACCAACTGGAAGCGGAAGGAGAGTAAGGGCTGTTCAGCCATCTCCTCGGCGCGCCCCGCTCCCGGCCGCCGCTCCCAGACTGCCCAGGCTGCTGCGACACCAGCGGGACCCGAGCGGCGGCCCCGCTGCGGGACCTCGCTGCGGCTCCCCGGAGCGGCTGGGGCGAGGGTCTGTGGCTCACAGTGCCTTTCCCTCTACCTCCACCTCAATCAAGGGGTCGCCCACCGCCACGCTGGGAGCACGAGGGAAGGGGGCAACCAGGGCCACCAGCACTGAGACTGTCCTGCGGGGGTGTCCCTGGGCAGAGTCGGGAGCACGGCGGGGGAACGCCGAGGGTGGTACGGGACGGGGCCGAAAGGTTTCTGAAGTCCTAACGAGAGCAGCTGCACAACCGGGCGGGCTCGGCTGGGCTCGGCTGGGCTCGGCTCGGCTGGGCTCGGCTCGGCTCGGCTCGGCTCGGCTCGGCTCGGCTCGGCTGCCGGGAGCCGCCCGCCGTGCGGGGCGCGGGTGCCGGGCAGGGGGCGCGACATTGAGCACAAGGGTGTGCTCAGGGCCAGCCTGTTCTGGGCAAAATCACAGCAGACGGAGGGCAGGCTGCTGCTCCATGTGGGTACTTCCATTTATTTATGTATTTATCGTGTTAGATAAAAGGGCGGCTGAAGCCATTTTTCTAAAGGAATTCCGCATCACCGCTCTTTCCGCAGTGCCGATAAATTGCCCCTTTCCGAAGAGTTTGTATATCCCAACCTGTCTGTTTTCTCTCCTTCCTTTCTAGCTTTTGCTGGCTTTGAAAATAAGCTTTATATTTCCGTTGCGCCTTCAAAAAGTAGTATGACCTCCCCGCACGCCTGATCGCGGCAGCAGCCGGCGGCCGCCCCAGGGCGACAGGGAGTCCTGGCGGGCGGCTGTGCCGGGGGTGTCCGGCATTGCCAAGGGAGAGGCGAGGCACACCTCGGTGGGACGGTGAGACGGCCAGAGCGCGCCTAAGCAGGGATTTCCTTCCCCCCTCCTCTTCCCCGCAGGATATTCTGCTTGTCCCCTCGCCTTGGAACGGCCCCGATCCTTCCCCCGGTGGGACTTTCGAGTCGGCAGAAAAAACAGCATTGTTTCTTTTCGAAGTTTTGCGAACAGGACCATTTTCTAAAATGTTTGTTTATGCTACGTATCAGCTCGTCTTCCAGCACAATATTGTTCCGAAAGAGGAAGATCTTTTATTGTGATCCATCCTTTTCTACTTTTGTTAGTAATTACAGTAAAATTGAACAAGTCGTTGATAACATTCCAATGACACAACTCCCTGTAATTAACAGCCTGAATACACCTTCTTACATTACACAAAAGTTATACTTTTCAAGTCTGTTCAGATTTTTAAATTTCTATGAAAAATATTATTACTAAGCCACACGCCGGGAATATGTGGTGATCAGATGGCACAGCGTCTTCGCAGGAGATGAAGCTGCATTCTCCTATTTTTCACGGTTTGGGGTTTCTACCTAGAAAGATAGCCAGACCATCTGCTTTTTACAGTCGACTTATCGAGTGGTTCTTTGGACAAAAAACAAAACAAAACAAAACCCACAAAACAACTAAAGGGGAAAAAAAAAATCCCCACCAAGAGAAAACCTACCCCGCTATTTACTTTCCACGAAAAGAAAAAATTTTTAAAAGAGTTTAGTTTTGTAACTGTAAACTTGTAAAGGAAAAGGAAGAGCTGCGGGGGTGGAGAGTCTGTCGGACTAGAACGACATGCGGAGTTATTACGTAGTTAATCTTTAAAATTGCGCTGCTGAAATGTCAGTCACGGAAAAAGAGCTTCTCGAGCCCAAATGCGGCATCCCATTTACAGCAGGGCAACCTGGATGGTTATGTCTGTGGCGCGTCGCTCAGAACACCATAAAGGGAACATTTCTGGTTTGCATCCTCGTCAGTTATCCCCAAATTGTAAAAGGCATAATTCAGGGCAAGTCAGAATGAATTTGTGTAAAAAATATAAACGAGAAAAGAAAAAACTCTAAATAATATAGAAGTTTCTTTGTTGCAGGCCATCCTGTTATGGCAAATTAGATTAGCTACACAGGCTTCAATATAAACATGACATGAGGTTCACAGGAGAGCGAAAGTATCATCCACTCCAATCTCTCCTTTCATCGAAACATCCCACCCAAATTACATCTTCTCTTTTACTACACCTTTCAATGAGATTAAAACATCACTTTGAGACGGTTTCAAACCTTTTCAGTCGCGCATTCAATGATTACTTAGGAAAACAGCAAACAAGGGCAAAACTAGAGACATCTAAATAATCTCAGACTTCTGGTCTGGAAATTAAAGGTACTCAGAGGAAATACATGATCCTCTTGCTCCATCCAGTGCAGCATTCTGACCATGGGAAAGCGGATAGCGAACCCCAGTGAAAGGAAGAGAAAAACCCGGGTTCTTTCTCACCAAAGGGAGACCCTGGTTACTCGGTCGGTGTCGGGATCCCGTCTTTATTTGCCTTTTGGCAAAGGGGTGTTTATCACCTGTTTTTCAGCAGATCACTCACTGTTACTTCACACTGTTCTTAAACGATTCCCTGGTAGTCATCGTAAAGCGGGATAGTAAACAAACCGCTACTGGCACCTTTAGCAAATAGACTGGCAAACCTAAAAGGTACTGAAGCGGAGAGGGGGGGGAGGGAAGCATGTTGTTCACAGACTGTCCTGTTTTAGGAATAACGACGCTTGCAAATAGCTGCGGCTACACTTTAGCAGCACCCACAGCCTGACGCGGCCCGCAGCCGGAGCAGGGCGGTAGCCCCCGCCCCCGGCCGGACCCCTCCTCCCCGGGTGGGAAGCGCAGCCCTCACGGGAGATGCCTTTCTCGAGGTGGATGTGCCAATTTTTTGCCACAGGCTGCGGCGGGGAGGGGATGGCGTCAGTCCCCCGGGCCCGCAGCGGCCGTTCTGCCCCTCCATGGAGCCGCGACCAGGAGCGGCGGGCAAGACGGGGTGCGCTTGAGCCGCTGGGGCAGCCTGGCTTGGTGGGAAGAAACGGCAGTTCGGCATCTCACTGCCTGCTCGATACTGTGCGTTTGGGGACAATTTGCTACCACTCTTCCTATCCCCATCCATCCATCCATCCATCCATCCATCCATCCATCCATCCATCCATCCATCCATCCTCCAAACCCTCACTCCCCCTTAACAAAGAGGCTTTCAAAACATAACCTTTTATGGCAGCCTGAAGAATCAATGCGATAAAACGGGCTTTTAATGGGTTAATTGACTGGAGCCGCTATCATGTTTAAACACCTGTTTCTGAAAAGAGATTCAGCCAAAACGCGTCTCCTCCCTGATCGATAGATGTACAACCTTCCTGCATTGCCTGTTGATCGACCTCAAATACCACCGTCAATTATGAGAGGGAAAATCCATTTCACCTTTTTTTAATATCCCAATACTTTATAGTAATACTGAGAAACTGTATAGCCACTTTGGAGCTGGGGAGGGAAGGTAAGATCCTGGGTGGGACCACGCCAGATAGCCTTGACCTCCGGACTGGGACTTGGCTTCGAGAGGCTGGGCACAACCTTCCTGTCCAGAGGTGTCGGCAGCTGTCATTTTCACAGAGGACCGGATCCGGGGATCCCCGTTCCTTGGGAAGATCCAACCGGGCACAGCCCAGCCGCAGTAGCAGTGCTGGGAGCCCATGTGAATGCTCTCTCCCAGGGGGAGAGATTAAGCAGGCATTAGTTGTAATAGTTGAGGGCTGCTCTGCCTATTGATTTCCCCCCTTTTTTTTTTTTTTTTTAAGCCAAGCCCGCCGGTCAGTCGCAGCGAAATTGATTCTTTGCCCAAGACACCTTTCACTAAATGGCACCCGCGCACCGACATGTTAATTTTGGAACGTGTAAGCGGAGCGGGCGCTGCGCGCTCGGAAGGCAGCGCCGCCACCCCCGGCACCCTCTCCGCCCCAGCCCTCCCGCAGCCCCCTGCCCCTGCCCGGCCGCCGCTTCCCTCCCCCGCCTCAAAACCCAGCGAGGCGTCTTCCCCAAAAGGCGGAGGGGGGCAGCCCAAAACGCTGTCACACCACGCCCGCACCCCCTCAAATCCGTGTCACAGCCGATAACCCATTGACTGCAACCGGCTCTTGCCTCCTTGAAGCAAAAGTAACTTGGAAGCCCTCCCCTCGCCGGCTTCCCCTCCTCCATTCCCAAGACAGGGCGAAGACCCCCTCAAAAGTTAGAGGCACACTTACAGTTGCTCTTCCAGCTCCAGCCTCCTCCCAACATATCATCTGAAGGGGCAGCCTTATTATTATTACTTTTTTTTTTTTTTTCTTTTCTTTTTTTTTTTCCTCTGCTCTAGCCTAGCTCACACCTTCCTCCGACCGTGCCCGCGGGTGCAGGGCAGCGCGACACGGAGCCGGCCGTCTCTTCGTCGCCCCTCGCCCAGCCGCAGCTCCCAGGCGGCTGTGCCCGAGCCACGAGTGCCCGGCGACACACGCACACTCACCATTCGCGCTCTCTCGCTCACTCGCTCTCTCTCTCTCCCCCCTCACACACACACGCGCACGCACACACATACACACCGCACAGGAGAGGGGGAGAGAGGGAGAGCGGAAGACAGAGAAGAAAATGAAATTTATTATTGATAGAAAAGACTTTAAAGACAATTTCAAGTTATTGTTTCGGTCTGGAGAGAAAAAGAAAAAAAAAAAGAAAAAAAGAAAAGGAAAGGGAAAAAAAAAAAAAAAAAAAGAGTGAGAAGGGGTTTTCTCTCCACCCCAACATAATGAAACGCCTTTTGTGTGGCACCGAACAATACCAAACAAGTATTCTAATAAATAGCCACTTTTTTGTTCCGTCGCGGCAGTGAATAGAATTGAGCAGTTGGTTTGAGAGCAGCTGGAGCGCCGCGCCGAGCGGGGAGGTGGAGCCCGGAGTCCTTTTTCTCTTCCCCTTTCCTTTTCTCACACGCACTTTCTCCTGTAACCTTGCGTTTCTGCCTCTCCGCTCCTGCTGGGCCACCGTCCCCTGTCCCCTTCTCTGGGAGAGGTGCCTCTCGGAAGGGAAGAGCCACTCCTGAGCGCTCCTTCTCGCACCTGTGTGGCGCCGCGGGGCTCCCCGCGCCTCCTCCCGACCCTCACCGCGTCTGTCTCGGCCGCCCTGGGACCCTGCTCCTGCCCTCCCCGCCGTGTCCTGAAGGTCCTCGGCCGCGCAGGGACCCCGCTCCCCCGCCCCACGCCGTGCTCTGCCTCCGACAGCTCAGGACGGCGGAGGCTCCCAGCCCGGCCAGTCCCTCCTTTGTTGACAATAAACTTGGATTTCACAGGGAGGCTCTGAGTCCCCCTCCGCCCTCTCGCTCCCCCTCTCCCGGCCTTCCCTCGGGATGGAGCCGGGCTTTGTCAGCCTCCCCCTCTCCTCTCAGGATCGCTGCGGAGGGTCCGCTCTCCCTCCGCCCTGTACCGCTCATTTCCATCACCTCCCCTTTCCTAGGCAGCGCCGTTACTTTTCTCCCTGCATTTTTTTTTCTTCCCTCCCTAAAACATTGTTTTCCAGTCCCTTTCTGCCAACGTGACTACCGCCCTAGGAAAGAAACTCGATAGAGGTTATTAAAATGGACACGAGTCCGCTAAAGATTTTCAGGTAAAGCTGAGAGCGTCCCGTTTTCCGTTCTGCTCCGGCTGTGCGGGCGTGTGCCTGCCCGTCTGTGCCGAAGATGTGCAGCGGGGAGGGAGGGAGGGAGGGAGGAAGGAGGGGAACAGAGGGATGGCTTTGGCGGCCAGTGGAGCCGGCTGTAGCATCCAGGCGGGTCGTGGCTGCCGGGGCTGAACCCTGCCGGGGGGACCGACGGTGCCGGGGCCAGAGCGCTGGGAACGGACACCGCGGGCAGCCGCCTTCCTACGGCCGGACCATTTCCTCCTTTTATTAGGGCGTGGATCTAGTCCTCGTTCAAAAAACAGACTAGTACATACACCCCCCGCCCCAAGCACGACATTAACCTCCGATTCGGTTGCCAGCCAGAGCCTCGATTGTCTCGCAAAAGCTGCAGGAAGTACCCGAGTTTCAAATAAGCCCCAGCAATCGCTGCAAAGACTCCTTAGCACGCAGGGATTACCTCGTCAGCTATTTTGAGGTGCTCACTCACATACAATCATTAGAGATGCTGGAATAAAAAGCAGATTGCTTTTACGTTTAAACCACCGTTGCCCTTCACAGACTCGTATTGACGCTCGGAGGGGGAACAGGGCAACGGACGGGCGTGTATTAAAGACTTGAATTCAATGTTACATCCTCAACCGTGGGGCTAGAAGTGAGAGCCATCTCGGCCAGGGCTCAGCTTTCACCCTCCGCTACAGCCGTCCCTTGCACGTCCTTCCAGAGCTGCCCAGAGGGACTCCTGGAGCTGGGGGCAAAAAGGGGGGGAGAACCGCTACGGGAGTGCCGGGATGCCCTCGGTGTCCCCTCCCCAGAGCCCGTCCCTTTTCCCGGGGGGCGTCTTGCTGTGAGCCGTTCCCGGCCGCGTACCTCTGCCTGCACGGAAATTTCCCCTCCTTTCTTTTTCCACCCCCTCCCTCTCCTCTCTTTTAAGTGGATTTTTGCTCTCACTTCAATAACACGCCGGCTCTAATTAGCTGCAATATTAAGAAACGCTGCTAAATGACAGTTTTATCGGGTTTGTGCAGATAGGAGGAACGCGGGGACCCAGCGAAATATCCACCCAATGCGTTTGGCGCTGGATCCCCGCCAGCAGCCACCGCTCGCTCTTTTTATATGGAAAAATGGCAACATTTTGGAAAGCAGCTTTAAAACTTTGACTTATATTTTACATGCTAAATAACGGGGAGAATGGCGACAGCGTTACAGAAAGCTTCAACCCTGCAAATATTTGAATGGGGCTTTTTTGTAAAGTAGAGCAGCTGTCAGTCAGCTGGCTTTGACAGCCTGCCACAATTTTGTCATTTAATAGTGGGTGTTAGGCTAAGTGCAAAACACTCTGGCAAACAGATGTCAAACCTACATCTCATATAAATGGGGGTTGTAAAATTGAGTTTTAACCCACATATAGGGTTTTAAAAAGCGGTGCCAGTGTGTAAACTGTATACAAAATAAAGATACTGACAATCGCCCGTGTGGGCTTGTTATTTAAAGCAGGCTTATTTAGAAATCTGACCTCCAAATTATGCTAAATCTTCCTACATCTCAAACAGTGGAATATGAGAACAGTGCTTGGGAAAGTCGAAATTAAGGACAAATATGATGGCTTGTTGAAAGGGTCTGATTGCCATGTGTATGGAGAAATCAAGGTTCTTAATTGATTGAACTTGTCGTCACTCCTCCAAATCTGAAGGAAAGGAAAGGAAAGGAAGGGAAGGGAAGGGAGGAAGGAAGGGAGGAAGGGAGGAAGGAAGGAAGGAAGGAAGGAAGGAAGGAAGGAAGGAAGGAAGGAAGGAAGGAAGGAAGGAAGGAAGGAAGGAAGGAAGGAAGGAAGGAAGGAAGGAAGGAAGGAAGGAAGGAAGGAAGGAAGGAAGGAAGGAAAGGGCTTTGCAGGTTTCAGAGGATTTCAGGGACTGTTTTCTACAAGCGAGACACGAAGGATTTGATTTAAGAGAAGGTGGTAGGGGAAAGAAAGACCGCAGACGCAGGGAGCAGAAGCACAAACTCTGTAGGGTGAACGAGGGACCGTGCAATGAGGTGGCCAGACCCACTGCGAAGGGTGGAGGGCACCCGCCCAGGACATGGCAAGAGATTATGAGCGCTAGCAGGAAAATGCTAGTCACAATTTCTTCGGAAGTTACTATTAGAAACTAGACCTGCTTTTCCTTTTGAACTCACATTTCCAAAACTCGTATCTTCACCGAGATGCGGTTTTCCCCCGTATTTTGAGGGACCTTCCTGACAAAATTCCTTTTAGCATCTAAAAACTGTCACAAGAATTTACATAAAAAAATTGTTCGTTGCCTCAGCTGGTTAGGACAAATCAAGAAGAGTAAAGATGTTAATTCATTGCACGAATGATATTATATGGATTATATCAAACTTCCCAGAACAAGTCTGCTCCCACATTATCGTTTTGGAAGCCAGACATATAGCGTCCTAGACATGTCGATATGAGGGGATTAAACGAAACATTTAATTGAAAGGAATTGTTCATATTAATAATTAACCACAGTTTAAACAGACGCTCAGCTGATTTCCTTGTCGAGTACTCACTTGCAGTATTTGCTCTGTCCTAGCTGACGTTAAATGAGTAGAGGAATGCACACGGGGTGATTACTGATCATATGCAGTTACTGCTGTTTACTTTTAAATCCCATTTGATCCGAACTCTCTCCACGCTCGTCTCCAAATCCCCAAAGCTCTGCTGCTCGATTACAGCGTTTTCCTCTTCGCAGGTTTTGTTTGCTACTTCGCGGGGGCTTTCGCCCCTTAGTTTGCAGAACGACAATGAATGCCTGAGACTGGCTAATCCTGCCACAGGTGCTCGGGAAGCACGGGGAGAAGGGGGTGCCCGCAGCCCCGCGCCCGGCGGGAGGTGCCCCCGCTCTGTGGGCGGAGGGCAGCGGCCCCCGGCCGCCACTGCGGGGTTGCAGTTCGCACCCCCGGGCGGTCGGAGACGGGCTCGGAGCCTTCCCCAGCCCTTACCAGCACTCTTGGGGCAGTACAGTAGACACTCTGCTGCCGGGTCTGACCTGAAAGTTGCCGCTTCAGAACACCCAGATTTTTTTATATATATATTTATTATATATATTATATTTATATTTATATTTATATATAAAATATGAATCTAGAATATATATATATTATATAATATAAATAATATATTATATATATAAAGTCTCAGCCTGGAGTGCTCCACGCTGAGGGCACTGGGGACTCCTCGGGTTCTAAGCTACCGGCCCCCGAGGTAAGGTCTCTTCCACTGCCTTGACAACACCCAACTACAGCCTAGCATCGGATCACATCGTCAAAGAACAAATGAGGCTTTATTCCGGGATAATTGCCGCTGAGTTATTTTAAATCAATTGTAGCTGCAACTTTGATGGGCAGCACGGCTGGCTCTGCGGCTGGTCCCTGCCTCCAGAGAGGAGCCTGGACTGTTTTTTATTCAATTTTCTCATGCAGAAGAAAAATGCCTGTAGCTGTTATCCAGCCCGTTTGCCTGCAAAGAAAGGCTATGGGAGAACGTGACCCTAATTTTCAAACAAGTAAGTTGACCAACAAATCTGAAAAAAAATATTGACATCCTTGATAGATACTAAAATCTTCTCTTGCTACTTAAAAATGCTCATTCTGGTAGCTCTAATGTGTTTGCTTTTTAAACCAATATACTTATATGAGTATTTGACTGCTTTCCACTATAGACACAGCTGTCTCTTTTTCAGCATTCTGCCATGAAACAGTTGCAAGCCTCAGGAGTCAAAATATAATAGACACAACTAAATTTTTTTTTCTAAATGCAGCAGTTTTATCAAGTCTTGAAATTAAGTCCAGTGGCAACCTGTCTGTCCTACAAATGCTCTGGAATACAGATCAGCACCTTCTCCAACAGCAGTGTCATGAGAAATCCAGGCACTCAACTTGTATTTATTCCAGTACTTCAAATGTTAATATTAGCGTGTTTTCAAGGTGGAAATACCATCAAACAAATTCAAATGTTAGCACTGGGAAATTATTAAAACGACATTGGAAATGTAAACAAAGATGATTCCAATTTTAGTGTTTAAGGATTAAATGGGGTTTGTGCTGTAGACAGGAAAACCAAAGTTCACCAAAATTATATCTCCCATGGGTTTGGTTCCTGTAATTGCTGTGGAATGATGCCTGATGCCTGATGCCTGGAGTGAAGTCAGAGGGAAGCTACAACTTCTGTATCATGCAAGCTATAAAAATCAACAGGGGAAATCTAATTGTTTGTGTTGCTTCTCTCATTTAATTTTAGAGCAGTAGACAGTAATGGAATTGTTTCCTCAGTGTGGTTTTCATTTTTTTGGAGGGAGTGGTTAGGTCTTAGATTTGTTTTCCCTTTCAATAGTATCTGAAGTCGAAACCACACCATCCAAGTGCAGAATATACATTTCAAGACTAAACTGCAAAACAGTTTTTCAAGTGGCTTAGGAGTAGAAAGTATGGAGTGAAGATTAGGTTATCCCACTGCAATGCAATCCAGTCATTTGATGAAATCGTCAAAGTTGAAGGAAGTGCTTTAAAATAGAGCATGGCTTAGCATCAGGCTTAGCTTCAGAGACTGAGGCAACCTAACGCTCCTCATTGAAGAATGAAGTGTTTAGAGACTGTCATCGTTGTCATTGAACCCACCAGAACATGTTACAGCTTTAAGAAACCAGTTCCTTTCTGAGCATCCAAGCACATGTACCAAAAGATCAGATTTTTATGGCAATGGCAGAAAGGGTTGTACATATTTTGTATATATTTAACATCATATATTTGTATTTCCTGGGGAAGCATATTTTCCATTTGATGCCCCAGCAGTATATGCAAAATGAGGGTATATATTTTCTTTTGTTTACTTTGTAGATGTTCCTTTGCTGGAGAAGTTCCTTCTGAAATCATTGGGATGAGTACACAATGAGGCATAGCTTGCTGACACAGTGACTGCTATGAAACCATTCAAACCATTCAGCTCCTCTTCCAGTGAGGATGATTCACTTTTGCTCCTTTACCAGGACTGCCCCTGGGTCACACAGGGGGTTAGATTGCTTTTCTGTTACATTAGGTCCAAACATGCTGTCAGTTTGCTGCCTTACATTCCACCAAACTGTCCTGATGCACTGATTGTTGCTACTGCAGAAGTCCTGGGCTTTTGGCTGGGATGGACATCTCATATCCTTTGTGAGAAAACCTGGAGGAAGGAGAGAGGATGGTTTTCTCCGGAGCCCTCTTCTCAAAGGCAAAATATGGATATGAGCCAATCTGAGCTGGGAGTCATGGACTCAGACCCTGCTTCAGCTCTCAAAAGCTGTTCACATGCATTGAAACAGTGTAATCAACTGGCTATTAATAACGATTAAGAAACAGCCCGAGGTCCCTGGTAAGTCCTTTAGATTTCATAATTTGTAGGGCTCCAGGATATTTAGACATAGAATTATCACTGAAATGAGCATAAGCTCTGCATCTAAATCCCTATACTTATATATCCTTGAGCTGAAGATACGAGATATATGGCTTAATCTCCTCAAGCCTCCACTGAACCATAGATACAAGGGCTACTATAGCATACAGGAACATCACAGGGTAATTATGAGAACAAACTTGCTAATACTTTTAAAGAGACATAAAGAGGTAACAAATGTGTTCAGTATTATCATTACCACTTATCACCATGACACTCACTGGCTGGGAAAGCAGGAGATAATGTTTAGAAAAATCAGAAGAATATTGTCTTGTTTGAAAATATCTCTGCTACTAATGTGATGACTGTCTAGTGGAGTTGTGGTTGCTGGGAATTCACACACTGATTTTATGGAGAGATAAAAGAGTGGAGTTTATATGGAATAAACCCCTTTTGAATAAAACAATCTGCATAAATGCTTTAAGAAAGCCTATAATTATGATAAAAATGTTGCTCAGAGTTAAAATTATGAAGCAATCAAAATTTATAAACAGTCTCTCATCGACTTTTAATCATACTTTCTCATATACAAACTGTAGAAAACATATAGTAGCAATATATAACAATACATATTTTATTTTTCATAATTTAGAGTGCCATGCCATTCTCTTTAATCACACAAAGCTTGTCTTGCCAAGCTCTACAGTACTATCCTTAAATGTTAAAAAAAAAAAAAAAAAAAAAAAAAAAAAAAAAAAAAAAAGCGCATAAAGTTCTCTAGTTTTATATACACTTATCTGAGGTTTTATCCTGCTGGCAGTTAAACACCTCTGGAGAGATGTTGTGCCCTGTTTGGGCTAGATCCAACATTTTCTTTGGTCATATTCCCACCAAGAACCTCTGGATCAGGGCCTCTACTCTCACTGCCTGCTCTGAAGATGCTCACTCTGTGTAATACAGGATCCTACCCACATCTCCCCTGAAACTCCCTTGTAGACATTGCTCTTCATTTGTCATTCATTAAGGAGAATGCTCAAATTATATGCATCATGTAGGATTTGGATGGCAAGAGACATTCAAAAGAAGGAATATTTGTAATGGGAACCTTGCCAACTTGAATGGTAGCCTACCATGTCTATAAGCTCCATTGTTTCCTTTGAGCTGAGCTAGCTGAACACATTTGGGATGCATCCTGATAGTAATGTGTCTCCCTTGGCAAGTTGTAAAATTCACTGGCATTATTGTATTATGAAAAATATTATCACAAATGTGGTCAGATAGGTCATTAACTTCAATAAATATGTATTTTTAATGCAGTATTACTAGATTCTTTTCTTGAACAGAATAACATGCAGAGTATTCCATCTGAATTCCTTAGGAAAATGAATTTTATTGAATTTACTTGCACAGCTCTTATTGATAGGTTAACTTTTCGAGTCCCCTTTATTACCAGAGTGAATAGCCTTTTCTGCTAAAACATTGATTCAATTGCTGTTTTCAGCTAGACATAATAATAAGAAACAACTGCCCTGAGTTTCACAAGGTTTACACCTTCCAAAACAGAGTGTGAAATTATGTACATAAATACATGCTTTCAATGTTTTCAAGGGGTAACATCCTTTCAGGACTTCCTATTGATTCCATTTGTCTTCAGGTCCTTGTGAGCTCACTCCCCTTTCACTGAGCAGCAGCCTGAAACAAAAGTTGCCAAGTGGCTAGTGGTGAGGAGAAGGACTGGAGAAGTCTCCTTCCACAGTTTGTGGGGCATGATTCTAAGGGGTGTTCATCCTATTAGTCTTTGGAGTGATATGGATACTTTGTGGCTCTTTCAAAGAAATTGCACTGTATTTTATATGAGATAAGCTGGCAGCCTGTGGCTTGGACAGGAGCACTCTTCGCTGAGTTAGGAACTGGCTGCATGGCCGGGCCCAGAGAGTGGTGGTGAACGGTGCTGCATCCAGCTGGGGCCAGTCACCACTGGTGTCCCTCAGGGGGCTGTGCTGGGGCCAGTTCTGTTCAATATTTTTATTGATGACATGGATGAGGGTATTGAGTCTTTCATTGGTAAATTTGCAGATGACACTTAGCTGGGAGCGTGTGTCGACCTGTTGGAAGGTAGGAGGGCTCTGCAGAGAGACCTGGAATTGTTGGATGGATGGGCAGAGTCCAATAAGATGATGTTTAATAAGTCCAAGTTCCCAGTCCTGCACTTTGGCCACAATAACCCCCTGCAGCGTTACAGGCTGGGGAAGGTGTGGCTGGACAGTGCCCAGGCAGAAAGGGACCTGGGGGTACTGGTGACAGCAGCTGAACATGAGCCAGCAGTGTGCCCAGGTGGCCAAGAGGGCCAATGGCATCCTGGCCTGGGTCAGGAATGGTGTGACAGGAGCAGGGAGGTCATTCTTCCCCTGTACTCTGCACTGGTGAGGCCACACCTTGAGGGCTGTGTCCAGCTCTGTCCCCTCAGTTTAGGAAGGACGTTGAGATGCTTCAGCGCATCCAGAGGAGGCAACGAGGCTGGTGAGGGGCTTGGAACACAAACCCTGGGAGGAACAGCTGAGGGAGCTGAGGTTCTTTAGCCTGGAGAAAAGGAGACTCAGAGGTGACCTTATCACTCCCTACAACTTCCTGAAGGGTGGTTGTCAGCTGGGGGTTGGTCTCTTTCTCCAGGCAGCAACTGACAGAATGAGAGGACACAGCACCAAGGGAAATATAGGTTGGATATTAGGAAAAAGTTCTTTACAGAAAGGGTGATAAAGTACTGGAATTGGCTGCCTGGGGAACTGGTAGAGTCACCATCCCTGGATGTGTTTAAAAAAAGATTGGATGTGGCCATGGTTTAGTTGAGGTTTTAGGGCTGGGTTAGACTTGATGATCTTGAAGATCTCTTCCAACCTGGTGATTCTGTGATTCTTTGATTCTGTGATTTTGTAATTCTGCATGCTTGAAGGGGAAATGTTTTTGGCTCGGGAAAGCAAAACCTCAGCTTGATCCTTAGCTAGATGATTGAGATGTTTGAAGGACAGAGAAGCTTCATGCAGGCAGCTGATATGCATTCTCCAACAGAGTTTGACTCTCAAGCAATGGCATTCTTGGATGTGCTTGCCATGCTCCTGACCATGCCCCAAGACTAAACACAGTGCAACTTCCTTTTTCAGCCAAAAAAACCCCATTTTCCATTTGGGACTTTGTGATTTTGGGAGAGACAGGCAGATTTTTTTTTTTTTTCCTTCTTTTTATAGCCCAGTTTTCTGACACTTGGCAATATTAGGGGTTTATCTACAGAAGGATGGGTAGAAGTTATTTTATTTGATTAATATGACACTTCATTAAAAAGACTTCTTTACTATGGAATCTCTATGTTTAGCAGTCTATAATCACTAAATATAAACATCAACTCTCACTTTGTGTCTATATGTGGGCCTAAAAACATGGTTCTGTTTCCAGCTGCGAAAGATGAATGTCATGAGTACTCTGTGTAGGATGCAGAGCAAGAATACTACAACAAAACCTAAACAAATCTAAAGCATGAAACCAAACATTTTGTACACTTACATTAAAATTATGTTGAAAATTGGGAGCATGAACTACAAAACTAGGTTTCTTTCTGTTTTACAAACTGCAACGTCTGTTAAGAAAAACTAAAGCATAATTGCAAATTGGAATTTCCTGCCTATTATTACATTGACATTTGTGTTTTTCTCTTATCATCTCCCACATGTAAATGGAGCAGCTTCCTAACCCTCTTGTTATATATCACATTCAGTGTAACAGTTTAGCATATTCTCCAATTGCGTTGGTGTTTGCTTTCACAGACATGGAAAGCAATTTGATATGTCCCTTTAATGAATCATTTTCATGCAAGGAGAAAAACAGTGGTTGGGGTAGTTCCTAAAGCATGCTGCTCATTGATTTTAAGATTCCCTTTTGAATCTATGTTGCTTAAAACTCAGATTGTTTTGTCAGAAGGGTTATTCAAACCATCTTTTCTTCTAACTCGTATGTTTGAAGAACTCCAGCTTCCTTTTACTCCTTTGCAGGGGCTGCAATTTTGTCACTGAATTGACTTTGCCACAAAACAGTGAAGTGAAATTCAAGGTTTAGTTTAAAAAGTTTTTAACACTTGGGTTGCTAATGGTAACTGCCAAAATGTTAGAAGGATTCAAAGCCATCTGTTCATGATAGTTCAAGGAAAGTGCACATGGAAGTCTAGAAGGGCAGCTCTCTTTATCTGCAGAGCCATTGGCTCTAGACTATAATAGTGACAATATAAATGTAATTTTTCAAACTGTGCTCCTGTGATGATCATTTCAGTGGTGTTTCTAATGAACACACAAACCTACTTATCTTGCTTGAATTTTGAGTTGACAAAGGGTGGCTTGAGAAGAAAACTAATTGCAATGGATAGGTTTTTTTAGAGGAACAAGGAATTTGGGACCCAACAAAACAACCCTGAGAAGAACAGGTGAGCCAGTCTTCCTACATTGGTCATTGAAGCAACTACAGTGGTCATCATAACCCTACTTATGGTTACATGTGCTCTTGCACTAGGGTTCCTTTGGGGTTTCACTTAACTGACAAGATGGATAGATGGAACATACTGAGCTTTCAAGCACCAATAAAGGAGGGCCTGAAATTTTGGCTACAGAGGGCCACATGAGCTGTGTCACACTGAAGAATGTAGTTGTGCTTTCCTACCCCTCTGATTTGGTGAGACAACTCAGACATGGCCTAGCTCCACGATAGGGGTAGATTAAGGCGCACACCATCCAATCTCCGTGTTCAGCTTTTCTTTCAGATGCACCAGCAAAAAGCTGTGGCATGTATGGCACTGAGTCCCCTCATCTAAAGCACTGAGATTCATGGCTTTTGGGCATCCTACAACATCCTACAACACAGGATACAGCTCCAGTCACATAAGGAGGTGGGAGAATGTGCAACAAAAAAGCATAAGGAAGGTGGTCCCTGTAGCATTCCCACATATATGTGGCATTTAGCAGGGGCTGCAGGCAGCGTGTGTGTGCAAGGGATGAACTTTGGTTGTGTCAGGGCAGTAGGGGCGTGCACTGGGGCACTGGGGCAAGAGTTAGAGGACAAAGGCTGCCAGAACCACTCATCCTGATTACAGCTGTCATGCTGGGGCAAGCTGCTGGGTCACAGGGAATAGGCTGCAGGATGGAATGAATGCTTTTCTGGATCTTGCTTGCTGGCTATATGCAAAGCACATCAGTGCAACTTGCAGCTAGAACTCAGTCTTGCAAAAGTAAATTTTGCTGGAATAAGGGACCGTTAGAAAGGAAATTTTCTAGGATTCACGTAAGCCCATTTAAAAGCAAAATCATAGCTCATTGTTTTTCTTTTAAACTAAGAAAAAAATCATCTAAAAGCAAGAATTGACCATAATTTAGTTGAAATGTAAGTGAAATTGGTAGTTGAAGCTACTGGTGAACAGAATTTATAGTGTGCGGACTCTATAAATTATGTTCAATATATTTTCCAAACTACACAAACAAAATGACAACTATTTATTAGAAATCCTACTTCAGTACAAAAGTTCAAAGTTTCTTTTTGGGCATAATGACATTGGCTGTGCTTAGAGTCTGTATATTAGAATGATTCAGGTCATCGTGAAATTGTAAAAGTCTTACCAAAGAGTGAAACCACTGCATACAAGCTGAACTACCTAACCCAGCCATGAATTGTCTAAACAAAATAATTTGTTGCTGGCTGTTTTCCACATTTTAATTAGCAACTGCAGACGGCTGTTGCATAATCCTATTTAATGTCTGTGTTTGATACCTCCCAAATAGCTCAGTGATTGAATTCATACCTTAGTGCTGTAATGCTAGTAATAAATACATTAGCTGAAAGAAAACCACTAACACTAAGATTCACTTTCTGACATAAACCTAATGCAAGCATGTGTCCTTCAGTGGCTTAATAGAGAAAAAGCTCTTTTAATTTATAGTCTGTTCATTGCAGAGATGCCCCTAGGTATTTTGTATAAATGCATATTGATGTCTTCTGCGAATTTTTCCTCCCCAGCAGAGTTTCTTTGCAACAGAGATCACAGAGCCCCCATTAGATAATCACCACCCTCAATGACATGCAGCCTAATCATGCAATTGATCACAGTAAATCAAAGATTCAGGAATCCTCTGAACAGCTGTCTGCAGCTAACCCTTTCTAGTGCAATGGGCTGCCTCGGCCAGGCTTCCCTTGGAGGCAGATTTATGGGAGGGAAAAGGAGGGCAGCTGTGGAGTTTGCAGCCCACCTGTCTGAGCGCTGGACCCCGAGTGCAGTGAGGGCTGTACCACTGCTCCTGCTCCCCATTGCTGCTGCCTCTCACTGCTGTCTGCCACAAAGCAACCAGCTCTCCAGTCCTGCTAACTATGGTGGCTAACAAGCTACTCACATACCTGTGTGCAACACAAATCACATTAATTAAATTCTCATCATTCAGGATTTTTGGAATTACAAACAGTGACAGTTCTACCCTGCCTACCTACTGGTAATCTGTTTTTTTCCAGTGCTTTTTTCCTTTCCCCTCCACACAACCCTGCTGTTTTAATTGAGGTTATGAGAAACAAGAGACAGCGCTGGTATCTCACTGCTGCTTTCTTATTTGAGTCCTAATGTTCAATGAGTACTTTGTTTAGTATTCATATAAAAGGGTAGAGCTTTAAATGTTTGCTTTGTTACATTAAGATATATATTTTAAGATGCTTAACTATTTCTTCACATGAGAAAAAACTTGCCAGTTGCTCAATAGGGGCATGAGCATTGCTAGCGAACTTATGTTGCATTTACTTAGACAAATAAAATTTACATAAAAATAACCTTTAAATGTTTCAAAATGTAGAAATGAACATGATAAAAAATTCTAAGTGATTAAACAAGATTTTAATGATTTTATTCTCTCAACTAATTTTTTCTTAAAAAAACAAAAAAAACCCCCCAAAACTACCATAAAGAAAACTATTTATGTTTTATCTTATCTCTCACGGAATATATTTTATTAAAAAAAGTCTAGAACATCTGTTGTGCAGCTCTCTGTGCATTTTAATAACTATTTAATTTTTTTTAAAGGGAGGGTATGTATTTCTGTTTATTGAAGTATTTATTGGATGATAGAATGTACATATATCAGTGACATGATACATATGATTTTAAAAGAAAATACTTGCAGTGGGTTTGTCTAAAACCAAAGGGTTTCTTTCTGTGGCCAGCATAAAGCCACACTGGTATTGTTCGGGAACAGCAAGGGACAATATTCTGCATCTTGTCAGTGGTGGAAGAACAGATATATAATTTCATGATTAATTTTTATAAGGAAGTCTCTTTTGTGAATGTACTATGGTTTAGTAATAAAAGGAAGCATCAACATAAATTTGTATCAACACTGACATCATTTGCAGAGCCAAGACCACAAACTCACCAAAGGCTGTATGCTGTTAATTTGTAAATGAAGGAAAGCCTACTTCTTTCTGAAGGTCAGCAATGAAAATTGCTACAGAGATGATCAATTAACTGAACTTCCAACAGGACCAAGAGGTATTCATGATGTCCTCAAGACATTATCTCTGCATTAAATAAATACCATCCCTGCCTGTACCTGTAAAATGCTGCTGCCAGTGTTACCTGAACAGTGTCATTTGTCCAGGGGGTAAAGAAAAACACAATTTAAGCCTGAACAAATGTTTGTGGATAGGAACTGAGATGTATACCTCAGAATAAAAGGTATTTCCCAAATCCTAAAGTGGCTTTTACAGTGACATCAGAACTCCTGCTGGATGCAAAAGAGAGTTCAATGGGAGAAAATGGTGGCATGAATGGATGATGTAGAGTATACTAGAATACATCTAGAATTAAATTAATGCTCTCTTGAGGAGAAGGTGAAAGCCAGTACTAGAGACAGTGTAATGTACTATTGGTCTGCAAGAAGATTTAAAGACATTTTTTGTCTGTGTTTTTTTGTTTTGTTTTGGTTTTTTGTTTGTTTGTTTGTTTGTTTTGGTTTTTTGTTTTGGTTTTTTGTTTTTGTTTTTGTTTTTAAATGCACTTCTCTTTTGTGTGCTTTATTTTAGGCAAACTCTATGAAGAAATTTATAAAGATTCCCCTCATTCCCTCTATGTCCAACAAATACCAGAGAAAAAAAGGCACAAAAGCATGCAACATTACTAGATTAATTACAGGGAACACTGTGCTTGCTCATGTTTTTCATGGTATTTATTAAAAGACACCAAAATAAGTGAGAAGGATCTTTGCATTTTATTTATCTAAAGCCTCATGATAACTAAAAGTTTGTGATTCCTTTAAGCAGCCAGAAGTGGCTGATATCCAGTACTGAGTAAGAAATTTTATTAGAACCTTAATCTCCATTTCCACTTCTTCCATTTCTCTCTACACTCCCAAAGACAGTTTATGTGTTAAGTTTTGATCCTCAAAGTGAAACCAGGTATTTCCTAAAGTACATGGAGAATCTTAAGGACTTGAGAGACCTTCAAACTCCCTGCCTTTTTGCTTTTTGTTGGCCTGGCTTGGAAATAAAAGCTAAAAAGTTATCTTATGAAAATCAATTGCATATCTTAGACAACATAGAAAGTAAAAACACAGTTCAAGTAATGAATAGAATAACTTCAATAATGTTTGGTTTGGTTGTACTCAGTAAATGTCACTTATACAAATGTGTTTTAAAGTTAATATCTACTATAATTCTAATCTAAATATATTAAAGGGACTTCCTTATCATTCTTAGTCTCCTGTGAAATCATTTGAGTGTCTAAGTGATTGAACTCTAGCATAAAATTGTTGACATTAAAATAGGATGTAATAAAGAGAGCCAGTTAATTGCTAGAAGGTCAGTGAAGAAAAAAGGACTGTGCTTAATTTAACAGTAGCATGGCAAGCAACACTAGGAAGTGAAATAGCTGCCAAAGAACGGACATATGGGTGACCTGCATTGAAGAGAATGAAAAATTACATACCATTTTCTTATTTTCAGGTAATTGAAGTTGCAGATAGTTCTATGATTGACAATTCATACAGAAAAACTGAGTGAGATGTACCTTGCCAGAAGCCTGTGTTCTCAAAGTCTGTACCTGAGCTGGTTATCTGAACACCCTCGAAAGTCAGTGGAAACAAATGGTTTCTTACCAAAGTACTTGTCTAAAACTTAGTTCTCTAGAACCATACATATTTTTCTTCACTGAAAATGAAGAGACCTGGAGGTAATAAGTTCATGTGTGTTTAGATGTGAACATCTAAAACTAGGTGATAGAAATCCTACCAAAAGCATGTCTGATGTTGGAAAACCATTAGCAGTGTAGGCAGGACAAGGGAAGACGACGGAGTAACAGCCTTGGACACCTACCAACTGCTGCCACACCATGTCTTCAGCAGGGAACTTCAAGACTGTCTTAGCAATTGTGCCAGTCTGTGGTGGTGCAGAACTGTTTTATTAGGTTTTTATAAGAAGTTTATGTTATGGTTCATTTCACTGTATCCCCAATTCTGTATCCCTTTTGTGTTTTCTGTATAACAAGGTGTTTTGTGTCAGTCCTCCCACTCCTCACCTGACTTGTAACATCACATCCCCTCTGCCCCAACCCCCCTCTCTGGAGCAGCTTGTCTATCACTTTGAGGAGCCCTACCAGGTTGTGAAATCTCAGGGAGAGGGCTTCAGGTGATAGGCCCCCTCGGGAGAATTCCTTTACCTTTTGATTTTGGTGGTCCAAGGCTTGGGGGTGGGCACACCTTGTTACCCCCCTGAATTCCCTGATTTGTTATTTTGTTGTGTCCTCCCTGGAACCCCTCCCCCGCTTATAGGGGGTAGGAGGGAGGAAAAAACTCTCTCAGCCGCTCAGCTCGGAGCTCTGAGCCTCTCTGCTCCTCAACCCTTGAGCTAATAAACACCTTTTAACCTGCTAAGCTGAGAGCCAGCCTTTTCTCTTCTGCTGCTGTTGCTGTCACGACACAATTGGGTCCAGCTGTTAAGCCGAGAAGCCGAAACGAACTGGGACCTTCTGTGGCTGGGTTGACTCGAGCTAGCCGGAGGTCATCTCCCGCCCGGTGCGGGACGGAACCAGACACATCAGTCCTTGGTTTTATAGAATATATACAGACTATATACTGTGGTTCCAAAGTTAGAAAGAAGACCCTTGTTTCATGATTCTGTTTCTAGATCAAACTTTCTGTATGAAGTACTAAATTGGCAGTTTGCATCAAAGAAGTCTTGAAAGGAGAAGTCTTCAGAAAGCAGTATATGCTCTTACACTGGTTAGTGATGCACAAAGCAGTTGGAGTAGGACCACAAACCTTTAGTCCTAAGAAGCCTTAGTCTTGCTTTTATTGTTGACTCCAAAATATATGCTGAGATGAAGCCACTGTCTGTAGATCAGGCTGGTCAATAGGCTTCCTTGAAGACAAATCTACTTCACAGACTCCCAAACACCTTCAGTTGTTTTCAAGGTAGGCTTTGGAGGTGTTTATTTAGAAGTTTATATGTCTTGCTGGTTTTATTGCACTTCTTTGGATCTGGGGAATGTGCTGTAATACTGTGCTTTGTAATCTGCATTATTACAAAAACATTTTTTCCACTGTGATTTTCAGCTCTTTGGATATTTAAAGCATGAATGCTTTGCACTCACAATTCACACTTAGGCAGCAGCCTGCTTTCCCAGGTTATGGCCATGAGCAAACAGGCAGGTGAAAGTGCAAGTGTTCAGATACATATTCATGTACTTATACTGTGATCATGAAATTGAAAAGGCTCTTTCACAAATACAAAATAAAAGGTTAGGCTTCTCTTCAGCTGAAAAACATATTCTCCTCCCTTTAGCATCTTATTCCCCGTCAAACCACCAACATACACAAAGACTTGTTTTCCACTGTGCAGTAAAACCCAACTCCTACCTTTTTTCTATCAATGCTCTGGAGCTATCCTGGGGCAAGAATACTTACTATTTTTTATTTCCTCAGTGAACAAATGCTTACAGATGTCACAATTTCATATGCTGGCAGTTGTGTCAGTTTATGCAGGTAAGGCTGCCCCTTCTCTGCTTCTACTTAAGCACACAGAATCTGGCATATGTCTCATCTGTGTTATGGCATCTTAATTATATGTCATCATAGAAGATATCTAAGAATTGCAACCCAACTTTTGGTTATTTGTTTCATCTAGCTAGTTTACTGTCTAACTCAGTTTATTACCTTTATCATACACTAATGCTATGGTATGATCAAATGTCACAGAATGGTTATAGTGCTGTTGCAAAATTAACCGGATGGGGAAAATACTGTTGATACAGGCATTGAAATTCTTCCAATCAAGTCTAAGAAATTTGAACTTATTTGACACTCTCTTTGGGCCAAAGAAACTTTAAAAAAGTCTTCTATGTAAAAACTACTTGTTTATATCTCTTCTTAATATACTGAATTTACTCTTTAATTTACTGAATCTTCACACTCTAGGCATTTATTCCCACATGGTCTAAAAGTCTTGGCTTTGTAAAAAGTCCCTGAAAGGTCAGCAAGAGTTTTGCATGACGCTTGTAAAACCACACTCTCAATTTGTTGATCCTAAAGTTTCCTTTTTCTCCACGGTGAAAGAGGACTACAGGCATACACAAGAAACAATCCCACTTCAAAGGACAGAGACAAGAAAACAAGTGAGCTTCTATCCTAAAATGGACTTTCCAAGAAAGTGTCCTGCTAAAAATAAATTTTTAAAACAGGGATTTCAGTAGAAATATCCCTACTTCTGTGACTGTGCAGGCTATGGATCTCAGTTAATGTCTATATTATATAGACAGAGCAGGTATCTGTGGTCTTAGATATAGGTTGATGCTAATGACAGAGAGGAATTCAGGGATCTAGGAGTTCTACTTATATTATCATACACTGATGCTGCAGGCCTTCAGGCAGTTTTCTCTGACAGTTCTCTACAAAGGACCATATAATGGGATGACAAGGACAGGTGTCAAAATCCTCACTTGAAGAGTGAACGTGGTAGAAAGAGAACAGAACTTTATTGTAAGGCATTTGGGCTTCTCTTTAAGAGGGAACACCTGTGCAGGGAGGCTGGATTTTTGCCTAACAAAAATGAAACCATATTGCTGTCTTGGAAGACTAACTACTATGTGTGCTTATTTAAACAAGGAGTAGGAAGAAACAGGTGCTGAGAAGCACTGAAGTTCTATTAAAACATCTGTTTGACATTCAAAGTTAGCAGCATTTTTTAGAATGGGTAACACCCAAGGATAAAAGCTGTAACAATTACAGACAGTCTGAGGAATAAAAAAGTAATGCTCTAAAGCTCATATGACAACTAAAGAGAATGTGATGTGGATAACATCATAGGGTGAAGGTTGTATAAAATCATAACATCAAGTAAAAACTCTAAATAAACACTGGCATGTAGATAAAAATAAAATTCCTGTAAATGTCCATGCACCATTACATGAAGCCTAAAATAAAAAAAAACAATTTTCCAGGCATTTGAGAACCTATAATCTGTATTGCTGAAGCATGATGGAGTCACAAAACAATGGGACATTGTTTGTCAGACACATAGCCATAGGGAGAGACTGGACTATGACAGAAGTGGTGTGGGAGTGACCTTGTACCTGGAAAAAATCCATGGATTACATTAAACCAAACTTTCTGAACAGGAAAGATTACATGTCAGATCTTGCCTCAGTACAGACCTCTGCCTTCAGAAATACTATGAGGAAGCCAGCCAGAGAAAGACTTTGGATTAAATCCTGACATCAATGAGCACGAGTGCCTTTAGGATTTTACTGCCTTTACAGTGGTCCTGAGGCTGCTGGCATAACCCTACCTGCTCTCTGACTTCTGAACCTGCAAGAGCTCATTGAAGTAGGAGCAGGCTCTTGGTTCTTCACAGCATCCTCCCTGCCTCAGTACATCCAGCCAGGCACAGCCCTTCTGGTGTCCCCAGGATGTGAGTGGAGGGATGCAACCCTGGCGGGAGTCCAGTGACAGGACAGTTTAGGATAGAGACATTGAATTTTATGGGACTGGGAGAGCAAAGCTTATTCACAGAGATACCAGAAGCTATGACACCTAAGTACCATTAAAGAAAGCAGCAGAGAGCAACCTTAGTGTTTAATAGCAATAGTGACAGCAATCATAATAGAGACAAAAACACAGTCTGAATTAGCACACAAGCTACTAAACTATTGATAACTTCACTGTACCTTTTTGGAATAGCTACTCTCAGAGAGAGAAAGTCTCCTTCTGATTTGATTCTAGCAATTAAAATGTAAACTTTTCCACTCTCTTCACAGAAGATGATGTTACTGCATAAGAAACAGGAAACAAGACTGCTAAATGAAATAAAACATTTCCACAACACACGGGCACAAAAAAACCCCAACAGAACAGAAGAAAAGAAAAGAAAAGAAAAGAAAAGAAAAGAAAAGAAAAGAAAAGAAAAGAAAAGAAAAGAAAAGAAAAGAAAAGAAAACAAAAGAAAACAAAAGAAAAGAAAAGAAAACAACCCAAAACCAACCAACCAACCAAACAAAAAAACCCCAATAAAAACAAGCAAGCCACCCCAAAAACCTCAATCAGAAGTGCAGCTGCCAGAATCTGTGGGCTAAATCATCCCTACAAGTATGAAAGAGATCTCAAATGAGAAGAAAGCTGTGGGAGAAGTTCCCTATTTAGAATTGGGTTCAGCTGGTGCCTTTGCTCTTTCTCTGACATTTCTGGCAAGGCTGGTAGATTTAACTCAGAGTTATTAATGTAAATAATTGTTTAAACTCATATTTAAATTAGATAGTACAGGAGGGAAGATATTAGCCCTAGTTGTTTATCCTCATGATAGGTTTTTAAAAGTAACCTCTTGAAGGTTTTTAAAGGTAACATAGAAGGAGGGGTTTAAGGTAAATCAAAGGGAGAGTTTGTGTTTTCTTTATCCATAACAAAAGCTATGTGATAGATTAAATAAGTAAACTCTTGCTTCTTCCCTAGTACTTCCTCTCCAGTCAGGGCTACTGATTTTCAGACTAAAGTCAACTAATACAGTGAAATAAGCACGGAAACACCCTTGCCATGGCTCTTGACCTGATCAGCAAAAAAAAGATACTTCCAAGAACTGGAATGGTTTTGGGGAAAATACACAGTCAGTCTAAATGTTACAAAGATTATATATAATCCTAGGAAAATCTGTTGAAAGCACAACTCCTAAATACTAAAGGCACTAGAGATAAAAGAGCTTCAAATTTTGTGTTCATACTGTAGTAAAAGTGCTGGTACATGGCAGGGTACCTGCAGGGAGATGTGTTGTAACCTGCTCCTCCAAAAGCTTCCCTGCACCAATTAAGGTGTGTATAATTTACTCTGGATCATTATGGTTATGAAGGATGATGATGATGAATATGTGGAGATCATCAGGGAACTCATGTTATGTGACCTTTATCTGATTTTCACTAACAAGTTAACATCCCCTTAGAATGAAAAAGGTGAAAAACATTGCAGAGAGAGATATAAAGGGTGGTGAGTCATTTTGGTGACATTACTGCAGCCTTTTCCAAACAAAAATGGCAAGTGTTTGCACTGTCTCTGCCAGTTTGCTGAAACTGGCTAACCCAAAGTTAATACAATCTTCATCACCAGCAACCATTTCCCCTGCAATTGTTATTGCTGTTATTTAGAAAACCGAAAAATATCCCTGCACAGCCATGTTTTCCCTTCAGCTCCACTGGTGGAAAGACAGGCCATTCAGGCCACTGGTGAGGACAGAAGATACCTGATTTAGAAAAATCTTTTGTTTGTGACAGGGTCTAGTTGTGTATATTCTGGATTACAGTCACAAAACATTGTTCCTCCACTCAAAGCTCCTAGGAGGTGTATCTCAGAAAAAGATGAAAATAATCTATAGTGGCCTAATTTTGATTTTGGTGTCATTACTACTACAATAACAACATGAGGCCCCAGACATAACTTTTGGAAACATAGAAGAAGATGCACTATTTGCCACCAAAGACGTTATGGTCCCAGAATTACCAATAGGACCCAAGTCTGCAATACAGAGATCCCTTTGAAATACTTGCACTTGAAGAAACCTTTAGCTAAATGGTACTCTACCAGTTTAAACTCTCACAGCAATGAGTTTCTTCCTGTCTTGTATGAACAACCTTTCTTACAGCACATTAATTAGAAGAGGTGTGTTCCTGATAGATCAAGAAATACTGAAAATAAGTAAGATGGAACCTCAAAGGGGATTTCTGGGATTCTCCACTACAGATCCCTCCACAAGCTACACCAGCAGTACAGCAGTGTTGCATACCTTCAAAGGACTTCTCTTTTTTTTAGGAGTGCCACTGTTCTGAATAAGGAAAATGTTCTCAGGTGAAAGAAATCCCAACATGTTGAATGCATTTTATATTTTAAAACTGCCCATCACTTTGATGGAAAAGATGCATTTAGTGATGTAAAGAAGGTAGAATTGCTGACTGACGTAACATTTCAGGACTGATTATTGAGCGTATCTTTCCAATGGGGTCTGTTCTTGGTGTGCCAGTTTTGTGAAAGAGCGAAGACTTCACTGCACATAAATTCCCTGGGGCAAAGGGAACGTTTAAAATCTCCCACACTTCATCCTGAAAGGTTGGTGCTAGATAGCAGTCTTGGCACTAAGGTTGCATTTAGGCAAATCGACTTATCTTTCTCCAGAGGTGTACACCATTCTGAGGTGAACACAAAGGAAACCAGCAGCAATAAACTGAAAAACAACAGAGGAAAAAAAAAATCATATTCCTTGATTTGGGAATACTAAATTCAACCAAGAGGTTTGTTTGGGGAACATTATCATTCTAGGCTCACTTAGCAATCAACAGAGAAGAACAGGCACTTCCAGGATGTGATTTGAATGAAGAATGGTCTCACTTTTCCTTCATCAATTTCCTTTCTCTCTCAACTACCTTTGCAGGCCTTGAACAACTCTGCTTCTAACTAGGCAATTCTGCTGCTAGTCTCAGGTGCTTATCACTGGGTGTGAGAAAGTCAGGAAGTAAGTTTACATGTTTTTGGTGCTTAGTACAAATTCAGGCAGAATTAAATAGTACAGTCTCTACAGTCTGTCAACCATGTCTACTTGACTGTATGAGTGCCCGTATTACAAATTAACAGTAAAGAATACTTAAACAGCAGTGACAGCTGGGACCAAGCCTCAAAATTCTCTCATGCCTGCCCTCACCAATGGGCTGAAAAATCAAGCTTCCTCTTGCCTATTCTTTTTGTGCTCCATAACCTCACACAGTGAGCAGAATGAAGAACTTCTCTAGCTTGATGGGTAGGATAAACTCTGAGGAAAAAGGAATTGCGGTTCAAACCCCTTCAGTCCGAGAAAGGCTTAAAATCCATGTTTCCCACTTCTTGTAAGAGTGTTCAAACAATGAAGTTATTCTGAAGTGGTTGCTGCCTCTTCCTCCTCCATCATTAGCTGCTTGCTCTCAAGAGACGACTCAGTGCTCTGGATTTCAAGTGGATGAAGGTGATTGAGGTTCAACACTTGTTCAGATCAAAACTGAGAGGTTTCCCAGGTGATTGGTAGGTGGGAGTTTCAGTGACCTGCTCAGACAGTGGAGAGAGAAAGGTTCCTAGCTGCTTTGAATTATTTCAGAAGTGGCCACCTTTCCCCACCCATTGTATTGGGAATGGAGCTGTCTATCTCAGAGGCTCTGAATCATCCTGCTGGGCCAGGGGCTGCCTGGAAATAAGACAGCACCCAAGCTGAGCAGTTCCTATTGACAGTTCAAATGCTGCTTTCATTTCATGACACAGTTCTTAGCCATTTCCTTTGAGCAGGTACCAAAGAAGAGGTGCTTCAGTGACAAATCTCCCTCACCTTGCATGATCTCAGTAGGCTGGAATACAGTAAAGGCTGCTTTAAACAAAAGAACCCTGAAGATCCCTGATTCAAGGTGATCAAGGTAATTTGTTTTAATTTCTCCAGATTTCCTTTCCATAATGAGCCAATATTTGCAATCATACTACTGAGCTCACTGGGGAACTGAGAAATGTATTCAGCACATACATACAGGTATAGACATGCCAGCCCAGACATGACATTCTCCAGGCCATTCATTAGCATAGCAATGAGCATAATAGGTAGAGAAAGTGTGTTCACTCCACTATAAATGACTAGTTGCATTAAGTATAACATTTACATTTGCTTGTAGTTGTCTGAACTCAGAAGCAAATTTGACGCAATACACTCATGCCAGTGGATCCTCTATTTCCTTCCTCCCCCCCCACTTAATTGCACAATTTTTTGCTAGCTACTCTTCCTTTTCACTCTTCAGCATGCAAATTATGCCCACTTTCACTTATTTTCTGACTAATTTAGAACTAAAATTTATGCTGCTATTCACGTCACTGCTGAAATTGGCTCAGAGCTTTCCAAGGGAGTTGCACTTGTTGACAGCAGGTATGAATATATTTCTTAGCTTTGAATGCCTTCATGTGAAAAAAAAAAAAAAAAAAAATTGCAGAGTACTGTCAAAGCTGTGGCTGATACACTGCATAAATGTGTAAAATAAATAACCATACTTACTATGATGAATTCTAGTCTTAGTCCCTAATAACCACCTTTGCAAGTGATAGTTGCTGAACTTTTATGTGGAAAATATAAGCCTGGCATCCTAGCATTTATGTACTAAAAAGCAAAGGCTGGTTATCAATATGCTTCCCTAAATCATGAAATTCACCACATGGCTAGGTGGTTAAAATATTACCAATTACTGCAATATGATGATAGGCTCCTCCAGTGGGAACAAGAAGGACAGCCCCCAGGACAGCATGAGCCTGAGAAGTAAGTTCTGTTCTAGATATTTTTTAGGCAGAAGGTGCTGAGCCTCCTTTCATAGGATATTGATTTGGATCTTTGCATTATATATTGACTGGCCTGATTGAACTTTTTCTGAACTGCAGCTGAACAGTTTTCAAAGCCTCTACTTACCAGAACAAAAGTAAACTGCAAAAGCATATTAGATACAAAGCACTGACCTCTATAGACTGATTTTTCCCCCCTTTGTTTGCTATTTAAACATCAGTTTATAGCCTGAAAGGCAGCTTATGCAGCCTAAAAAATTAACTGAATGAAATGTTAATGTTTTGGTCATAATATATAAACTTTTAGAGAAATTAAATGTAGGGGTTTTCTACTTTGATAGCAAGTAATGTAAGAAATTATTTCTGCTGTGAAAGATGCTGGCAAAGACCAAAATCCTTTACCACTGCCCCTTTTTGAAATGACACATTCAGTACTGCAAGAGGTAAATACTGCAGATAAGAAATCAGTAAAAACACCAGCCAGTGTTTTTTGCTGTAAAGAAATCATTAAAAACACCAGCACCGGTGCATAGGGCACTTTGAGACACCCATGAAGAATACAGCTGGAATAAGGATATGTAGCTACTGTCATTATTCTTCAAAAGAAAGTATTTATAGTAGCCCTGAAAGCATGTGATTCTCCCTGTTACTTCAGATTCGACTTTAATAATCATTTAGCTTGGTTTCAGCAACACACTTACTACATTTGAATCTAGAAAAATTAAATAAAATAGGAAAATATTTACTGCAAATAGAAAAAGGGACAGACTTTAAATTTCCCATTAACTCTACTCTTGAGAACAGAGTTTTTCAATGGAATACCAAATATAACTCCCTGTGAAAACAGAACTGAAAAAGTCCAGCAATGAACAGGTTTCACTCAGTCACTGTTTTCCAATGGGATTTACAGCTGCCTTGCTGAATGAGCATCTAGAAGGCCCTGGACCCACTCTACTACACAGCAGTAGTTAAACTCATAGCAAATAGATATGAGTAAGCACATACACATGCAGTAATACCACAATTCTGGTAATTATTCTCTATTAGGTAGGAAAAAAAGGCAGAAAAAAATTATTCCATTGAAATGGCTGAAGGCATGCGGGCTGGTGCCTGAACCAGCCTTCAAATGCTTGGAGTATTCTCTTTCCCTAGGCCTTGTGCTGAGCTCATTTGGTTCCTGACTACTCTTTTCATAATTAGGGTTTCCACAGAATAGTCATAAAACACAGTGAATATAACTGGATGCTGAGGTCAGAACCAGGCTTAGAAGAGACCAGGGATCTTTGTACTTGCCACTGGGCAGAACAACTTTCCGGCGCCACAAATGACTGCCCCAGCTCCCAGAAAATAATGCAGTCTTCTAGCTGCAGGCTTAAAAGACTCCAAGACCACTGAATAAACTGTTGTGGGTTGACCCTGGCAGGATGCCAGATGCCCACCAAAGCTGCTCTATCACTCCCCTCCTAAGCTGAGACTTAGACAGAAAACATACAATGAAATCCTTGTGAGTAGAGATAAGAGCAGGGAAAGATCATTCACCAGTTACTGTCATGGGCAAAACAAACTAGGTTTGGAAAAAAATAACATTACCAATCAAATCAGAATAGAATAATGAGAAATAAAAACAAATCTTAAAAACATCTCCTCCCATCCACTCCCTTCTTCCCAGGCTCAGCTTCACACCCAGTTCCTCTACATCACCCTCCCAGTGATGCAGGGAGATGGAGAATGGGGCCTGTGGTCAGTTCATCACAGGCTGTCTCTGCTGCTCCTTTGTCCTCAGGAGAAGGACTCATCACATGCTTCCCTGCTTAAGCATGAGGTCAGTTCAAGGGAAGTCAATCCTCCATGAACTTTTCCAAACATGGAGTCCCTTCAACAGGGCTTCAGTTCTTCACAAACTGCACCAGTATGGCTCTTTCCAGGTGATGCAGTTCTTCAGGAACAGCTTGTTCCAGATTGGGTGCCCACAAGGTCCTAGGTCCTGACACCTGCTCCAGTGTGTGCTTCTCTCTCCATGACCTCCTTTGGTCATCCTGCTCTGGTGTGGGGTCCTCCAAGAGCTGCAGGTGGGTATCTCTCCACTCTGGAACTCCATGGGCTGCAGGGTGACAGCCTACCTCACCGTGGTCTTTACCACAGGCTGCAGTGGAATCTCTTCAGCATCTGGACTTCCTTCTCCTCCTCCTTCTTTTTCACTGACCTTGGGGTCTACAGGACAGTCTGTCGCACATATTCTCACTCATCTGCATTTGCAGTAACATTTTGCAGATACATTATCACAGAGGTGCTACAGCTGTCACTACTTTGCTTTGACTTGAAGTCTTCTGACTTTGGCTCTATCAGACATGGGGGAAGATTTTAGGAGCTTATCACAGAAGCCACTCCTGTACCCCCCCAGTACTAAAACCTTGCCATGCAGACCCAATGCTAGTCCTTAGGAAAAACAGTCTCTCCCACCCCTCAGGCAAACAACCCAGGTATTTGGCAACCTAAGCAGCTGTTTTCTACTCTCCCTAAAAAAAGCTAGAAAGAAGGCTGGGGTGTGAGAAGAGCAGAAGAGTTGGCAGTCAGAGTGAGTACTCAAGGTCACTTGGTCTGGGAGGTACTGTGAGACACAGTACCTATGCAGAGGGTGTTGCTGCTGAGGAAGAAGTAGAGCACCCACAGCAGTGTACAGGTGGTAAATTGAGAAGAATATTCGTGTCTGAAAGTGATGCCAACCCTAACCAAAGTGAGGGAGCTTTGGAGGGCTGAGAGGTTTGTGGATTACGCCCTCTAGCATAAATTTTTAGGCAGAAGGAGGAAGGCACAATGCAGAAAGGGAATATCAAAAATTGCAAATGTTTTTCAGAACGAACACTTATGCAAATTATGCAGTAATGCCATATCTTCTCTCCCTGAAACCTAGCCTAACAGAGACCTCATTAAACCTGAACTAACATGTAAGCAGCCCATCTAGGTACACACTGGTCCATCACCTGAACTGTGATGGAAAACACCAAGCCAAACACTAAGTAACATTTGACACAAAGACTCAACTCCCAAAGAACATTTGCCAAGACTGGCCAATTTCCTTGCTCACTCTTTGCAGTAGGTGATGACCCAGTGCATGACAAAGTAAATAAACTGATGGTATGTGTATAACCTAAACTGACATAAAGTAATGAAAAAGAGTAGCAGTAGGAGCAGGTATGGGTCAACAAAACTTAGGGTGCAAAAATTCCAGCAATTCTTTTGTCCAAGTCTCTGACCTCCATGACACTAATACTTATAGCTAAGGAAAAAAAACAGATGTGTCTTCACGTTCAGTTCATCATTATTAGGCTCTCAATCAATATAAGCATGAGTAAGAACTTGCCGTGGCATCTTATTACAAGTCTTCAGAGGTATCTGAAAAAAAAAAATCTTCATACAGCACCATACTGATAGCTCACTTGCAAAGGTATGATAATTCATCATATGAACACAAAATAAGAAAATGAATACTGATCCATTAAACAGATTGTTCCTACAGGGCACAACATTAGAGCAGAGTCTTTTAAAGAGCACATTCATGTAGTCATGTCTAATTAATTAATCTGAAACCAGAGACTGACAAAACTCATAGTTGCAACTAAGCAAGATTCTCAATAAAATACACTATTAGAATTTATTTTTACTTGTTGATGAAATAAGACCAACAGAACCACTACAGAGAGGGCAAATCAGGGATAGTATCTAAGTGATTAGTAGTTAGGTCCGTTGTGTCACACATATTCTGTGACCACACAAACATGACAGAAAGGACCACCCATTTACAAAGTACCAGAAAAAGGAAGCATCACAATAGGTACAGGTAACCACAGAGGCAGTTAAATCCTGGATGGGCTTACTTATAACTGTAGATAATTCTTTCATAAATTTAAGAATATCCTCTGTCAATCCCCTCATTCTCAGGGCCACATTCAGCACATCTACTTCAAGAAGGTTACTTAAGTATCAAATTGCAGATTCTAGGAAGGTGGTTCAGGTAACACAAAGCTGTCAGCTGGGAGAGGTCAAGTATCTTCAATGGTCAAGCGGTGAATTCACCTACGGGGTGAATTTGAGCTCACTGAGAGAAACCACAAAGCAGTGGACTGCCACCTCAACCAACACATGGTCCTGAGCAGCAGCACTGGGACCTGTTTTGGGAGCTGCACATATACAGAGGGAATAAATTCTACCGACAAAACTATGTCTTCTGTTTTCCTACTTGTACAGGATGCATTCAGAAATGCCAAGGTACTAGAAAAAGAAGTGGAAGGAATTCAGGCCATCTTGATCCAGCTCCCTAATGTGCAGGCTTGAGTCAGGCACTTAAGCCTTGATTTTGATGGAATCCAGGGACAGAAACAAAGAAGAGCCATAAACCAGTGAGGCTGGCAAGGGGTTACTTTCATCTTGCTTGGTGGAAGTGAGATGAAAACTGCATGTGTAATAGGAAGACATTCAAAGAGGCACCGGAGCAATGTATTGGCAAAGCTCCTGCTGGAGGTGTCTGAGGGGAGCAAAAGATGGCAACAATTAAGGGAGCTGTGGCAGCAGGAGTAGGCAGAGGATTTGTCTTGATGATTTAGGAGACAAAGGAGATGGGAATGTATTATAGAGGCAAGCTGGGTTGGAGAAGGTATTTTCAAACAGAGGTTGCAAGAACAAGGTTACCGTGCTTATGCCTCTGCCACTGAGTCATTGCGACAATTTCCCATCTGTAAACTGAGATAATAATACTTACCTATCTTACAGAGGGAGGGGAGTGTGTTGTGAGGATTAATTAGCTAAGGTTTGTACAGCACTTTGAACATGTAGAGAGCGATATAAGTGCTCAGTACTAAGATTATTATTAATATGGAAGGAATAAGCCAGGGTGGGGGTGGAGAGAGAGTGAGCAAGCTTTTAAAAGATAAGAGGAAGGAAGTAACAACAGGACGACAGAGAATAGGAACGGATGGGATTAAGGTGCAGTTTCTTAAATTAGAGGTAAACACAGGGAGACTTTACAGGAAGCTTAAATAAAGGAAGAAAGCATTAGGAGTGGAACTGTTAAAACTAGAGGCCTATGAGCTCTGATATTATTCTCCTCTCATTTTCTCTTGTTTATCAGCTTTACACCACACTGTGAGATTTTGTTGTCTGTCCCAGAAGTCTTTATCTGGAACACTGAAAGTGAATAAATGTGAACTGTCAAACTCAACTTTAGCTCTGGCACTACAACTCACACCACATCAGTAAGTTGTGGATCTGAAACCAGAACTTAAAAAAATAAGTAGTTTAATATTTGCATAGTTATATAACCATATCTCCCTCCTCCTCTATAAAACCAAAGAAAGAAAAACCAACTCTCTCCCAGGAATGCTGTTAAAGGATGGAAAACCCCATATATTTTTAGCAGGTCTACAAATCACAAAATTAAGGCCATTTTAATCTCCTTCTTTCAGTTGGGGAAAGAAGATGAGGGTATTTTAATGGTCAAGGGATTGTGACAGGTTGTTTGAGACTGGCAATTTTAAATAGAGTGCATGTTGATTACACATAGAAAAGTTCCAAGACAGTGTAGTCTGCTTCTACAAGACACCAAGTAACTGCAGTGGTAACTGACTTTGTTGTCCAGGAATTTATAATGGGAAATTATATTCCCCTGGCAAAATTCCCAGCGTCTATTTTGTGACAGACAAGTTATTTTATAACTTAAATTTTTCTGAATTTTACCCAGAACAACCAGATAAAACACCCGGGGGCAGTACTCTGTTCATCCAGCAAAGGAGATACAGTGCAAAACATTTTAACTAAGGTGGGAAATACAGACTCCAAAGTCAGTGCACCTTACAGAGCTTGTTTCAGCCTAATAAAAGCAATGTTATTGAGACAGATCATTATCCTTACAGACTAGTTTGTCCTCAACCTTTCTTTGGGGATCATGGATTGAAACTAGCATAGTTCTTGATGTATCTTTTTATTCTCTTGGTAGTAACAGCACTTGAAATGACCTTTTAGTTTATCATTAGGTTTATTACTCTCTATAGCAGCCTCCACACATATGATCCTATTCATAAACATAAGGAGACACATTTCAAGGAAATAGCTCATTTTTCTGCTGTGCTCAGATCCACAATAATAACCAGTGGATCAGGATAGGGTGAGTGATTACTAACACAATGAATGTTCTCACCAAAAGAGCTGGCTTGAAGCAGGAAGTTTTTATAAAGCTAAGTACTAATGAAAAAATAAGTCTAAAAGCTCAAGAATAGCTTCCATTTGCAGAGACACCTGATGATGGTAGTTGGGTGCTAGTAGGTGAGGTGTCTGAAAGAGCCTGAGAACTCACCTTCTGACAGTGAAGATCCCTGAAGACTCTCAAGCTGGTTATTTCTGACACTATTTGAAAATTTGGTCCTAATGTAACAGGAGAATGCATCAGAGCTTTAAGTGAAACAAATATGCATTTGCCTTTGAACTGTAGCAAAATCCAGTAAAGCAGAAAAAAGGAAGGCTCTTCGTTGCCTACGAAGTTGCCCAAGAATACTATGAAAACACTTTTTACAGTTGTACTATCAGGGTTTTGTGGGCATTTTCTCTCGTTTATTTAAGATGTGTACAATAGAACATCATGGCTTTCCCTCTTGGGTCCAGGTTTTTAACAGTTGTCTTCAATAGTAAATTATGTATTTCAAAATAAGTATGCTTTAGCAAGGCCATACTCTGTCTTTCTATTACTAACAGAACAAAATACCCACCACATTTAAATATGCAAGAAAAACGATATGTCCGACAGCAACAAGGGGATGAGGGTGCCCCAGTTGTACAGGGGATGAGGGTGCCCCAGTTTGTACAGCATAAATGAATGTAGAGATTGCAGTTTGCATACACTCCTACAAAAGGTGTCATCTTCCAATAATTCCAGTCATAGCCTACCACCATCTAAGTCAAACTAACTGATTTGGATAATTACATAAACATTGACAGTTTTCTTAGACAGTGGTTTGCCTGAGAGACAGCTTACCACTTCATGTGTGAGTGTGTATTGCTGTCCAGTCTAGAAGAGCAGTAGATCCCTGTGTAGCTAAAAGAGTGGCAATGTGGTGCTCCCTCCTATTTCTTTCCCTTCCATCACTTTTGGCTGAGAAAGCCATTCATGCAACATTCTTACACAGATCATTAAGATGTTTTCCCAAGGAACTGCCAGCCTGGCTATCTAAGCATCGTTTCAGCCTTCAGACCCCTATTCTTAACCTTGCACCTTCATTTTGGTGTGGCACACTCCTTACTCTCTACTTGGATGGGCCTAATGCCTAAAGGACAATTAGAAGCCATACTAATTTTTGAAAGAGGACTTGCTGTTACTCTTATGCTGTCAGGTCCATTAATCTCAGGGGTTTATAATGTCTGCATAGCATTTAAATGACTAAATGGAATAACGTATTTTAGGCATTTTAAAATCTGTGCTGTGCTTCAAAGAGATTGTGATGCCTGGGGGAGAATTCATAGCTCTTATACAACAGCTGATGTTTTAAAAACAGTATATTTTTAAAAAGAAGCCAGGATTCATGAAGGTAATCCTGAATAAGAATTCTTGGTGAGACTTTGTAAGTAAAAAAATTTGAGGAGGGTTTGTCCATGTGAGGAAATTAACTATGGCAGAACTATGGCAAAAAAACTATAATGCTGCAGCAGCTACAGCTTGTGTAACTCCCTATATTCCTACACAGACAGTATTCTGGAATAATAGACTGTTTCAGGTTTTTTTTTTGGTAGAACCTTATACTGCTTTGGAACTAACATAAACTCTTTCTGCCTCATAATCACTCAGCCCCCTACTACTGAAATCAGCCCTTCCATTTTCTCTTTTGTGCAAATGCTCCTTCAACCAAATTACACTTTTGCAGCATAACCAATGACTACAGAAAATGTCCTACAGCTACTAATTATAGGAGAAAAAAACAACCAAAAACCACAAACCAAAAAACCCCAACAAAGAATCTGAAATGGTAAGGTAGTGCATGTAAAGAGGGAAAGAACACCAGAGCCAAGGCTACCACATTTTACGTACAGTACTAAGGAGAATGGTTAAGGTGATCTCTGACCAGGAAGAGAAATTGCTATACTCCATCAGAGGATATGAAATTCCTTCCCTTACTTTTCCGGGATTTGCCAGTTTATTGTGTGGTTGCAACTGGCAGATGGGGCCCTAAAAAAGTTTTTTGCAGTAATTTAAAAGAGAAGCAACACATGGTTTAGGGAAAAAGCTGAGGCAGTTCAACATAGTACCTTCCATTGAGTGAATTTCAATTGGCTTTCAGCTTAGTATCACAGGATACTTTGAGAGAAAATGGATTGAAGTATTTACAGTGCATTGAATCACAATAAAAAAAGGGAACACATTTTCAGTTATCTTCTCGATGAATAGTAAGGAGAAACAATATTAAGCTGGAAGTTTAAAAATTTAATATGGGAATAATGCAGAAGCAGGGGTTGGTTCAATCAGGGATCTGATATTGTAATAACCAAACAAAAATGGAACTTGAGTGGTTTACACATGTTATCAGAACCCTTCAGGTGAATGGAGGTTTTAGGAAGAGGATATATTTTTATGTAAACTTTATAGTCTTCTGATAAATGTTTAAAATTAAAATTTATCTAAAATTCTAATATAATAGAAGATACAAGGACAACATCTACATGAAGTAGTCAAGTTGTTTTTACCACGGCTCTAAGAAAGAGTTTTATTGTCTTTGCTATCACAGAACACTGTTTAACAAAAAAAAAAAATGGGAGTTGGAGTCACAATAATAAAAAAATGGGAGTTGCTGTTACACAAATTAAAAAAAAATCTCACTCAGATGAAACTGGCCACAATACATTGTGCAGACTGGTCCAGCAGTGAACATCAGACCATGGACTCCATCTTACAGACATAGCTTTACTTTTTCAAAAGGTTTTATAATTTGAAGTTTGTAGTCCCAAATTTTTTATGCTTGCCAGGAATGGGATAATATGAAAACTAGACACTATAGCTAGAGAAGATGCCCACAGTTATTTGTATTTTAAGTGGCTTTTCTTTCATGTGTTTTTAGGCCCATATACTTTTTCTTCTTCCAAAAATGCTCAAATAATCAAATAATATAATTTTATATTGGTAAGAAAGGAATTAATTAAATAAAATGTAATTAAATATCTATTGCAAAATATTCCCTATAATAAGTTCTAGGCAAGAAAAATCTCACCTTTTCCTAAGTACTTTCCTCTTCATATCAGGAGACAGAAAACATAGCATGTGAACCAAATAGCTTAACACAAAAATTTGAATTCGGAATCAGAAAGGGGTCTAAGTCAAACTCAGATTAAAAATTTAAATATTAAAAGATAACATCTAGTGACACATCCTATGTTATGATCTCCCTCTTCAAGTCTGGGAGAAAACAAGCAGGACTGAAGCTGGTAGTGAAGTGACTTGCCAGGGTGATAGAAAAACAATGACGAAGAGTCCCAGGTCCCACTCAAGCACCATCTGTAGTGAGTTGCAATTTCCTGCTCACTCCTCTAGACTTTATTCAGCTTAGAGAAGACCTGTGACTGAATCTGCTTAGTTAACTGATATAGTATAAATTCCCACTAGGAATGTATGTTCAATGTGAAAACATGAGAAAACTTCAACCTTGGGACAAAGCAGTCAAGGACAGTTAAGGACAAACATCAAGAATTCACAATACTTGTACTGATTTGCATACTGCTGCTTAGAAATCCCCCAAAAACCTCAGTTCCACTCTCCTACCACAGCTAAAGGGGTTTATTTGTCTAAATATGTTTTCAGGAAGGTGCCTCTGTCAGGGAGATGCGGGCAGCATCAGTGCTCAAGCCTATTGCTGAGAACTTCAGAAATACTCCAGTATTTTCAGCTTTTGTTACCATCTCACCCTTAGGAATGATGTGCTTGTTATGTACCAGTTAGTCTCTGTATTACCCTATTGCAAGTTTGGCTAGGGCAGAAACAACCACAATTTTCTATTTCCTTTTGTTACAAAATTCCAACTTGACCACATATTTACAAAGGATAATGAAGACTCTTGAAAGACAGAATAAAATCAGTTTAATGTAGTTATCCCAAGGGTGAGTAAATGGTCGTTTCCTCTATACATCTTTAGTTTTCTGACAAGCTGTTCACACTTATCTGCACAGAGCACCATTTAGTCTTGATGTGCACTCTGTCTTTCCAGATTAGTTTAGTCAAATAGCCCACCTCATCACCTACAATCCAAACAACTGTTTTACAAGAGATACTTTATGGCCAGTCAGTAGCGAAATCCTTAGTGTATAGTGGAAAAGAGCTACTGAAACTGCTTTAAAAGGAATGAATTAGCAGATAGTAATGTTGGCAAGGTGACCCACAAGGAGCAAAATGCATGAGAACATGAAGCTACTGTGTTGTAGTCCAGTATTTCATCTCAATGGCAAAAGGAGATGTCATTCATGGACAGCATGTGAGATTAAATCATTATTTGTAGTCCATTTCTTTTGTATTCCCTAACCACGCAAATAACCATGCTGGGGATTTCGGAGGCACGTCCCTGTCCAGTTCTTCCAATCACTTTATGGACTTGTCCATGAATTTCTCTGACTCCTGTTTTGAAGACCTTCTGAGGGTCTGCATCTGCAATCTTTGTGGTAGCAAGCTCTGGAAATTCACTATACAGTAGGTTAAAGGATTTGCTGCTTCTTTGCTTTAGCTCAGCTTCCTACTCTTTTCACTGAGTAGCCTCTACTTCATATTATGTGGAATTTGGTGAACAACAGTTCTGCATTATCTTGTGCTAGAACTTTACTCATCTGCCACTTTTCCCCCCTTCCTTCTCTAAAGAGAAAAGAGGTACGACTTCAATTTATTACTGTGCTGGTTTAGCATTGGTTGACATTTAGTGATGGAGGGAAGAAGCCACCCACAGAAATGATTTTTCTAAGAGGAGCTGCTAAGAGTCCCCTCTGCCTGACAAAACCAGCGACTGGCTTTGAATACTGACACCTTTATAAACCCTAGGAAGCTGACACACCTTTGTGAACACACATGTTAAAAAACTGAACAAACCTCAGGAAATCTCTCTTTTCTTTCAGCCTGGGAACAGGTAATAGGCCAGCCTGGCTGGGCCGGCCCTGCCAAGGGCCTTGGGCCCCTTCCCGGGGAGTCTGCCTGGCCCTGTCCCAGTCGGGGGGCCGGGCCCCAGCGGCTGTGTAATCTTCTGCCACCAGGCCACTTTCCCCCTCCTCCAGCATGGGCCTGCAGGCTGGGGCTCTGCCTCTGCTGCAGTGCTGGCGGGGCCGGGCCCTGAGATGCTGGCACAGCCCCAGCGCAGCCTGCATCTATCACCGTGACTGCTTTGGGCCACCGCCCGGCAGAAACCATCATGACCGCCGCAGGCCCCGGACGTGATATTAACTCCTTTATTGCACAGATGAAACTTGGCAGGACATTGATCCTCTCTCACGTGAGAGAAAAGGACAGAGTTAAGATACACAGAGAGACAACACGAAGACACTAAGGTCAGTGAAGAAGAAGCCAGTCCCAGATAGGAGGAGAAATGAGAAGATGCCTTAGTCTTAGGCTGAAATTCTTCTGCAAGGCCGTGGTGATGGACTGTGATGCATTAAAAATATCCCTTTAATTAATAGAAACAGTATGGGGAGATGGAGTGTTCAAATTGCAGATATTAGCAAAGGCATTTGTGTTGAAGCAAGTAAATGCTGAAGTAGCTGTGATCTCATGAGAAGCTTGAACAGAGAGAGGAAGATAGAGTGATGAAGACACTCTGCCCCCAAGGAAGAAAAATAAGACCTCTGTTCCTAGAGATAATCTCAGACACGGGATGAAGAGGACCTTTGAACAGCTCATCCTTAAAATAGTACCCCATGAGTTTGACATGGCCCATGAACACAGCTGTGGTAAGGCTGCATAAGATGGGAGGGAATTCATGAATGCAGATTTCCAGGTGGCTGCTATTTGTGAAAATTGAAGCCACAAGAAAACTGGTTTTTTTCTTATGGAGAAGTCTCCATGATGTAGCAAAAGGGACTCCTCTCCCTAAGAAAAACTGATGAAACACTATTTTAGGGTCCATAGTAAGTGGACCTAAGTCCCAAGGTTTTGTCTCTGTATGTTGACAGTGGGAAAGAAAAGAAGCTTGTGGGGGGAGGAGAAGTGTTCTAAAGTTTTTATTCTGATTCCTTTTTTTTTTTCTCCTTTTCTTTAGTTCTGTTAATAAGTGTTCTTTATACCTTTTAAAGTTTGAGCCTGCTTTGCTCTTTCCTAATTCTAATCTCACAGCAGAAAAAGAATAAATAATTCTAGTGGGTGCACTGGCATTTAGCCAGCATTAGACTCACCACATTCATTGGTGCATTGGCCAGGGAATCTCAAATTGGTGAATGAAAGCACTACAATTACACAACTCTTGATCAGTCATATGATCAAAACCACCTGTGTTGTATGTATTTTATTTTAGTAGAGCATTTTGAACTTGTAGACAATGGTCTCATCTTCTTTGAGAAGCTTTAGTTAAAAAAAAAAAAAAAAACACTTTAGTAGTCATGTTCATCTTTCTCTCCATGTGGAAGCAAAAGAGAGAACAGAATGACTGAATATGTCTAGCTGTTATTAAAGGTGTTCACAGAAATAATATAGTTTGTGTTGTGAGATTTGAGATTAAGTAAGCAATCATGAAATTAAGGACTGTACTATAATGTGTACGGAAGGTAAGAAAACAAAAGTGAGGTCATGTGGAGCTCCTCTCAGAATTAGATAAGACAGTGGGGATTAAGATACAACTGATAATGAAAGGCCTGATTGCTCTCTGATATCTGGGAGCCTGGATGTCTTTCTCTAGGAAAAAATCCTTCACTGTATAATTTCCAGACTTTAAGCATCAATTTGAATACAATTTAAGCATCATCATAATAATTGCTGTAATATAACTTATTGGTGTGACTTTTCTTTCAAAATGTGTTCTAAAATACAGAAAAATTTGAAGAGACTTCATGAACATACACTTTCCTATGTATCATTATACCATCTGCTGAAGGTATCTCCTTTCCTTTAACCTGAAAAAGCCTGCTTTCATAATCCTCAAATCAACCACAGCAAGGTATCTCACCTCTTTTTCTCTCTTTTATCCCTACTGTTGTAATATATTTTCATAGAAATACTTGACCTATGCTTACCAGTGACACAAACAACTTGAATACCATGTCCTGTGAAGTCTGGGGACCAAGGTCAGGCCATTGCCTATTTCAATACCCATGTCTCCACACATGCCCCTGAGTAAATCAGGCATATATTCACAGCATTTATTTCAGTACTTTCTTGGCTCATCTCAAAAACAGTTGTCCGATAATGGCTATTTTGCAGGCTGAAATATTTAAGCTTTATGTTTGATTGGCTACTGGCAAACAGAAAGAAACGTCCAGCTCACTCTAGCTCCAGAGACCTGCCAGGCCCCTTTTTTCCCAGCCTTTGCTGACCCCTGAAGAGCCCTGATAAACACAAGCAGCTAAACTTGGCTGCTTCTTTGCACTGGGTGTCAAAGGAATAATCACACCCTAACTCTGACTCTGGCTCCCCTTGTGTCTTGCTCCCTTCCCATGCTCTGCTTTGCATTGTAATTCCTTGGCTTTTGACTGTTGTCTCTGACCTGCCTCTTGTTTCGCCCTTCAGCTTGGTATAACTATATTCAGTTTCCTGTCCCTTATCTTGGCTTCTGATCCCAAGGTCTTGCCTAGATCCTTGCCTTTTATATCTTTACCCTGCTATTGCCTGGCTTGACTTGCCTTTCTCTGATTGGGCTCTAAATCCAACTCCAGCCAGATCCTGGAACTATATCTGATTACCAGCTCACAATGCTTGTTCCAAATCTTTGAGAGAACTGCTTGGATTTCCAACCCAAACTCTTCTAGTATTCTGTGAGTCTTGTTGTACAAGCAGTCGAGCATTCACAGAGGGCTGAATGTGGGTCAGTGTCCCACACACAAGTGACAGTCAGATCTTGTGAATGCCTGAATAGGCTGACAAATGAATCCTTACCCCCACAGAATTTGAAGAAATGGTATAAGGTTTATACACTAATCATTTCTAAAATGATGATTACTAGACTTCTCAGCTCATGATGGGATATCAAATGTGAAAAGATAAACAGAATAAAAAGCATAGATTTTAACTTGCTTTGTTGTATACAGACCTTTTCTACTTTCACCTGAATTTACAAGAAATATTTCAAAAATGTGACCACCTATGAACAATGAATTTTGCTACTGTGGCTGCATATGCATACAGATGGTGAGGTTTTGGAAAGGCAGAAGCAAAACCGAACTCCAGTACTTGGATTCCACTGATTTTAGAACTTGGAGGTTTTGTGCTCAGAAAAAATAGCCAATTTCAAAATAAAAGTAACTGGAAAGAGGGAATTAACTTGATTTTGTTTCTCTTGTGCTGAGATAATGAATATTTTTCTGAACATGGGGAAGTACTAATCTTGTACTTTTTGTAATTCATGGAAAGCAATCTGAAAACTCACCAAAGGCTGGTGAATTACAGTGTCCTCTATCCATCCAACTCTGTTTTCCCTATATTCCTTTTTGTTCCCCACCTTTCTTTCCAATCTGAAAAGATGGGATGGTTGGGTAAGCTTCCTCTCTTCTCTCCAGACCGCAATTTAAATTTGTGACATGAATACCTAAAGGTCAAAATGCAGAAGTCTGGTCCTCAGTTATGCATGCATAACTGTTGTTGACTTTGATAAACTTGACTAATTTTTGGTAACATTTTATTTATTTTCTTCTAAAATATTTAAATGGTTTCCTCCCATGTAGGATATACAGGTCGTGTATTTACCCATTTACATGGTGATGTTGAAATGTAGTACTGTTTGAAGGTGGTATGAACAAAGGCATTGCATTGGTGGTTTTGTCTGAATAATGCATCTAATCCAAATTCATTTTGAAAATACCACTATACTAAATAATGATGTATAATTTTATATATTCTAAGTACTTTTTAGCTACATGTGGTATAGAGTTGAACAAAAACCCTACCCCTAAATGACATAATGACATTACTGAGGCTGGGTTCTGTGAAAATAGTACTTACAAAGTATAGTATAGTAGTCACCATATATTCATTCCCTCTCCCATCACTTAATTACATCACCATTTAAGACAGACATATAATGTAATTAGAGCGTTGAACAGTTCACAGCCAGATCACTTAAAGTAACATTGTTAATGGGCTTTAGAAGTTCTCCCTTTAATATTGCCTGTGTTATAACTTCTAATTACCTAAATAATTAGGGCTGTGTCATTCATGATTGAGGTAAGAGTTGCTACCACTAATGGGCATTAGAAGTCTCTCACAAGGCATGTTTTGATGTTCTCACCGAGTTGCTCGGGGCAGGCAAGAGCTATTTGTCCTTAGAAACATAGTGGTTGCTATGTGGTGGCCTGGGCAGAGGCATCCTTACTACCACTTCAATACTGCCTGCCACCACCACTGCTGTTTTCACTGAGGAGTGACTGTATTAAAGGCACTCACCATGCACTGCCCTTCAATGCAAATGTGGCACCTCTGGATGAAATCTGTTGAACTTTAATTGCTATTGTTACTATTGCTACAAATAACAGCATAAACTTGAATGTCAAACCTGACTGATATTCAAAGAAATCCATAGGTAATTCTTCCCCATTCCCAACCCTACAATTAGCAATGGTTATGATTTGGCAAAGTTTAGATGACACATATGCTTCATTATGCATGAGTAATTCAGAAGAGTAACTACAACTAGGTTAAATTCTAAAGGAAGCAACTGTGATTTGCACCTATTTTGGCCAAGATATGAGGCTAGAATCACCTTTTCAAGTACATTGTTTTCTAAAGACTTCTGGTATAGATTGAAAACCAAGTCTTCTACAAAGAATAAGAGTCAAGAGGTTCCTCCTTATTTTTCTGAAACTAGTTCTGAGATAAAGGCCTGTTTTTGGCCATGCTACACTTTGATGCTTAAGAGTTCATTCACAGGAGAGTAGAGAACACGGGATTTACTCTATTTCCGTACCTCAGATTCACCAAGATTTATGTAACTGGAGACCAAAAAAGGTTTGGAGAACTATTAACTATCTATTTGGAGGTAGATAGGGAAAAAAGCCAACTTCATCGGGCAGACTTTGACCAAACTGGTTTTAATAATCTAGGTTGTCCCTAAGGACTGAGAACAGAATGGCTTCTCTTATTTACTTTGGTGTTTTTGAGCTTTATTATACTGCATTATATAACTGTGATGGAAAATATTAAATCCTCAGGGACTGGAGGAACATTTACTTCTTAAATTTGTTTGTTTCCAGACACAGATTTTCAACTGACTTCCTGACTCAGGTTAAATTACACTGAACAGGTAAAAGGGCAACTCTCTGTAATGCAGAGAAGAATGCCCTGGGGATAAAAAAAAGAGATTGATTTATTCCAGTCCCACTAAAAACACCCAGGAACTTAACATTTATTAGACTGGACATGAAGGACATACTCATATAGATAAGATACACATGGTAAATTAGCCCTTTAAGGTACAACATTGAAATCAATACACTACACAGACACCACAAAGACAGTCTCATTCCTCTCCATCTAAATTAAAATCTAGGTAAAAAATAGAAAAAAATAAAAGGAAAACAAATCCAAAACTCATGTATCTACTTGACCAACAGGTGTGAACCATTCCCTCCCTCATCAGGTAAATATATAATGTGCTCATGGTTGAATCAGATTTAATTCTACAGAGTTCCGATATTAGTTTGGCAAGTATCTTTGCTTCTTTGTGTCCCTTTTCAGTGAAAACAAAGTAATTATAAGGGTACTACCTTTGTCTGCTTTGAGCTAAAATAGTACTGGATACACTCCTTCAGATAAAAATACAATCTCATCAAGGAAAGAATTCCAATTAAGAGTGTTCATATTTCCTGTTGACTACAAGATAGAATTCCAGGATTAAAAAACCCCTATATTAAAGTAATCTTAAAGATTTTTAGATCAGCAAGTCATACACGTATCTATGTGTTCATATACAGTGTATGTGCATATATACTTATGTATACACATACAACTCACACAAATTATAGTGACACTAGTGCCAAACATTTTGCTCACACATTCCTAAAAGTTTTCAGAAATCTTTACTAGCCATTTGGCTACAAATCTATTCCATTACATTTCAGAGCGATCATGACAAATTCTACTGCTATACTCTTAAATTATGAGACAAAAGGTATTAGATCTTAGATCACACAAAACCATGTCAAGATCATTTCAGGAGCCTGAAGCTACTTGTAATGCAACACAAACAACAAGTAATTCAAACTACTCTATGCAATATTTACAAATATGTCAATCTTACATGAACAAGCTGAACAAAGCATACCTGTACACATACTGTCATAGAGGAACTGAAAAATATCTCCCTCAAAAGGAATAGCAGTTCAGACTGATTTTCAGCTTAAAAAAGTGTATTGGATAAGGGCTCATGGTTGACCCAGACTGGTTAATTCAATTTTTGATTTTGCATCACATGGATAGAATGTAATTGCAGTACATTATATACATTCTTAAAATTACCTCCAAATAAATGACAAGTAAAGGCGAAGAAAAGGAATATGATGAAAGAGAGCCAAACTTACGCCATCTCTATGCTACCTAAGTCTTAGTTTAAGTGATCACAGCGGCAAGCCTTATTACACATTATTACACTTCAATTAGATGCCTCCATCTGATGATCATCTAGGTTTTCTTCATGTTCACTAGAGTGGAACAGGTACTTCCAAGGGCAACAATTTAATTTCACCCTTGGTGGATAGCCCAGAGAAGTTATGGAGCCTGTTAATTGGAGATATTCAATACTTGACTGGATGTTTCAATCCATTTGGATAGCTTGTTGTGCTATCCCTCTCCACTGGCAGTACAAAGTACTGTGCTTACCAGCCCTGCCCTGTAGATTTCTAACTGATGAGGAGTGCTCCTGATGCTGCCCCTCTGCCTACTCTCTAACATCTCCTACCAGGTGACACTGCAAAGTCAAGCACTGCCTTTGTCTCAGGACCACAAAGTTCCCTAGACATACAGAGAAGCTTTCATGGTCTGGAAACGGTTCACACAGCTCTTAACTGTCTTTTTGAATGACTTTGGAGAAGGAACAGCTATGTCAAAAATCTGTCAAAGTTGAAGTAGCAGACAATGCACAGTAGAACTGCTGAAGCCAGTGCAAAACATAGAGACTGGATCACTTAATCACAAAAGGACAAGAATGGTGACTTCGTTCATACTGTTTACTCTATGAAGGCCCTTACTTTACTTTGGCCTAGCTCATGCGTACCTCAGAAAGTGGTTTTTTAGCCTGTATCCCAACTAGATGGCAGTACATAATGAATGACATACCTTTGTCAAGAATAACCTATGGGCATGCTTTAAGCTTTTTCTTTCCAAGGTGTGTAAAAACAGTCTCCCCTGCGGATACTCAACACAAAGAAATGGCAGTGTCCTCACCTGTGGCATGCACAGGCTTTGTCTAGCTGTTGGAATGTATGTTCACATTGTACCATACAGTTCTAGTGCCCTCAAATTATCCAGACGGAGGTCTGGCCAGATTATTCAGTGGTATCCAGTGAGATGCATGCCTGTCCTTCCTTCCAGTGAAACCTAGAAAATGGAGATTAGTTACTGGTATGAGCCAAGACAAATCTTCATCCAATGCCAGTTCTAAAAAAACCTAAACCACCTGTAACATTAGTGCCAATGTCATGCTTTGCTCTCTGAGATAAACAGAATTTTGTGTGAATTCACATGAAACGTGACACCTTTTCACCTATCCCTAGGAGTGAGATACAGCCAGAGGTGCATCCAGATGCAGAAACTGAGAAACACCTCCAGGTGTCAAATATAGGCTGGGTGAAACTGCTTTTGCCACCTATTCATCCCTCAATCAACAAGCGTTCTCTGCAGCTTATTCTTAAACCTGACATACTCGTCTTCTCTGGTACTCCAGATAAAAAGATTAACAAACATAAGATAGTTTCCCCCATATTCCAAGACAATATAAAATTTGTGTTTTCAAATTATCAGACATAGTAAAAAGTCCACTAAATCAGAATATCTTTTGAGTACTAAAATGCTTTACATACATTACATATGCAACCCATAACTGAAAACCTTTTACATATATGGAGGATAAACACTTAAAAAATTCCATCAGTGTTTTCCTGGAAGAAACAATATTGGTTAAGATCTTCCCACTAAGTAAAATGAGGATATTTCAAACCGCCAATTCCATTGATCATAGTTGAGCTAAGAAAAGTATATTCAAACATATCTTTCTAGAAAAGCCCAACATTCCTGACAATGCCACACTCTCTCATTAGGGAGTAAAAGGAGAAAAAAGCAACCTCACTCCAAACTCTACTGTGATATTTTCCCTACTTCCAAAAAGGCACAAGCAATATTTCCTTCTGATATTAATATATCCAGACCACTAGTTTTAATAGTGTTTAAAGTGAAACTACTTTATTCTATTGTCTTCATGAATCAAAAAGTCATCACTGGAGTTACTAGAAGGCTGAACATCTGCATGTTTATGAAGAAAGGAATGATGATTAAGATAAAACATCCCCTTACTGATCTTAGGCTGCTCTTTCAGATTAAAAGAGTAAAATTAAATAATATCAAAACATTAAAGACCTCAGAACTTGCTGAGAGTGAGTGAATTCATGACAGGCACAAACACTAATAACTACATCTATCCAACATCCTTCACTGATAAATCATTACACCAAAGGCACATGCCTGTACACATGGATATACATAGATTCATTTAAACATACTTCTTTTTGCTATAGGATTTCTAATTATTTTGTTCTTTTTGAATGTAAGTATATTACTCCATCAAAACTTTCAACATCTTCAAGAATACTGGGTAAATGAATAATGTATGCACAGGCTTGTGTGCTATGTGAAAATGTATGAGTCAACTGCAATTCTACAGGTCTGTTTCTGTGCACAGAGTTTCAGCAGTTCATGCTAAATAAAGCCCCATTTCTGCCCCTCTCTATCATATGATATAGCAGGTGCACTTTTGAAAAAATGAGTAATTGCCTTTAAGTCAACCTACACTAAAGTTAAGCACCGCTTAAGTGTTTGCAGGATTAGGGTTTAAGCTTCCAATTATCCCTATTGCAGCTGTGTGACATATACCCCAATGAATGCATTTCTCATCAGTTTTAATTCACATTTTCTCCTTCTGGGGACTGAAAATGGCAAACATGAGTAGAGGCTGAGTGGTGTTGTTTCTGTTAGGCCTGCACACCTAATAAAACATAATATTTACTCTAATTATTATCATCAATAATTGAGTTAGGGATTCACTATATGACTCAGTGATCATGCTACCTCACTAAGAAACAGCTGAAGTTTTAAATTCAATATGGGTAACTTAATTTTATATATATATATATAAAAATAAATATTTATATGTGTACAGTGGGTTCAGCATGTCACTAAAATGAAACCAGCAATTGCTATAGAGGTTTTGTGGTTGATATCATTCAGAAGGTCACAGTACCCCAATCCTACTGATACTTAAAAAAATATCCAGACCACATTTGTTTACCACTAGACCTGCAGTGGTGTTTCTTACATATAAATCATACACAAAGCAGGGAAAATCAGGTATCATACTATAATTTTTGTCACAAGATACTCAGATAAATTAATAAAATCAGGACCTTGTCCATACTAACTTGAAAAGTGCACAAACTCTTGCTACTACATTACTAGTTGAAATTTAGACATGTGTAAGTAAGCTGAATTTATTGTCCCATGGCAGTAAAACCCAGCAGTATGTCCTAAGAGACATCAGACAACTCTTAGAAATCACTGATGCTTAGGATTCCTGCCAGAAAAAAACCCAAACCCCAAGCAGCTCTTAAGGTTGTAGGGATTTGACTTTTTTCTTTGCTTAAGTCTTCATTTGAAGAGGACCCAGTGACAAACCCTGGCATCACAGTATCTTACCAATTAGAAAGGACTATGGTCTTCCACACATGAATGGACATCTGGATGCAGAGATGTAAAGGCTGGCTTTCCTCCAGGACAGGGTCTAGACACAGCCAGCATGAGGATAAAAATCCAAGAACTTGAAAATGCTTCAGAATCCAATAATAAAAATATGGTTTGATTAATTGTAAGGTTTAATGGCCTTTCCTTGTTCTACATTCCTCTTAGCAGGATTCAGGGTTGGTCTCAACTCACAGAAGCACTCCTCAAACTTTTGGGGTTTCTCCTTCACAATGACCAAGGATAGCTACTGAAGCAAATGTCAGTGAGAACTGTATTTTAGTTCCTTATGTTACATATTGTAGAATCATAAAATGGTTTGGGTTAGAAGGGCCTTAAAGATCATCTAGTTCCAACAACCCTGCCATGGGCAGGGACACTTTTCAGGTTCCTCAGTGCTCCATCCAGTCTGACCTTGAACACTTCTGGGGATGGAGCATCCACAGCTTCTCTGGGCACCCTGTTCCATTGACTCACCACCCTCACAGTAAGGAATTCTTTCCTAATGTCTAATCCAAACCTGCTCTCTTTCAATTTTACTTCATTCCCCTTTCTCGTGTAAAAAGTCCCTCTTTACCTTTCTTATAGGCTCCCTTCAGATACTGGAAGACTGCAATTAGGTCACCCCAAAGTCTTCTCCTTTCCAGGCTGAACAATCCTAATTCACTGAGCCTTTCCTGTAGGACAAGTTGCTCCATTCCTCTAATTATCTTCATGGCCCTCCTCTGGACTCCCTCCAACTTTTTTTGATGCGTCAAAAGACCCCAAGGAATGCCAAATCCATCACTTTCACTCCCCAGACAAGCAGTAGATGCCTCAGTAATTAAGTTTCCTGAAGCTGTTGACTAACATGAAGATAACTGAGTTACGCTGATACAATAGAATGCAACATGGTTGAGAATCAACCTAAGAAATTCAGATTTCCGTTTCTTTCCTCTTGCACAAGGAGGAAAGAAACCTCTGTTTTCTATCTTTTCCAACTTTTTCTATCCTATCAGCTCCCAATCATGCCACTTTCCGTTGCCCAACCATTTCCCAAAGCATCCTTTTTGTCCCTTTCTCCTTTCCCTGTGTCATTTTCTTCTTCTCAGACTTTAGTCCAATCAAACTCAACATTTTACTGTATCTGTCCCATTTTTTTTACCATATCTGTTTACTGTATCTGTTCCCTCTATATTGCCCTACATACCTACATCTGCATATACCATGTTCATCACTGTTCTAAACATCTGACTTCCTGTATCTTCCAATACTTTATCCAGAATCTGATTTTCATCAATGCAGTTTTTATTTTTTAAAAAAGCCACAATATTATTTAACAACATGAGGTACCTAAAACAACAATTATTAAAATATGTTAAAAATATGCCACAGAAAATTTTCTATTACCTTGTTATTTTGAAAAATGCCCGTGTGTTTCATTTTTTCATTATGAAAATGCTCCAATCACAAGTGTGACAAAATCATTGTATTTGTCATTGCAAATTTTAGGAGTTCTGTAATAAAACCAGGATTTTAATTTCAAACTTTTGAAAACTGTAAATTTGGGGAAATTTTGACCAACAGTAATACAGACACTCTTAAACACTTGTGTGTTATGTTAAAAACAAATAATTTCATCTCAGAATAGGCTGATGAAATAGATAGTATTTTAGTGGTAGACATTTGACACTTCCCAAAATGAAACCCACAGGTTCCCATGTTCTTGCATTGTGTCATTGGACAGAGACTACCTGTTGCAGCAGCCCTCTTGTCAGAGGGTAGAAATGGGCCAAGACACAGTCTTGTTGTTCATCACAGCATGAAAAGGGTCCTGGTTTATTCCTCTTTGCAGCTTAGCCAACCTGACTCCAACTATTCACTGACTCTGGCTACAACAAGCTCCTGCTGTAGGCTTCCATGGCAGCCTCTGGCTGCTGGTTATTTCCTGGTAAACGATGACTGCATGTATTACTTTGCAGACTCTGACTGCAGGCTTTTACCTAGCTAGACTGTGGCTGCAGGTTCCAACAACAGGCTCTAAGTGCAGACCCAGACTGACCTCACAGCAGAGATTATCTCTCTTCCCAGGATCCTTCTTCTTCTTCATGATCCTCTCATTCCCTCTTCCTCAAGGTTTCCTTCTCCTTCATAATTCTCCCCTCACCAGCTAACTCCCTTTTATCATGCTTATCTTTACTGGATATAGTTGTGACTCATCATGGACAAGACTGAATTGGGTAAGTAACACAGCTATTACTTATCAGGGGCGAGGTCACCTGTATTCCCTTCTCCTACAACTACGCAGAAGATGGATGCTACCAGACATTGTAGAGTAAATAGCAGACACTAAATTTTGCTCTGGAATGTGATTTTGGTTCTATGCATTTGCACATTTATATTAAAAAACCCATCTTTAATAAATTATATTTTGTTTGGGGAATTGGTTTATGAACACAGGCTAACATAAGCAGCAGCTATACTCAGGTAACTTTGCAACACAACTCAACAGGACATCCATCCCAGAAGATACATTCAAGTGTTGGTAAGATTTCTAAACAAACCAGCAGTCATATTTCAGAACTCCTGTCCGGGTTAAAGGGAAAATAAAAATCAGAGACTGGAATAAAATCTAAGTCTTCTGGCTTTCAGTGGCATTTCTTAATCAAGATGTAGTTACTGCAGCTCTGTGCTCAGAAATAAACTCACCATGTACCCTGTTATATTCAGTCTCAGCAACAGAATTCAGGACTCAGTTACGGGAAGTAAGAAATACAGTCTTAACCCTCCTGTTTGTTTCCCATATAGTACACAGGAAAGCAGTGGGAAAGAGAAGTGTTCATCGTAAGCCCCCATAATATTCTGCCAGTATAAAAAAATTGTGGCAGACTACATGAAAGAAATTCATTTATTTAAATACTGAAGTGGAGAGAAGGAGAAGAGACAATGCATATAACATGACAGATGACCTCCATCAACATAGATTTTCAGGTTGCTGCTGCTGCATTGGGCAAGAAAAAACATCTATCTGTAGGGGCTCAGATGCAATAAGCTTTAACCTGCAGGGGGTTTGTAGGAATATTAATGGCGTAGTCCATCCCAAAAATCACTGTAGAGAAGTTAATAATTAGAAAAGAATCTTGAAAGGAAAAAGAAAACAAAAAGAAAAGTTGTCATACATTATTTGCCAGCTGGTACATAATAGAAACCAAAGGCAAGTAAATGTTAACAGTAATTTTACAAAATTTCATCTTTTTAATCCAAGTTTTCACATTTTCTTTGCTCACAGCAAAGTGCATGCATGTCAAAAATGCCTGAAGGCAAAGACATTTTATATTGTGGTTGTGACCAAATAATTCCTTTACCCTTAGAAATGAACCTGATAATCTGTAAGGCCTCTGTGACATATATTAATTCAGTGCCATGACATGATAGAAAAGAAGACCAAATCTACCTTTATTATAGGAGGTGAGGCCTCTCTTCACATAAATTTGTAAATCAGCTGAAATCACCTTCACATAAATTAGTAAAGTAACAGACTACCAGGTTAGGAAAAGCACACCCTAAAGCTGAACGAGATCCTGACTGTAATGCAAGATGGTGAGGAGGGGGTTAAATTCTGCTGCATTGCAACTTCTCACAGCACCTTTTCACAACACCACTGGTAATTTTAGGTGTGGAAAAGGTGCACCATTTTTGGAAGAGAGGGTGAGAGAAACAAAGTCAAGGTGGAAAATTTCTATCAACATCAGCAGAGCTAGTCCTACCTGGCTGTCCTAGGACATTGCTATAAGGATGGAGGAGTACTACAGAGAGAACAAGGCTTATCAAACTCAATCAGAGGAGGGACAAAAAGGGAAGATTTATCTTTTCTCTAATTAGTTTCTGGAATTGTGGACAAGCAACAAAATGGTGAGTCCTAACACAGGAGCACAGTGCTTGTGCAGTCATTTGGCCAAAAGGTTTTAACAGAGTAACCCTTTGTTTTCTGTCTTCTAGCAGACACCTACATCATCTAAATACTCCCAGTGGTTCAGCAATGAGCCTGCATTTTTCCTCCTTTATCAATGTCCACTTAAATGGTCACAAATAAGAAGGTCTATAACATTTTGTGGGGGGGAAAAAAACATGTCCAAGGAGGTAAAAATGTTAACTTCAACATATATGCAAATGTGACTTTAAAAGGCAGAGATGCAATTATTCCAAATGTGATGCTACCACTTAAAACCCGTGTTCACTCCAGTCTTTATCATTGTATCAACTTTCTTCCTCTCTATCAGTTGTTTGACTAACTCCATAGTGCATCAACTTTTCATAATTTACAAAGGTGGGACATCATCAGACCATAACAGCTGGATCCATGCTAAGGCATTACGCATCTAAAATTGTACAAGTAAATTAAGTGAATTAGGTATTACTATCATCACTAGTGCACTTTTGCAGTAATAAAAAAGAGAATAAAAAATGTTATAATTGTTATTTTTAATTCTAGTGTGGAATGTATCTATTTAAGCAATGGCACCAACAATATTCCAGTAGTTTATCATTATAGTGGTAAGGGATCAGGCTGAGAGAATTTTGGTCCTATTTGCGTTTATTTCCATCAAATACACATACAGTGCATACTCTTTGAATGCTACAGCAGTATCAAAACACAAGAAGGAAAAATGGTACTTGTTCATTTAGCAAGCAACACTATCTTCTGTCTGAACAACACAATTTTGCATTTTAGGAATTCAAGAGAAACACCTGGCTTTATGAAGACAATAATCTCAGTTTAAATCCAAGCATTAAATCCATCCAGGAGGAGACCACACCAGTCCAATTGCCCGGTAAAGATGGTGTGTGTAATGTGCCAGCAACAAATATTGGAAGACATCCTGCCACTCTGTGTCCTGTGTGATTAGTAACATGTAAGAACAGGATCCACAAAGCTGGTTTTTCTTTTTCCCTCAGAATTCTCTGATACAAATACACCTTTCAGTTCACAGCCTTTGAGAACCTCTCCACAGTAAAGCTCACAAACATTCCTTTTGTAGATTTTCTTTGCAATTTATAAAGACTAGTCTTAAAAATAAGGAAGTATGAAACAGAGCTAGGTTTTCCTTCCTTTCTTTTCAGTAAAAGGGTACAAGTGCTGCCTCAATTTTTCAGTCACTCTATACAAAATGTCTCACTGCATTTTCTTTAGGAGTATATAATTATGCTTAGTTTTGGTATCTTAATGTACACAGCACATTCTGCTAAGGGATCAAGGCAAGTTCATGCCCCATCTTCAAATTCTCCAACACCTTAGGAAAATGACTGCTACAAATATTTGGAGGTTAGAAGTGCACACAGAAATTACCAGTAACATTTTCCCTTTGATTGCCATTGTGAACAAACACTGTCAAAGTAGAAAGAGAGCAAGATGACATGATACCATATAAAGTGACACTATCAAAAACATACCTGTAAATTAAAGTTTTGAGAAAATGCTATAATTTTTAATAGGAAATATAGATCACTTGAATGAATAAGCAATATTCTCTGAGGCTTTGAATTAAATAAAGACCTTAATAATTACCCTAATTACTTCTGTTGTGATACTACCTTTGAGCCTATATGAAACAAACATCTAACAATTAGTTACACTAATATAATGATCTGGTTTTAAATAAATGGCTGTTAATATTTCTTTTAACAAAATTGTTTTAGAAAGACTAAAGACAAATTTTTTTTTTTTTTGGATTTAGCATCCAATATGTCATTTAGTTTGGTCTAACATATTTATTTGGGTTTTCTGCCCAGCAGCTGAAGTCCTCTATCTGGCAACAAAAGAAACACAACAAAAGCTACAGCAGAAGGTGGAACACATTATTTGGTAACACATCTCAAACACAGCCTGGACAAACCACCTCTGAGGGTAAAAACATACATCACATTTCAGCTTCCAAGCCCAATTTAGTCTTCAGTCTCTCAACTGAGCCTGTCAATTAGGGTGTCAATTAGGCCTTGATCCAGCAGAGCACCGAAGCATGTGTGTAATCTGAGCATGTGAATAACGTTGTTGCTCACTGCAAATCAGGATGATAGTGATGGGGGACAAATGAACAGGACCACCAGTTCATTCTCACATACAGCAATTATAACACACTTTAAAATATTTTCTTGAAGCAACATACTGGAAAATTGTGGCATTTGTCATCTCTGCTCCTTTTGGAGCCATTATAAACCAGGGTTACCGTTCATCTTTTTTTTTTTTTTTTTTTTTTTCTTTCTGTTTGGCAGAAAGAAAATAGACATTCAGTCCTCTAAAATTGCATGAAAAATCACCTCTTTCCAAACGACACCTGATTTAAAGTGGCATGTCTCTTTATTGAGCTATACACTAATAAAAGTGTTTCTTATGTGCAGTGCAAATGCAAGATTTTCAGTATATGACATTTTAGTGGACTTGGCACTTGCAAGGCTGCTGCTTCTAGATATATAATTAGAAGTGATTCATTGTTTTGTGCCTCAGCTTGCCTGTACCTAACATGAAGAGCATGATCCTTCTCTTTCTGCAAAGCACTGAGGTCTTCCAATTAAAGAAGCATTCCTCTGGAATAATTTTTTGCTGTTGCTCTTAGGCATACATACTGTGGCTCCTGAGGCAAGCCAGTAGCCACTGTAAGCTGATCCATATTCCTACCCATGAAAGTTAGACGTGTAGCTACAGCATGAGATTCTCCAGTTAGAGAATCGAAAAGAACTGCACAACAATGTGCCTACAGAAGAACTAGTAGAGCCAGGGCTGGGAACATCACACTCAGGAGTCCACTGGGATGTGGCAATAGTTTTACTCTCTGCACACTCCCTTAGTAACTAGGTGAGAAATGCAGAAATGTCATCTTTAAGAACTTTCGGCTGAAAAAGCTTATTCCCATGCCAGTTTTAAAATACCACAAATGTTTGGGATAAACAATGCAACATGGAACTTGCTAATGGCAGAAACAAGCCAGCCTTTGCAACACGCTTTCAAGGCTAGGCAAATGCAAGTAAAAATACCATGATAGTACAGATCCACATTTTCCTCTCCAAGTCTGATCTTAGCCCGAGTGACCGACAGCTCAACAAATTCTTTTATCTTAACTGCAGAGCAAGTGATGTAACAAGGAATACAAAACTAGGTTCAGGGGTTTGCAACACTCAGTTACAAAATGCTTCCATGCTGAGTAATACTACTCAGAAAGGAAAGGGATCCAGTAAGAGCCTAATCTTGCTCCCACTGGAGTTTGTAGCAAAACTTATGCAGAAAGAGAATGAAACCTAAATTTGACACCGATGTTAAAACTGATGGACTCCTTTCTATAACCTGTCAAGTCAGTGATAGGTTGTTTGTACCTTTGACTGTTATAGGGAAATTACCAGATCAGAACTCTGAATCCTTGTAATAAATGAACTTTTAAAAATGTAATACTTGCTTCTCAAACACTGTGTCATATGTTTTGTCAGGCTAGTGTAACACAAAAGGTTGTGATGTATACATTAAGATTTAAATGCACTCTTTGGAAGTGACATGAAATGTGCAGCCTTTCCATTGTTTTTACACAAGAAAATTAACTCATTATTTCTATCTCAAGATTCAACCTCCAAAGTACCTCAACAGCAATGTTTTTTACCTTCTGAAAACTGCTGTGCATGAAATGGATTTTGTCGCTTTCCACTGAAGGAAAAAAAGAGTAAAAAAAAAAGACAAAAGACTGATACTGGCAAAAACTTTTCTCCCCAGTGCACTGGCATGTTTACTTATCCATACATATTCAAGGCTCACTGAAATACCTTTCCTCTTTTGAGAAAAACATCCTCCTGATTTTTTGGTTTCAGCAGAAGAAAACACATGGTGGAAGGTGCACGCATTCTATGAAAGGAGAAAGCCACTGAGCCAGAAAACAATTCTAAAATGTGTACAGGGCTACAACAGTTAAATCTCAAAGCTGCTGAGAAATTGCTTGGATGCTATGAGCAAAAAGTGTGGTTCCAGAGTATAATCCTAGTGATACACTATGTTCTTTGCAAAAGGTTGTGAGGCCTTGGCCTAATAAGCATAATCTCATTACACTGCAAATAAAAGTTTCCTATTTATCTCCAGATTTCAAATGAATCTAATAAGGCTTATGATACAGTCACCCAATACCCTAATCATATTTCTGCCTATCTAAAAGCAATCAGTAATTGTGTTATAGCAGAACGTGCTGACAATACCTCTGACACAGAAAGGAGAATGAGAGCCCAGCTGTACTAATTAAATTAAATGCTAGGCTGATGGAATACATTTGCTGAAGCTTGGAGAGTATGGGTGCAGAATTAATAAGCATTACAGCTTAGAGCAGGAGATGATATCATAATGGATGCAAGGTTTTGATGTGGAGAGCCTCATTCAGATTCAATGTACCATAATGTACGGATGTGACAGCTGCTTAGAGAGGTGCAGAACCTTGAACAAAGTGCACAGGAACTTTCTCTCCCCCCTCCTTCTTTTTTTCCACCTCCTCTCCCTCCTTCCCCCATCTTTTTTGTTACTCGCTTAGAAACTGTATTTTTATATTATATGTGAGCTCAAAAAATACTGTTGTGGCCCACGGTTTATTTTTTATTGCGATCCTACTGGATTGCACTGTGTTTTTTTCTCTTCCATCTCCTCCTGTCCACGGTTTTAAACTTACCGTCCCTGCAAATTAGAGAAACGCCGTTTGAAAAACATTTCATAACGCAACATATGCACGGTTAATCACAATTTCGCCTCTCTTCCCTGATTTTTAATGCCAGAAACCCCGATTGCAGGGGAAATCCTGCAAGAAAGACGAAAATCCACACGCAGACCACTCCTACCACTGCGGCCGAGCTGCTGCAGGGAGGGCTTGGGACCGAGCAAGAGCCATCGGAGAGGACGCGGAGCCGGCTTCCCCGGCCGAGAGCCGCGGGGCCCCGCCGCCCTCCCCGCCCGGCCCGTGCCAGCGCAGCACAATCGCCGGCTCACACACGGCTGGCGGGCGGCGCCGGCCCGGGCTGCTCCGCCGGCCCGGGCTCATTACCATGAGAATTTTGACAGGATATTAGATTTACTAATCCTGAACTTTCCGGGCTGACCCTTCATTCGCGAGCAGACAATGCCGGTGTCTGCCGGCCGGGTCCCTCCGCCTGCCCTCAGCATATTTCACCCCCCGCCCCCGGCACACGCACAACCCGCGCACGGACACCCCCGGCCCGGCGCTCCTGTGGCCGCCGCCGCCCCTCCCTGCCGGGCCCGCCCGTCCGTCCCTGCAGCCCCTCCCGGCCCTCCCCTGGCCGCGTGTGCCCTGGCCCGGGCCGAGGCGCGGCGCTGCCCGCTTCCCGTCAGGGAGCCGAGCCCCGTGCGGGAGCGCCCGGCCCGGCCGCTGACCGCGGCCCCGCTGCAGGGGCTGCCCGCGCCAGCTCTCCCCGCCGGGCTCCCTCGCCCCCAAAACCGGCCCCTCCTGAAAACACAGCGCCTATTAAGCTGCTGAAAACAGCAGATTTCCACTGATACTATACAGATAGAGCTGACCATTAAATCGCAATTTTACATCCCCAGGCAGCAGTGACTGCTGACAACCTCTAAAGCTTGTAATCCCATTTAACCCCCTCCTGTCATGAGCAGGCCCACCCTTTTGGAATAATGCAGGCCAAATTAAACCTGACACGGCAACAAGAGAAATAAAACCCCCTTTAGCTTAAAAGTCATGCCACAGTGGGTAACCCTGACCTTCAGCTTTCCCGCTCCCTTCTCTAGGGAGCTCCCCCCCCCCCCCCGCGCCGCTGGCGTTGACAGAGGCTGCAGTGGGGAATTGCAAGGCGGCTGGATGGCCCTGGGGACAAATTAAAGGGAATTTTGCTAGACAATAGGAGGAAATTTTACCTGAGAGGTTTTCTTTCCTTCCCCCCCCCTTTTAAAGTCTTTCTTTAATAATAAAAAATAAGCCCTGATCACTCCTTGCCAAGTGCTCCCTGCCTGACCTGACCGCCAAAGGCCATCCCTGCTGGAGCAGCCCCAGCCTATTTTGCAGCCTTCCTGACTCGGAATGGAACCTCAGGTTTTCGCAGCCCATGGCTGGCATTTAGTGCCGATTTCAGAAGGAAGATGACCACTTCTAAGGTCCTTTAAAACAAGCCACCACCCCTACCCCCCCCAAAAAAAAAAAAAAAAAAAAGAGAAAAAAAAGAAAAAAAAGTTCCCTTCCTAGCTCAGACTCCTGCCTGCAGGTGTCTGCTTTGTTAGGAGAGGAGGGGAAAGGCACTGGCAGAGTGAAACTCGTCTTGCGTTATTCACACATAGCTAGTCCAGGAGTGCAAGAAGAGCTTTCAGACCTAATCCAGGCAACATTGTGCTCATTAATCTGAACTCATTTGGGAAAATAACGGTGTTTTCTATTTTGACAGTATTTTTGAGAATACTGGAGTATAAGGACAAGCCTCTATAAACAGCGTACATCCCCACCAGTGCACCGGCGCTTGCAAATGTGGAAGACAGCCTTTCACACTTAATCTACACACAAGCAGACCACCACAAGTTGCTCCCCAGTTCTCCTCTCTGTTTACTGCCTGCTGAAGAAAAGAGCCAAAAGTCAGAAAGCACCTTGATGCAGGTAAAGGCCATGTTGCCACTCTATCTGCTTTTTCTTATTTCTCTTTTTATGAGTGGTGCAGCAGGAATATGATTCTATAGCCAAGTTACAAACCAACACATTTTTCTACCTGTCCATCTATCTGTCAACAGATACAAATATACACCCATAATCATGAAAACCTGCCCTTGCCAACCAACACACTTTTCTCAGCACACCCCCACCTGCCCTTATTTCTGTATGCTGAAGAGCATGCGAACAAACACCTTCCAAAACAGAGCTATGACTGCAGCAGGAGAGGTAAATCCCCGGATCGAGTGGGAAGTTTGCTGCAGAAGTTTGCAAGCTGCTTACAGTGAGCCTCTGCAAGGCACCCTGTCTGTACCATACCAATTTTCCCGTAACTCACCGAATCACTCTCCCAGAGGCCCCACAGCAGGAATGAACTTGCAGCACTTCTAAATACTGGAGCACTAAAAGAATCAGGCTCATTACCTGGACACATGGCTTCTCGTTACTTCATTGCTTCAGATGCTAGATCCCCTTGATGCTTCAGATCGGCTCAAAAATTTGAAGTTATCCTTCCTTCCCCCCCCCCCCCCCCTTTTCCCTTTTTCTTTCTTTCTTTCATTCATTCTTAAAAAAAAAAAAAAAAAAGTAAAAACCAAAAAAAAAAGGATGCTTGACTAAAGTTAGCTTAAATTTGTTAAGAATAAAACCGGTATAAATGTTTATTTCGACTTCATCGTGCGGCAGTGTACCGAAGCCCAGCCCGCCCAAGCCTCTTTAGCAATGGAGTGGTTTATTTAATTTGTCAGTATAATAGAAGCAGCTGAGTGAGAGACAGAGAATGCAGTGTGGTATAAAAGAAACAAAGGCTAAAAGTACCACTATTTTGATTCCCTTTTTAAAATTACTTCCAAAGTGTGGTATCTATTGTGAAGAATAATGCTGAACAAAGCACAGTGTCTTGGCAATATTCACAGAGCTCATTCACAGAGCCAGTTCTGTCTGTACATTCAGAGGTAGAATACACTTATAAATGATGCATTGGAAGGACTATAGTTCCTATTGTATTCCCAGTGTAAACAAAAAGACAGACAGAAGCTGAATGGCATATGGGCAGCAGGGCCACACTTTATTCAACCATTCCAGTGCCATTGTGAAGGTAAAATGGAATGGGAGTTCTCTCTTCAAATCTAGTGAACACATTTTGGGTTAGGGTAACAATTTATATATATAAAACACAGATCTGGTTGTACTTTTGTATACTCCTGTGGAAAACTGATCTTTAAAGCAATCTAAAATAGAGATTGCTGTCAAGTTTTGGAGGTCATTCCCAATAGGACTATGTAGCCTCTGGAGAAGGTGGTCTGAAAGAGAGTCTGTGTGGTGGCTGTGGAGGTGGGTGCTTGATGCATAGAGCCAAAATGGCCTAAGACAGCAGTAGCAGAAACTGACAAGGAGGCTGAGGTGCTCAGGATCTGACCTACCTGGAAAAAGATATGCTATTGGAAGGGGCATTCTTTGTATTGACTGGAGCCTATACTTCTTTTCCCACCATTGCTCCCTGTTTGTTAGGCAGCAAAGACTGTCTGATCCTGCAAAAGGAGATTGGAAATTTGAAACTTTGCCAGGTGATCATAAATCACCTTTACTAAGTCAGGCACTGTCCCTACTGAACAGTTTATGGTCAGAGAAAGAGTCTTCACTTTGTTTGTGGGGAAGAAAAAAACACTCCTGTGGAGGAAATATTAAAATTAGATGTGTCCTTTCTGCCCTTGCTGTGTTGGTTGATGCCAGGAAGTTTTATGATCACTAGCTCCTCTCCCTCCCTTTATATTTTCTGCTGTCACATAAAGGCTCATGTGCTGAAAGTCTGTTCACAGGATTCAGTCTTTCCAATCCATGCAGGCAATGCCTGTGTCTGTGTGATACAGCATATCTGCTGCACATCACACTCCTTGGTTGCATTTAGAGGGATTTGCATGAGTAGGGCAAAGGGACCAGTCTGCTTTTTTTTTTTTTTTTTTTTTTTTTCTTTTTTTTTTTTTTCTGTGTGTGTGTGTGTGTGTGAGTCCTGTTGCATTTGCTCATTGCTCACCGTGGGTGATCACTGACTGAGCTCCAGCAACCAGATTAGGAATTGCATATTTGGTTTTGTCTGATGGCTGTTTTGTGCTCAGTACAGCTGGGACCAGGCAGGGTTTCACACCTGTTTGAGTCGCTGGAGAACAGTGTCCTTTGGGAGCTAAAGGAGGTTTCCAGTTGGTATGGGAACCATCTGGAGATGAGCCTGCCTGACCTGTTCTGGAATTAAAAAGCCTGGCAGAATGTGTTTTCTTACGATGTGATGGAGGTTTTGCAAGTTTCTGCCTTAGATAAGTCACTGTCTTATCAAGATCTAACACAATCCTATAAATACAAGAAGCTCCTGATGAGGATTACTCAGCTTGATCCCTAAAGCTGAGTGCAAGCCTCTCTTTATGAGCATTTATAGTCTTTAATTAAAATCGAACCTGGAAGGTGTATGTCCATGAGAACTTTCCTAAATTCTTTTATTCTATTCACAAGAAAATAGTACTTGGCTTAAAGCATATTTGATGCTTCCAGGAGAAAATCCCAACAAATACTATGTTTTCACTGAGACCTGCTGTCTGCCAGAACTGATGCCAAGAAACCCAAAATATTTTAGTGACTGTGCTTAGATGTCAGCCTTGATTATGGATGTGTGTGTCCTCTCACTAAAGTTTTACTCCATGAGGATCAGGTTAGCAACAGCTGAAGCTGTTATAAAGAGTTTGCAGCTGATGTAGTACCATGGTCAGAGCTTGATCCAAAGTCAGTGCACTTCAAGAACTTCATTCCACAGTACCAGGTCCTAGGCAGAGCCCTAGGCAGAGTAGGTAGTGGCATTGCATATGGCTGAAGGAGTGGGAAAAAACCCAAAGGCTGTGGGGAAAAAAAAAAAAAAAAAGGTGAGGAGTGATCAAAAGAAAAGAGCTTGGAACTTGAAGAGGACCTGGACAGACTCACTACCATTCAGAAGGTATGCTCTCTTGTCAGCTTGGTAGAAATTACATCATTTTGTGCTGTAAATTAGAGATGCAAATGAACACATTTTGCCTATTAGAAATCTACTTTAAATGACATTTGAAAACACAAAGCAATGACATACATGTGGAAACCCACAATTTTTTGAGTGTTTTTTACTCAGTGCCTCAGGTAGGCAGACATACTTCCACTCCTCAGTGCTGAAGTTTAACACCAGTTGGCAACTAAGTACTATGCAGCCTCTTGTTTACTGCCCCCCACCCTGCAGGGATGGGAAGGAGAATTGGAACAAACTTAAAACTGATAGGTTGACATAAGAACAGCTTAAAATTTGAAATGAAATAATATATGGTACTATTAGTACTACTACTACTAATTGTAATGAGAAGGAAGATAAAAATAGAGAGGAATAGAAATCAAGACAAACAAGTGATGCACAATACAATTGCTCATGATCCATTGATTGCTGCTCAGCCTGTTTTCAACCAGTGATCAGTGGGTCCCAGCCAATTAAGCCCAGTTCATGTACTGAGTATGACATTCTCTGGTATGGAATATCCTTTTGGCTACTTCAGGTCAGCTGTCCTGGCTATGCTCCCTCTTGGCTTCTTGTGCAGTTCCTTGGTGGCAAAGCACAGGAAACGGAAAACTACTTAGCAACAACCAAAACATTAGCATGTTATCAACATCATTCTTGTACTAAATGCAAAACACAGCATTGTACCAGATACTAGGAAGAAAATGAACTCTATCCCATCTGAAACCAGGATACTGAGAGATTATTAAAAATGAACAGTTGCCAATTGGACACCACAAAACGAGGGCCAAAAAGTTATTGCTGAAGACACAGGTGTGTCTTTAGAGGTCATAGAATTTGGATAGGCAGTGCAGACTTGTCAGACACTTAATCACAATCAATGATGAAAAATTGAATTTCAAAATAAGACAGCCTTTGCCAATATTTTCCAAATTCACCAGCCCGAGATGTTTCAGAAAAGGCTGCTGAGTCTTCACATAGAAGGGACCTGTGCACATTTCTGCACACTAGAAGGAATAAGTATGAGCTAAGTATCTGTACAAATATGTTAATTTTATTTAGCACATCAGGTTTTTTTTTTTCTGTGGCTATACTATGAAAATGAAAAATAATGTCTTTTTCAGTCACCTGTATTATGACTGCAGGATTCCAATGCAGATATCAGTAGTATAGCTTAAAGTATTAGAAGTAAAGATGAAACCAACTCACAATATCTAAAAACTGTCAGTGGAACAAGGTATTATTTGGTGTTCTGGGAAGAAGAATGAAAATTTGTGTTGTTTATTTTGGACCACCAAAGATTCCTGTTAAAGTAATAAGGATTTATCTATAATCTGGTACGGAGAAAAAAAATGTCTGATCAGCTACTACATCACTAACATTCAATGTGTTCTGAAAGACAACATTCTTTTTATGACTTTCTAGCACTTAAATTCTTTAAGACATAAGTGAAAACCCATAGCTGTTGTTCTTTTAGGAAGAAAAAATTGTGCTGAGAACAGGCAATAGATTCTAGATGCCGAATTTCAATGACTGCCCTAGCACACTGAACATTTTATTAGAGTACTGGTGGAAATGTAAGGTTTAGAGAAAATGTTAGAGAAAGACATTTCATGGAAGACTTTAATGCTGTGTAGGTGACATGGTTCTTAGAAATGTGTTTGTCAGGGAACAGAAACAAAAACTCCTACTTTGTATGTCCTATTAAAACCAAAATAATTTAATTCAAATTTCAGCTACTTTCTATCCACAAAAAGACCGAGAAAAATTTAGAGAAATAATTTTTTTGGAGAAATTGCATGGGGATTACTTTTGAATTACAAGTACATTCAAGAAAATTATAAGATGATTGAAAATAATTCATTAATAGATAAAGACTGAAATAATTTAATACATTATTCATGATATATTATTCTCTCAGCTCCCTTGTTGATGACCTTCTGGTTACGGATTTTTACAGTGCTAGTGGAAGCTATTCTTTATAAATGAATATCCAGAATTCCTGACATAGCTAAAATAATAAAATATGGACATCATTGTACAGAAAAAGCATGTTTTATCTTTTGCCAGTGATTATAAAACTTCTTGCATCATGTCAAACTGGTATTATTTCTGATTTATATCAGCGTAACTGAGCTTAGAAAAGTGCCTTTTCACCTCAGAGGCAATACAGCTTCCACTTGTTTACTTCTGTACATTTGTACTTTATTACCAATTTTCTCAAACACCGTTCTGAGTAAGCATTTAATGGTCTAATGGCATTTCATTCTGTATACTTTTTATCAGCACACAGGTGAAGACACTATGCATACTGAGGAAACAAGTATTTTCAGGAGGAGTGGCTGGGTGGAAGCCTGGCTTCCCATGGATTCCGATTGTACATTCCTACCAGCACCATGCCATATGGAGTCTGCTTTTCCTTCCTGTATCCTGTGACTTCCCCTCCCCAGTGGCCTTAGCCCCTCCCCGGGTCCACAAGGAATCTCCTTCCCCATGTCTGCATGCAGTTCTTCTCCACTAACTCACTTTTACTATATTTTGACCTCCCTCCAGTATTGCTTACAATGCCATGCAACGACCCAGATTTTTTAAAGTCCCTGATAAGCCTTATACAGATCACCAATTTCCTCAGTTCCCTCTTCTGTCTCAAACTACCAGCTGAACAAGAGACAGCATCTCGTGTGGGTGATTCTGTGCTGCATCTGTGCTTATTAACTTCACAGTGTTTATTTGCTGCTTGCTGAAGAGAGAACATCTGTGCATATACTGGAATCTTCTGTCATTGGTTGATAGGGATTGATTTGGATTTCTTGCCTCTTCACAGTGGATGCTTTCCTTGAAACAAGAAAAATTAGATATCTCCGAGACACTCTTGGTTAGACTTGGCAAAAGCTAGTAAAGATGAAAGGGAGATGGATGTTTGAAGAGCGAAAATGCGTAAGGCTACTCATTTTAGGAATCCAAGCTCAAATATGCTTACTAGGTGGAGAACATTTGAGGCTATAAAGTATACCAACATCTATCCATTTGTTCCTCACCTCATTTCAACTCTGTCTTTACCATTTTTTGACTTCCAATAAGACAGAATAATAGATGGAATAAACTGTGGGGGTTTTATTGGCCAGTCCTCCATCCTTCACTGGACTGCCTTGTGAATGGACATATGCCGTTCAAGTTTTTTGTTTGGTTTTCATCTCTTCTCTCTCCCCTAATTCCCTTCTATCTGCCTTTTTTATAGTGTTCTTTCCTTCTTTCCTAACTACATTGTATTAAAGCATCTCTGTTCTAATCCTTTCTATTGCTGCCTCAATTCATCCTTTCTTCATTACACAATGTGGATTCTTGCACTTTTATTCAATAAGTAGCTGTTACCTTTTATTTTGTATCCTTGCAAAGCATTTTTCTATTTTAACCATCTATTTTCTCCCCTGGCTCCATTTTTTCTCCATTTTTTTATTCCTTTTCCTTATCTTTTAGTTTTCTGTATTCTTTCCTTGTCATCCAAGCCCCATTTCCTGTAGTAAAAATCTGACAGGTAAAAATTATTCGTACCTTGTGTGCTCTATTTGATAGATTCTTGTTTGAAAGAACATTACGTTTGTTTACAAAATGTCTGAATGTTACCAGCTGCTGAACTAACATGAACAAGTTTTCAAAGTTCTCTCTTCCGCAAGAAGATTGATTCCTTACTTCATACAGTGCAAAAGTAAAGCAAATTAATAACTGTAAATTAAACTGAGGAAAAATTAAACATTTTTCATTTACAAGATACTTCTCTCCCAGGTATTTTATGTAGATGGGTAAAAGTAAGTGCAACAAGTATTAAATTTCTTGAAATGAGAACTAAGATTCTATAAGAGCCTAGCAGGAGGGAATTTTCTCTCCTAAATTCCTATTCCAACTGTGTTTGACCACTTACAGGTCTTAAAAAAAAAAGCCAAATATCCCACAGGTAGCAGCTGCTTAGCCTGATCTACTTCTGAGTAATTTTTCTGGTTTTATACGCAGTCACAGGCAAGTTAAAGATGTGGTCTTATGGGAGATTCCCTAGACCTGATATTTGGAGAGGCAGTCATTTCTAGACAGATTGGACTTGTACAGATTGCCCTTCAGTGTCTGAGAGCAGAGGACAGATGTTTGCATCTATGTGTTTCACCATGCTATTGCAGGTTTTTTCTATTGATTCCTTTGCTTTTTATGTTCATTGTCTTTTCTAGAATGAGAATTTTCTCTCTTTCACACCACCTATTCTGGTGTTACAATAACAGAGAATCAAAGGTAAAAATGCTGAAAGCTGTTTTCATGGGAAAACAGACTAATTGTGTAATTCCTCATCTCCTTAAGCTATATTTACTTTGGGAAAAATAATCAGTTTGCAGCATTACAAATACTAAATTGTTAAATACAATCCCAAAGGAATCTACTGGGGCAAAATGCATTAGTCTTGCACTGGGCAAATGTGATGGCAGGTTGCACTTCCCTGAGGCTGTAATAGATGGTAATAGTCAAAGAAAGGTAGGCAGCAGAGGAATTCTTCCTTGATACAGAAGCCAGCTTGATCCTAATGCATCTAAGGATTTTACTGCAATTAATCAGTGTATACACTGAAGCAGCAATGTAATATTGATGGTTTTAGCAAGGCTAACACTCATTATGCTGAGACTGTGCATACAGTTTAAAGTCTGCTGTGGTGCATTTGGAGTGGAGTCTTGCAGAGAAAACACAGTTTGGTTTCCATGGTCTGCCTTGTCTCATCTTTGCACAGAAAAGAAAGGAAGCAAGCAGCAAGCATCCCTTTCAAATCATGGGTATCTTTTCTGGACATACATTGGTTTTCCCCTTAAGTGCATGAAAGAAACTCGTTCCTTCAAGTTGTGGGACTTCAAAGTCTGCAATGAATGCTACTTGGAATTCCCTCTGTAAGACTGTGGTACATGCTAGAGATGCACCCTCTTGCTTTAAAAATTTGCAGAGTTCCCTGAGTCGTTACTATTCTTTCTGGCACACCTCGTGGCACCTGCTTCTAGTAACTATTTGTCAAGAGTAGCAAAGGCCGAGAGTTCCTGTAAAGGTGGGCCATGAAACAGTGGTTTTTCTGAGTAAAGACCAGTGGACCAATCACCCGGAACACTCTTTGTGCTACTAATGTATCGTGGACTTGCAGAATTCTCTTCCTTTCTGCGGCCATGTTGGCAGTGACTGGAGATTTTTTAACGCAGATTATCCAGGAGAGGCACAAGAACCATAATATCTATCGTATTATCTTAAAGTTGGAGTTTGAAAAGAAAAAAAAACCTGTAATAATGCCAGTGCTTCGATATAGAAGTGGCTGTGGTGGTGGAGAAGTGAATTTTAAAAATCAGAGGCAAGTGCTGGCAATAAAAGACTTAGAAAAGGAAAGGTTATGTAATTGCTTTTTTCTTCTAGAATGTGTTAATTTATTAAGTTTACCTTTGCTACAGTCATTGATTAGAAACATCATACATTTTAAAGCCAGAAAGAGCTATTGCAGTCAGGTGTTATGACAGCTGCTGAAGTAGAGGAGGTTGGCTTTTATTTGGTGTGATAGATAATATTTCATAAAGTGTCAAGTCTTAAGTAAAAATATCCAGCACCCAAGAGTCAGCCATAGCTATAGATTGTTCAAGGGACTGGCTGTGTTTAGTCTTACTGAGGACAAATATACTGTTCCTAAACTGTCACCCTTTAACTTTGTACCCTGGTATTGTAGTTGGAAGAGTTCTCCATTAGCATATTTTATCTCCTCGTGTTTATACTTTCAAACGGTCATCAAGTCACTTCTTAATCTCCTTTTTTCAGGTAAACTAGTTGAATTTCTCTTACTCTAAATCATATTTCCAAGTTTTAAAATATTCTTGTATTTCCTTAAATTCCCTCTAATTTATTCTCCTTTTTCTTGACTTGAGGACATGATAACCAAGCAGAGGATAAGAAAAGCAATCCAGCAGTCCTACTTTCTACTCTAATTTCTTTATGAATTGAAGGTATGTACTAGTACTTTACTTCAGTAGTGGACTGAGAGTTTCTGTTTAATTTGCTATCCATCATGACCCTTAAATCTTTTCCAGGATAGTTTTTCCAAGTATGGAGAATTCTAATATTCAAATGATCTTCCAGCTCTATCTTTTGGAAGAACTGTTATTTGCTAGTAACCCATTTTCATCTTCAGGGCATATTTTTTACATTTTTAAGACATCCACTAATTTTACGCTCCTGTGAATTGTCCTGTCCAGACGATGTTGTAAAAGAATCCTGCTGTTTGAAAGACTTAAAAAAAATGTCATTTATGTTTGATGCACTGTCTTGGACTTTGAGAAAGGATCTGCATTCACTGTGAAACATATTAAGAAAGCGTTTGAGTGAGTGCTGTGTATCTTTAATGAGGGATTGGCCAATAGTTTGTGACTTCTGCAATATGTAGTCATCCTTTCGAATGACTCCTTGTCTATAAAAGTGATGCCTTTTCTGATAGTTTCTAGCTGTTCTGCCCATATGTAAAAGATCAAGACCTTCCAAGGGACTTTTCCTCTCAGTTCTTCTGAGAGGAAGAAAGAATAATTTCCCCAAACATTTATTTCATAACTAACCCCTTCTTCATGCACTGTTTTTGTTTCTATCTGTTACCCATTCCTTTTGTCTTCTGTTCCAGTCCCCAAAAGAGCTTCCTGTACTCACTTCCCTTCTTAGTCTGATAGCATCACGGTCTGGAGGAAGCCTGAGTTAGGAGAGGCTACATAGTCAAGGAAAGGAAGAAGGAGAGCATGGAGGGATGCCCTTCTGGAACCAGCTGAAGTGTTTAATCACTGCACTCAACTGCTTGTCTAACAGCTGAAATTCAGCTCAGGAGAAGAGCTCAGTGGATGTTCCTGTCCTGCCTCAGGCAAAGAGAATGAAGTTAGCTCGAGTCACAGCTAGCACTGACTAAAATTGTGTCTCAGTTTTCCTGGGATTGGGGTGCACATACGTTACTTGATTTCACTATGTCACCTCAGGTGCTGGTGTGGAAAAAAACCTTTGGGGTGGCAGTTTGTGAAACTGGTGTTGCTGCTGGCAAATGCATGAATCTGGTCAATCTGAGCTGGTTTGCGCACTATACCTTACTATACTATACTATACTATACAACTCAGACTGAATGTCTTTGTGTGCAAATGTTTCCTTACTGGCTTAAAAGTATTTGTATTTTTGGTCTAGTGTGGAGTTAAGTATGTATATTCAGCTAATAAAAGTCAGATTAAGCTCTGTGTATTGTCAAATTGAAATGCTATATTTGATATAAACTCCTGCAGCACTGTAAATAAACGAAGAAAGAAAAAGTAACAGAGATCAAACCCGTGAAAGCATGAATGAAGGAATGAAATGAAGACAACTTTGCCAATTTAACAAAGCAATTGATTTAAAATTCATGAAGTGAAATGTGTGCCATTTTTGAAATTATGTACTAATTTAATCAATAGGGTTGATCACAAATTCTCTTTGAAGGAAGGTCTTAAGACTGTGCGTGAATGCATGCTTACCTTCAAGCATACCAGCATTGTTATTGCTTGAATGCTTACATCAGTCATATTCGTATATGCTGGAACACAGCTGCAGCATGCAGCACTGAGTCTAGTTACAACCTGATGCTGCTATAACTCTGTTGTCCTCCTCTTAATATAATAAAATAGTAGAGAGGTTATTAGTCTGAATAGCACAGCCCAAAGTATTTTAATAAGATAATTTTTTTATGTCTTCAAACCAAATAAAGTTAAATTGATTGTTTAAAAAACATCTGATGTGTGTCTCTTATTACTTAAAAATAACTGATATTATAAAATATTTTACATTCTTTGTATTTTTAAGGCAGTGAGGAATTCCTACTGCACAGATGAAGCAGTGGATGATTTAGCCAGAATGCAAACCAACCAAAATCACCACAGAGGACAAGAACCCAAATAATCAAATTGTCAAATAAACAAAAGTAAAGAGCTAAAAGCATGAGGTTACTATAAGCTATTTTCTATAATAACCCTCCCACTCCTTGAAAGAAGAGAGAAAAATCACTAGTCTCTTTATAGAGTACATCAAATCACATTTTGTTCTAATGTGTTAAAGTGCATACTGAAGAAGGCAGAGTTGACTCCTGGGGAAATAATGTTAAATCAGTTCAGAAAAATGAAGTTTGGAAAAAGACTTTCATTTTCCTTTTAGTATTGCAACAAATGTATTCATCTGCCTAGATAATCTGGCATTTTAAATAACTTCACTCTTAAACTCTGTCAATTTGATCTCCCAAGGTTAATTGATTATTTCTACAACAGTCTTGCCGGAAAAGATCAGAGCTCTTACATCTTCCCATTAATCCTTGCTGTTCAGGGAGAGGGTGCAAAATGAGAGTACTACTATTGGCTTAAATCTTTGCAGGTTTCTTATTCCCCCCCTAAAGTTGTATCATGTCTGATTAGTTTCACATCACGGCACTCCATTTCATTAGTTTCACTGACATGGCATTTCAAGTATGGTTCTAATGATGGGAACAGCAAATCTACCGTCAAGCATCCATTGCTGGTTACCACCCAAGTGCCCTAACACCCTATTAAAAACGGTGCTTGAGTCAAGGGTAGGAAAAGAACAGTGGAAAATTGAACTGATTTACTGGGAGAAAATGCAAAAAGTTTTGAAACATCACTCTCCTAAAATTGACATTCAGCATTTTGCTGCAGTAAACAACCATCAGCATGCAACACAGCCTCTCCGGGCTTTTCGAGAAGAGACAAGCTTTATCAGCAATTGCTGTCTCAGTCCTTCTTTGCAGTGGCATAGGCAACACAATGGGGGATTAACCCTTACGCAAGGCAGTGTGACAACTCATCAGTTGAAAAACAGAACCTGGTCAAATGGTAGCTTTTAAATCAGCATTAAAATTGCTGGCATAGAGGATCCCTTAAAAAACTAGACAAAAGCCCTGCTGTGGTTTGTGGGGAGCCCTCATTTATTTGAAATGATGGCAAATTGCGTTTTCCTGTCTGGAAACAAAAATATTTCCAGCCCATCAAAAGGCTGTAAATAATCAGAAGACGGAGATTCATTCATGTTATCAGCCCCTTCTCCTGTTTTTCACCTCTCCTCTCCTCTTCCTGTAAATTTGTCTGGCAGTTTCACCTATTAGTGTTTTCCCCTTCCTTTTGTTTTCAATGTAAATGAAGATCTGACTGGCTTAAAGAGATACAAGTTTAAGACACACTTATCAGGGGAGGTAAAAGTCTCAGTCAGTGGCACTCTAGTGAATGGAAATTGCAGCGGGTGAAATCGCCAGCCCGTAGGTCACCAGTTTGGCCTTTTGAGAATGTGGGAAGGCTAGCAAGGTGTGCCCGTTCTCCGCTCCTCTTAATTTCCAGGTAAAATCTGAAAAAAAGAGGCCACAGCTGTATTTAAGTAACCCTGGAGGTGTCACAATCAGCAGGATTTTATCAGGTTTAATGTATTAAATGATACAATGAAATACTAATGACCATCTCCCTTTGCGGTGGTTACACTTAGATTGGCAATAGCAAAGTCATTTAAAAAGATCCAGGGCACCAAAATTAAAACATGTGTAACTTAAACACATGTGAAGTGCACAATATGTGGCAAATTAATACAGAAAATACTGAGAAATGTGCATCTTCAGGGTTTGCCTACACACCATGATGTGACAGGTATTATTGCCCTTTGTACAATTATTTAAACCCTGTAGGAATTCCCAGTGTCAGAGTATGTCAGCATACTGTTATTAGACAAGTTTAATTAGGATCTACCCTGCTGCTCCTAACAAGTATTTAATTAACTTCTAGGCAGGGTAATTAGCTTTAGATTGTGGCTGATTTTCTGCCTCACCTTCTGTTGACACTTGGCCTACTGTAAGGCAGCTTGCTTTCCTGACTGTAAAAAAAAAAAAAAAAAAAAAAAAGATGAAAAGGTAAAATAATGACTGCCAGGTCAGGGTCCAGCGGGATAAAAAAAAAAAAAGCCACTCACCACACAAGCAGAAAGAAGAGCTTGGTAATGGGAAAGAAGCAATCTGATTTTAAGCATTGCAGAAGAATAGAGAAAAAAGCGTGATATTGAAAAATCAAGCAAAGCAAAAAGACTTAAAAAATATTTAGTTCTTGTGTTCCTTTAAACTGGATAAAAGATGAAGCTAATTTCTATTTACATAGCACTACTGAGGTGTGCCTGCACCTTTCTGAAAAAGTCTCTCCAATATAAATGAATACTTGAATCCCCTCTCTAAAGAAATATGCCTCACTTACCATCAGCACAGTAAAGAATATGCCACAAAGTGAGCATTTAAAACAATTAGCATAGACCAAATGAACCATAGCAAATTGGTCAGGTCACCATTTAACCCGTTGGTGGCTTCTTGAAGAGCTCTGTGATTTCCAAGGGTGTAGCTTTTGATATGTGGTATGCTATTCTTCTACCCAGTCCTGATATATCATTAAAAATAATGGGACTGCATTTAGTGCCGCAGCTACAAAAAATTTTGGGGCTAGAGGGAGGGAGCACTCCGGAATTTAAAACCCTTTCCCTATCATTAGGACAAAAGGGTTATAATTCTCTTGCATTTTGAAAGAAGAATAATTTTTTAAAAAGTCTTTTAATTTTTTGCTGCGTGCCCCAGGTATCAAAGTGTTGGTTCTTCCAAACCTGCCTTTCATAGAAATGTGCCAGCATTGCTCCAAATCATTCCATCTTGCAGAAATACTGCTGCTGGGGTTTCCATCATTGTTAGAGAAGTCGAATGTTCTTCCAGTCAGGCTCAGCCTGACTATTTAGATTAGCCCCAGAAGTATCCTAGTATTCACCAAAATACTGTTTTAAGGGGGACCCACATGTTTGACATACATTTTAATTATAGCACTTCATGTGGCTTACACAGATTCCTGTTTGTTTCACATTTCTGCAGCAGCTCTGCTCTGTGAAGAGGTGGCAGCACTGTTGAGCTGGGCAGGGGAAAACCAGAGTTAGGAGTGCAGTTCTGCTTCACAGGTGTCCACTGAAGATCCAGTGAGGATGGTGTGCTGGATATTTCTCACTGAGGTTTAAGAAATCTCATCCTCTTAGCTGACCATCTCCTTTACAAGAAGGCCAAGGACTGGACTGCAGTTATAATGAGATGGTTAAAGTTATATACCTGCATCCCATTTGTTCACAGCCATGAAAAGCGCTCTGAGACCATTGAAAGCGGCCACTGAGGGCTTTTAGCACTCACTTAAACTAACAACCAGAATTTTGGATAATTTTAATAATAGTTGACTTCTTGTTTGGTGAATGATGGCATTAAAATTTATTCTGAAATACATATTTTGGTTGTGGTTTTTTGTTTGGTTGTTTTTTCGTTGTGTTATTTTTGTTTTTGAGATTGCAAAGTTTGTACTTCTATCATCAGCAGAGAAAACAGACCTCTTGCAACTAAAATAGGGTTAACTAGGAAATGCCTCAGTCAGCTGAGCATTTCTTTTAATGTAGAACTCTGATTTTATGCTTTTCCGTAAAACAAGAGTGTAGTTGGAGTTAGGTTCAGGACCCTGGGAGAAACCTGTGGCACTTTGTGGCATTTTGTATGTGTTAAATAAAACTCTGGAGTAAGCCATTATTCATTCTTTTCTCTGATACAAGTAGTTTTATTAAGAAAAAAGGAAGAACAGGAAAAACTAGTCAAACTGTTCAAGAATTACTAAGGGTACAGAGATCACACTTTCCCTTTCCTAGGCAGTTCAAGTGCACTTGCTAAAAAGATTTTTAAGGGTGGTATACAAGATTTTGGCAACTGAAACTGCTGAAGGAATTTTAATATCTTGTGATGGGTTCACCCTGACTGGATGCCCAGTGTCCACCCAAGCTTCTCTATCACACCCCCCTCCTAAGCTGGCTAGGGAAAGAAAATATAACAAAAGGCTCATGGATCGAGAGGGAGAGTCACCCACCAGTTACTGTCATTGGCAAAACAGACTCGACTTGGGGAAGTTAACTGAATTTATTACAAATCAAATCAGAGTAGGTTAATGAGAAATAAAACAAAATCTTAGAAACACTTTCCTTGCACCTCTGCCTTCTTCCTGGGCTTAACTTTGCTCACAATTCTCTACCTTCTACCTCCAGCAGTGCAAGGAGATAGAGAATTGGGGCTGTGGTCAGTTCATCACACCTTGTCTCATCTGCTCCTTCCTCCTCATCTTTCTCCTGCTCCACTGTGGAGTCCTTCCACAAACTCCTCTAGTGTGTCTTTCCCCCTGACTGCAGTTCTTCACAAATTGTTCCAGGGTGGGATCTTCCCATGGAGCACTGTCCTTCAGGAACACTCTTCCAGCATCGGTCCTCCAATGGGATCATAGGTCCTGCCAATCAAACCTGCTCATTGTGGGCTCTTTTCTCGATGGGTCCACATGTCCTGCCAGGAGCCTGCTCCACCATGGGCTTCCCGTGGGGTTACAGCCTTCTTTGTGCATCCACCTGCTCTGATGTGGGGTCCTTCACAGACTGCAGGTGGATCTCTGCTCCAGTATGGACCTCTGTGAGCTTGCAGGCACACAGCCGGCCTCACCATGGCCTTCACCGCAGACTGAAAGGGAATCACTTCTCCAGTGCCTGGAACACCTCCTTCCCCTTCCTTCTCCACTGACCATGTTGTGTGCAGAATTGTTGCTCTCACATATCCTCGCTTCTCTCTCCAGTTGCAGATGCACAACAACTTTTTGTCTTAAAATTGTTATTCCAGATGTGCTTCCACTGTTGCTGATGGGCTTGGCCTTAGCCAGTGCCAGGCCTGACTTGGAAATGGCTGAAATTGGCACCTTTGGACATGAGGGGGGTTCTGGCAGCTTCTTACAGAAAGCCACCCCTGTAGCCCACCCACCAGCAAAACCTTGCCATGCAAACCAAATCCATCCCTATTTCCCTATCCTTAGGATGCCTGCAGCACCGCAGCCTGAGTCAGAAATGCGCACTGTCAGCCTGGAAGCATCTATGTCACTGCACAGAGATAGCAAACCTTGAAGATCCTTGAAGTTTTGCAGGATCTGCACTTTGAAGGAGCTGCCCGTTGGATGTCCCCACACCCTAGCTGCCTGGGCAGGCAAGCAGGCACCTGTACTGTGGCTGATACTAGTACTCGTGTCTTTATTAGACTCTTTATTAGGTTTATGTAGCAAGGTTTCTGTGTTGGAGTGGTGAGCACAGGGATGACTACTGTGAAAAGACACCAGGAGCCATTCTGATGTCAGCGACAGCCCAGTCACCTTCAAAATGTCTTTTGTTTTCAAATTGTCTTTATCTTAACCTACATGTTTGGTTTGTTTGTTTGGTTGGTTTGGTTTGGTTTGTTTGTTTGTTTTTGGGTTTTGGTTGCTGGTTTGGTGTGCGTTTTTTTTGGTTTTTTTTTCCTGGGTGGGGGAGGGGTGTGTTTTATTTCCCCTCTATTTTATTTTCTACCCTGTCCTGCTGATTAAGGGGAGTATTGTAGCAGAGTGCTGGGAGCCTGGCATCCAGCCAAGGTAAATCCACAGCAACTCCCCAGGGCAATAACTACTCTTGGAGAAGTGGAAGAGGACTTCAAGGATGTACCATCATTCCTGCAGGGTAGATTTCAGGAGAAAGAAGCAGTGAGAGGCACCAGTCATACACTGGCACACTCTTTCATATGCCAGTGCCAATGATAAGTGAATATTGTTTCAGTCTTCAGAACAATCATAAAAATTGTTCTTTAAAAATACTTAAATTTAAAAATAAATTGATGTGCTTCAGTGAATATTTCAGAATGCAGACCACAAAACTGAAGAATGTAAATGAGCAATATGACCTATTAATAGATCATTAATTCTGTAATTTCTGGCACAGAATCACAGAATCACAGAATATGCTGAGCTGGAAAGAACCCAAAAGGATTGTTGAGTCCAGCTCCTGGCCCTGCACAGGGCCATCCCCAAGAATCACACCCTGTGCCTGAGAGCATTGTGCAAACACTCCTTGAACTCTGTCAGGTTGGTGCTGTGACCACTTCCCTGGGGAGCCTGTTCTAATCACTCTCTGGGTGAAGAACCTTTTTCTAATATCCAACCTAAACCTGCCCTGACACAATTCAAGACATTCCCTCATGTCCTGTCACTGGTCACCGCAGAGAAGAGATCAGTGCCTGCCCCTCCTCTTCCTCTCATGAGGGAGCTGTAACTGCAGTGAGGTCTCCCCTCAGTCTCCTCTTCTCCAGGCTGAACTGACCAAGTGACCTCAGCTGCTCCTCACACAGCTTCCCCTCAAGGCCCTTCACCATCTTTGTTGCCCTCCTTTGGACGCTTTCCAGGAGTTCAGTATCTTCCTTTTATTGTGGCACCCAGAACTGCCCCCAGCCCTTGAGGTGAGGCCATCCCAGCTCAGAGCAGAGGGGACAATCCCCTCCCTTGCCCAGCTGGCCATGCTGTGCCTGATGCCCCCAGGACAGGGTTGGCTCTCCTGGCTGCCAGGGCACTGCTGGCTCATGTTCAACTTGCCATCGACCAGGATCCCCAGGTCCCTTTCTGTGGCACTGCTTTCCAGCATCTCCTTCCCCAATCCTCCATGATGCCATTTTCTGTCTGCCAAATACCCATTATATGTTTTCTAGTGGAACCATCATAAGTAAGACATGAATGGACCTTCCATAGCAGACAGAGATGTTAGAGGAGTATTTAATAAAACTGATTAGCAGGGGTACCAATAATGACTAGGAAAAAGGCAGTTTCTTTGCAACTGAGTGCCTTTTATTTTTTATAGTTCTGCATGTAAGGATTGCATACCCAGAGGAGCTTTTGGATAGCATGATGATAGGTCCCTGCCTATAGGGCTTGTAGACAAGATGGGCAGCTAATATGCTACAGCTTCTATGTATAGTGTAGTTCTCAAGCCAAATGGCTACTCCTGTTGTCTGTCAAACATTTCAAAGTAGACAAATGTATGTGGGTCAGTGTTCATGAACATATGTATCTATAATCAAGATGAATTGCAGAACTTGAATGAGGCTGGTTAAACATTTAATTTAATTCTTTTTAGAGAACATGAAATGCTCAATTTATCTCATAACCTCCTTGGCTGTAGCTATCAGGAGCACTAATCGCTCCACTGTGGGATTAGAGGGAATTGGCTGTTTCTCCTTGCCTCACAAGACCCCAGAGGTGTGATTATCTCATGGTTACCACACCCCTGTTGTGTCTCACTGCTTCAGTGAAATAAATGAACTGTTAAATTGACAGTTATAAATGAAGTTCCCGCTGACCAGCTGACTTTGTGGCTTTTTGGAAAAAAAAAAGAAAAAAAAAGAAAAAAAATTTTAAAAAAATGTTTTCTAATTCTTTTGTATCTTGTTTCCTCCTGAATTTGTAGTATGAAACTAGCATGACAGAGAATTGTCCTCCTGCCCTGTGTTCCTTGCCAAGAAATCTGATATATAGAAACTCAGAAAGCTCAGCATGAACAAGCAGAAAAACTAAGCAAAAAAATATGACTGCTAGCTGTCAGAAAAAAAGTCATTATATAGAGTGTATTAGTAGTTCAAATGCGTCAGTCACAGGAGACTGTTTGTCAGGTTACATCTCACCCAGAGCAATGTATTTGGCTTTTATCCTTGTGACAAATGATTTCTCAACTTCTGTACTGCTGGCAACCAGCCAAGAGACTAAAGTGACTGTGATATGCCCCCCCTCCAGTGCTGTCTCACCCAGCAGTGTCTTCAGCTAGAAAGCTCACTCTCTCCTCACGTGTGCACATGTACGTGGCCAGGCCACAGAAATCCCCCCCCAGCCACAGGAACCATCCAATTGTGCAGTTTACTGAAAAAAGGTGCATGCGGTGGATAAGAGCAAATGCATGTTCCTTTTCTCTCTCATTAACCTGTGCTGGTATTCATCAGTTTTGTATTTCTTTCCCCTAGATAACTGAAGGATAATTTGCCAGAGGAGACTTCTTCTCTTGATTTTCACACACAAAACCTGTGCCTGCAACTTGGTCACTACCGCTTTTGAAGTCCATAGGAGTTGTACCTTGCTCAGGAAGGCACATTAAAGTCCCTTTTAGACGGAGATTGTCACTCTTAAGGTGTGTTTTTCACCTTTTTCTGAGAGCCGCTCCTTGAATCGTGAGTATACAAATGGGCCATTCCAGCAGAGGCAAACTAATGCCAGCATCAGTAATCGCCTGTCTTATGCATTCCTACTCAGTTTTCCAAAGATGGCACTGGGTAGTTTTGGGGATCTGCTGGAAAGCTCATTTTGCTTTCATTATCCATCCTACCCTACAGCTCTTTTCTTTCCCCACACTTTTTTCTTTTCCTTGTTGACTCATACCAGGTTGTCATCTACAGTAGCATCTGCAGATGGCTTTCTGTCCAAGAACTGTCACTGAAATGTCACTTGACAGAGTTTGGTCATCTCCCCACCTTTAATTCATACCCGAATGGTCTTATTTTATGGGCAAATCCAGAACCTTTCCTCCTTTAATAGATAAATGCTTATTTACTTGTGGCATTTTCCTGCCACTTGCAGAGTAAGACAATCATCAAATGAGAGGAAATGACATCCACTTCATGAGAATGTTATGCTGACAAAGCAATGTAAAAAGGTTTTGCTGTACATCAAAAGGTGGAGTTGTGTCTGTTCTATGATCAGTTATATGGGCACCTCTCAGCAGAGCTGAGAATCTGGTGTAGGGGGCAAAAAGGCCTGTCTGCCTGTGGAGCTGTGCTTCTCTACAAAGTGTCTACCAGCACAGTATCTGGGCAGTTCCTGGTATTTACTATGGAAAATGACCCCAAGAGATCTAGTTAAGGAGAACAGGCATTGCATAAAAACTTGCAGAACTGAATTTCCACTTATGAAGGTTATGTCCTGCTGTTAATTTTTTCTTTTCTCCTGCAAAGCTTGTTGCTTTTACTTGGGTTCTCATTTTTACTGTCTCCTCAGTTAAAGCATAAAATTTAAAGTCATTGGTTTGGGTTTTTTTTTACCCTTTTCATAGCAAAAGTTGTATTATGTGTCTTTTAGGTAGCACATAGCAAGTACTGCCACATATATTTATGAACTCTCCACACACATGCATTTTTCTGAAGCAGTGACAAATGTATCTAGCTCCAGTTAAGGTATTGAGCTGAAATATTTAAGTGCAGCTTTTGTTTGTTGACTTGTCTCTAAAATACGAAAAATATTGTATGCTGCAGCAGAAAATGCCATCATTATTTATTTTTAAAGAGAAAGAAATGTCCGCAAGAATTGTAGTTTGCTACTAACATGAGTTTTAAAATAAGATAGTAATTTTAAATACTTGGTGATCAACATCTGACTGAAATGCTGTGGAAATAAATAACATTTCATTACTTATGGTGAGAGATAATTGTATAGAAAGCATTTTTTAATTTTCTTTCCTTTACCCCCATTTTGCCTGTTCTGTACATCAAACATGAAAAAAAAACCCCAAACCTAGGGGAAATTCTTTTCCCTAAGAAATAAAGCTTTCCCATTGCAAACAGAACAGCTGTTTTCCATATCTGCACATCTTTATCCCCTCCCAGTAAGGCAAAGTCTGTTATATTCCTCCTAGCTGTGCCAAACTTATGGCAATATCTTGCTGACAGACAGTTTCCAAAATGTGCTGCTGATCCAAATTTATTGCAGTTAAAATTAGGCTTTTATCTCTGGAAGTCTCTAAAGTAATCTTAAAGAGGGTGGCTTTACCAAGCTAAAATAGTCCTTTTTGAATGTTATTTTATCTCTTGTATTTCTACTTACATTGTAAAGTTAAATGAGATTCTCAGATAATCTTACGATTCCAAGAGCTAGAATACAAGGAGACTGCTCAGTATCAGAAGGCATGGGATACCACTGTAAAAGCTGTTGGTGTTGAGTCAGTTTAAAAACTGGCCATGGGAATAGAAATGGATTGGCAGAGGGAAATCCCACTAAGTAATTTCTTCTCTTTCCCGTCCAGATTTTGATTAAACCTTAACAACCAGAATGTCATTATTTCTGCATGAGAGAACATGCTTGGACTTAGGGAATGCTGAATTAATATTGTTTTGATGCCATGACTCTTCTCTGTTAACATTTAATTTCTGCTTCTGAAATGATACACAGTCAAAACTGTTTGATGCCTGAACTGGTCTATTAAAAAAAAAAATTCAGAATGAAATGAAAAGCAGCACTACACTTCTGTGTAGAAGTGTTCTCATGTCTCTGTGTGGAGACATACGCGAGTGCATGTGAATGCACACACTGTATTTCGTGTATTTAAGCTTGCCGCTATTCAAATCTTCAGTGAGACGCTGAACAGTTTACTGAAGTAGAAGACTACCTGGCAGCTTTTTTTGGAAGTTAAGAAAGTGAATTCTCTGATGAATTCTTGCATTTGTAGGTTTTCCTGTGGATGCAATCATCTCTGATTTTGCCAGACCTTATGGTTGCCAAACAGCGCCATGGGACTGGCGGACTGAAACCTGCCTAAATCCCACGTTGTTCATCTTTGAAGAGCTCATCCCCAGACTGGAACTGAGAACATTACAGGGAGGCCTTGCAGATACAGAAGAAAAGTGGCACTAAAATCACCAAGTGTACCTGGGTGCTTGGGGCTTACCAAGGGGTGAAGAGAAGCAGCTCACAGACAGTGAAAACTAAAAAGGAGCTATCCTCAGCTTACCAAAAGAAAGAGAAAAAGGAAAATTAAAATAACTTCTTTCAGTGTAGGTGGCACCCACTCAATGAGGAGAAAAATACATTTGGATTGCTGGTATATTTGGGTAATTTTTTGTCATCAAGGTCTTGTCATAAGATTGTCTTTTAAAATGCATGTGCTATATGTGGCCTGCTGAACAGTGAAATGGTTATCACTGCGATTATTTGATGTAACAGTTTTCCCTCTCTGCTCCTCAGATTTCTCTGACATTATCTTAGGGACAGCACTTTGCATCTGCTCCACGCAGGACTGCAGCGTTGAGTACAAATTGGACAATAAATGTGTGGATAAAATCTGCAGGTATGTGTAGCAGAGGATTCACAGTAATTCCATTGGTAACAGTCCTTCACCTTAGCTCCAAGGTCAGGCACAACTCTCCATGGTGTTATGCTGAAAAAATGCCGCTGTCCTGGGGAAATTCCTTTCAGAGGTGACGCATGGATGAAATATCCACCAGTCAGGGGAGCTGCTGGAGATGGGAACAGGGGAGCAACTGGTGTTGGAGAAGGCCTGTCTGGCAGCTGATGAAGGGGAGTTCTGCCCTCAGGCACTGCCCGAGGGATGTGGAAGGCTGGGATGATTGCATAGTTCCAGCGCATGCTGTGAGGAATAGTTCCAGAGATAGGTTTTGGTGTGAAGTGGCCTGACTGATGCCGATTACACCTCTGTTAAACGCTGCAGCCCTGTTTTAACCACAGGAATTAGTCAGCAGAAACCACATACTTTTTTGGAGCATAATTATCTTAATATTTCAAATTAGCACCAGGAGAGGAAGACCAGGAGGTTTTGCAATTACCTTCTTTTTTTCTTTGCTTAAAAAAAAAAAATTGTAAATAATTAGAAAGAGTGAGTTATTAAATCCTGTGTGAAGCCCTGACTCCATGAATGATGGCAGTAGCTTTGCCACTGACATCACTGAGATAGGATCTCCTCACTAATATCTGGTCATTATTTTATAATCCTTCTTTGATATATCTTGTAGAAATGAATCTTATTGTTATTAGGTTAAATTTACAACTTTTGCAATTGTAGAAGTGTTTTAGGACATGTAACTATCACGGTCTGCTTATCACTGTATTTTCTGAGAGTGATTGTGCCTCGAGGAGTTAATTAGAAGTTCATCCCCATATATTCACACACACACACATACACATAGATGCTGCTAAGCTGGTTTTTCGTACAACCATAACATTTTGCAGAGCAGTGAAGAACTAAAAAGGCATTCTTTTAAATAGCAGGTAATTTTATCAAAAAAAAGCTTTAAAATTTTAATTGTTATTTAATTGGTGTTGCCTGATTAGTACTGAAGAGTAAAGGATTGTGTGAAAATTTGGAACCATTTTGGATTATTGTGTGATCTCACTGATCACACAGTAATTAAAACATGAGATTTCTGTGAAACCACTTTATAAGGTCTTGAAGAAGTTACAAGCTTAATGTTTTGCTGTTACTGCTATTTTAATTTTAGTAAGCCTTCTTGTCTTTTGGGACAGATACTAAAAAAGAGACATGACAACGTGGTATCTCATTTCTGTGTAATTTGCTAAATTTCAGGGAGACAGAAAACTCAACTCAGGGCCAAATATGTAAAAAATGCTTATGATAAAATTACTTGTATCCCTCTCCTCCCCCTGCCCCCAGCCCCTCCTAGCTAGAGACAATGTTAAGAATAAATGTCATTATAAGATTTCTTGCTGGATAATATGAATCATATCTGCCATACGTCTCATGTAAGAAACTCCAGGTGACTCTTCTGAAATGAATCAACCTGTATGCCATGTTCACAGCTCTCTTGATTTAGGTATTGCAGTCCATGGAGGATTAAACTATGATCAAATGTATACATTTCTGTAACCAGCCATTTCAAATTCCCTGAATTGGTGCATTCTACATAAATAAAAGGACCTGATTTTGTGCTTTGAAATCAGTCCTTTGCCTTCTATTTGCTGCACAATGCCATCTGACTTCTTAAAAATTGACTGATCCTTTTTCTTCATCTGCACCTGCTCTGCTTCAGAAATATCACTTAGGGAAATCTTGGGCTAGTTCTGTCTGCTATGACGTTAGCCTTGCCTTCAAGAGCAAGGAAGATGTGAGGTGGAAAAAGAAAAAAAGAGTGTGTAATCCAAAACAAGGAGCGGGAAGTGATTCATTTGAACAATCAGTGCATTTCAATTTCATTTGACAAAAGAATGAAAAGGCTCCTAGACCAGTGTGTTGGCAAATTTCTTGCAAATAGACACATTAGTTGCTATCATCAGCCTACACAGGCTGTACACTTGCACTACCAAACCACTTAAGTAGGTGCTTTACTTTATGTTTTTTATTGTTTTACCTACTTTGTTGAGACAATTCAGATGTTTAAGTTTAAAGCTCCATGTAATTGCTTTGGACTGGAGCCCTATAAAGTGAATTTATTTTCTGTGATATAATAAGATCCAGCCTACATCATCTCCAGCATTCTTTAGCTGGAGTGAGATCTGAAAACTGCTATACCAAAGAAGCACTACTGGTTACAGATTCGTGTAGAATAATGGACAGAGAGACACAAAGGTAGAGGGAAAGAAACCGTTAGGTGACAATTAAGATCTGATGATTTCAGGCTCCCTCCAGGTCTCCATCAAGACTGCCTGAATCGCCTCCTCTTCTGACTTTGAAAGCTGGATAACACCTGTCAAATTCCCAGGTGTGTCACGTATGTGAAGAAATTTCTTTAACTGAAGGGAATTTATTATTTGAAGTTTAAAATAAATTTGCTGCTTACTTTTCCACTATTTTATATTGTTGCAAGGTGTTAGCTTCAAAGGTAAACCTTTTTTGCCAGGATTTTTCCTACAATTTTTTCTAGAAATCATCTCACTGTTACAAAGGGTTTGGTCTGTGTCTGTGTTTAGTCTCTGTTTTCTTGAATTGCTCAGGTAAAGGGGGAAGTGCTGTGTGCAGAAGTGAGACACACATCTGGGTTGTCTCAGACTCTTGCAGTTTTACCTGGAGGGAGAAAGAGACTGGATTTTCACTGAAACTGGTATTTCCAAAAGTGTTTACAAGTGTTTGACCAGCCATGCCTATCACGGCCAAGGCTGAACTGTGTAACTGTCTCCCAGGAGATTCCAGGACTAAGGACTTCACGCTCCAGACTTTTCCATGAAAGGCAGATCTCAGGAGGTTAGACAAGTGAATAGGGAAGACAAATCAAGAGGCAGAACTGCCTTGCTGCAATATGTGAGTAGTGAAGTCCTGCTTTCCCAAAGGATCTGGTAGGAATAGGAAAGAGAGAGAGAAGGTGGACAAGGGTGATAGGAACATGGCTTTGTACAAGGAGAGGTTAAATAGACTAGAGCTCTTTTTCTTGAGAAAGAGGTGATTCAACAGGCTCATAGATACTGAGTGAAATAAAGAAGCTAAATGGAAAATTATTATTCTTTTATATACAAGCTAAGAGGAAACAAATAGAAGGTCAGGGAGTAAATTCAAGGAAGAAATTAATTGTAGAATTGACTAGCAGAGCAAAAGAGTGGAATGCACAGAAAATGTAGTTACGCTAAAGGTCCTTGGCTTCAAGGATTAGATAAAATCATGAAAGGATAATTTGTCATGGGAAGTTACATTTGCAAATACCTCCTCTGCCTTAAGCTATCTCTGAGCCTGTGATTTCTGAGAGGAATGAGGAAGTGAACTCCATGTAAGTTCCCCTGGCCTTAGAAAGAAAGGGCTGCAGGAAAAGGAAAACAAGGAGGTAACAGTGGGATTGACAGATGAGAAAATGGAAGGTGTAGATCACAGGCTCAAAAGCGTGCAGCTGGGGAACGAGACGGAGGCTTGACAGTTCCCAATGCTCCCTGAACGTATCTGAGGTGGAAATGGATGAGGCCAGTAAGAGAAGGGAACAGAAACCGGTCCTTCCCAAACTTCCTCCTGCTGATGGTGTGAAAGGCCAGCTTGGTTGAGGCCAGGAGGAAGTGATGGGATGGTTTTGGGGACTTGTTTGGTCTCTGAGAGGGAGAAGGGTAAGAGCTTTGGGAAGACAGCCACTGCTGGAAGCAGGGTCCTGGGCCTCAGAGTCTGATCCAGTACAGCTATTTTTAATCTCTGCACCTGCAGTGGCACTGCTCTGGCTGTGATGCTTTTGATATGGTGATGAGGTACCTTCAAGAAGGCAGAAAAGCAGTCATGAAAGTTTATCAGAAAATACAGAGTATCAAGAGAATTTAGGGGTATAGCTGAAAGCTGACACTATCCCTTTAAACAAGAGTTTTGCATTCTTTAAATAATACGTTCATAAATAAAATCTGCCATTTCAGTGGATGATGTAATGTAAGGTTAGTCTTGTTTTAAAATTATGTATTTGCTCTGCTATAAATTATTATAAATTATGGTGTTTTGTTTTTATTTTTTCTCGTTTCACAGTATCATTTACCTCTGCTTTCTCTGTGTTAGTTCTCAAGATCCTTATCCTTCTGGTAAAAAAAGAAAAAAATCTTTTTCGTTTTTTTCTAACACATGGTAACGTTTTCCTGTTGCAATCCTGAGGAAGGACCATTCACTCAGAACTTCTCCATCCTCCCACCCTGAGGGATCAGGCCAGAGACACACAGAAAGATGGAGCTGTACTACCATGCATGTTAAAAATGATTTTACTTGATAAGTGTGAAATTACATCTAATTACAAAGTTAATGTAAGTGAATGTAATCAGATACTTACAATGGGTAATGACAGGATATTTACAACTTATAATGATCTTGTTATTATACTGTATATAATGATATTATCAAAATTCCTTCTGAAGTTTTCTCCTTTTTAATTGGCCTTTTCATATAAAAGAAAATATTTTAAATGCTTTATAATATTCTGTATGAATCCTTTAAAGTCATACATACAGGTTTAAAGCTTTATTAAAGCCTCGGTAATATCCTGGCTATTTACTCTTTTAGGCTTTTTTAATGAAAATAGAAAAATGCAACAGCTCTTTTTAAGGTATGGTGCAAGAAGGCCTTTGAAAAAGTCTGATTTCCATTCTTTTTATTGTATACCACTTGAAGAAGTGAGCAGAATTGTTAATAGGAGGCAGCATGTGGGCAAAACCTTACCTTAGGTAGCAAATGACCTTGAAGCTATTCTCTTGGGTAAGTAATTTTGCTTTTTTATGTCTTGGTTTCCCTATCTGTAAATGGGCAATGATATTTCACTTCATCTTTAAAGTACGTCATAATATACAAATGGAAACCGACAAATATCACATGGAAAGGAAATTAAGAATTCACAGAAGGAATGGAGACAGATTTTAATTGGAATGAAGGCGCTCCACTTTAGTAAACACCAGCCTTGCCTAATTTATGAATATTGGTGCATGTCCCCTACCCCCTTCACACAAAGCTCAGATAATTGGTCTTTGTTCAGGGAACTGCCTATGGGTTGGAATAACAGCAGGAGCTCCCTTTGTGAGTGCTTTGGGCCCAGCTCCAAAGGTCCTCTCAATACTGGTGTATTCAAGGCTGCTGCAAACACGAGGCCTGATTCATGTCACCCACGTTACACCACTTCTATGCCAGCATAATTCCATTTAGACTGATGGACTTGCTCATGCAGCATAATACTGAAGTAATTCACCTGATTTTAGTGAAATTACTTTGGCATAGAACTGGAGTCAAACAAGGACTGATTGGAGACTGTAGGGCTTGAATTTTAATTGTTTTCTGAAGTCTCCTGGGTATAAAATGCTGTATTCTGACCTGTGAGCATTTGACACCTTCTCTGCATGGAAGCAAATGACCCCAGTGAGAAGGCCAATGCTTTAATCCTTCCCACCACTGCCTCATGGTCCCTTTTTTATGTTAGGATCAAAAGGGCCAAAAAGTGATTGCTAAGCTTGCTGACAGCACAAGAGTGTTGTCCAACAGGCCAAGTCTCCTTTTCCTCACTCTGACCAGTAAGCCTGGGGCAGTTAGAATATAGTTGAGGCTCCACCAGAAAGGCTCTATCCAAGTCAAAGACCATACTGGCAGCATCAGTAAACAGCTGTCTTTTGAGTCCAGAAGTGGAATTCTAAATCCATGGGAAGCATGGGTGTCCCTCAGTGCCTTTCCATTGATAATGACACAAAAAAGTCATGCAGAAGCTCTGTCTTTTCATCATTTTACATCTTTATTGTAGTGTAATAATGAAGCCTGCCATGTAACATAGCCTGTGCTGGAGGTGCAAGTAGCTCAGGTGGTTAAAAAGGGAGCAAGATAGAGACAGAGGCTAGAGAAAGCAGAGGTGCTTAACTTAACTGGTGCTGGATGTCCAAAGCAGAGGTGGTTACCCACAAACAGATGAAGAGATACTCTACATAGGTATGGCTGACTAACAATAACTTGCATAAAGCTGACATTGCCATGCATGGCATGAGTGGGTGCAGCATTAGAGGGAGGAGGGGAAGGAGGTCTAGGTATGGCCATCACCAGTCTGGGGTTGTGGTCTGAGTGATCATTAGGTTGCCTCATCCATTAGACCTTTTTCAGCAAAGGAGAAAGCATGCTCATGAGAATGGAAGGACTTAAACCACTGGAAAATACAGATTTGAATCCTTGTAGAAGCTAAGAATCAGGGATCATTTCTGCGTACAGAAGTGGATATGAAAGATGAAACAGAATAAGAGTGTATAGATGTTTTATCATCACAAGAGGACAGAAGGTAAAAAGAAAGACAGAGGTGCTCATCAGGAATAGTGTTTGAAACACTAAGTCTGCTTGTTTGCTTGCTTTGGGGATTTTTTTTAACAATAAATTGAGAGCAGTAGTGGAAGAAAAAGATGTTAAATTAGATTCTGAGGACAGAACATTTTGCAAGAAGGCTGAAAATTTTCAGATATTCTCTTATGTCAAACACCAGTTTGAATCCAGGTAAATTGTGGAGTCAGCTGCAATACATTCCCCAAAATACTGCACCAGAAAAATGTTCTCATGATCTCAGATCTCATGTTGCTGATGCACAAGGAAGCAGTATTAATTCTAATGAGCAACAGAGGAGTGCTTGTATGCAACCCAGGGAACTGGGTATTACTCCTGTAATTCATAATTTCCTCACCAGTTTTAAACTGTAGTTTCTATAGTTTGGCACTCACAGCAGGATATTAAAGCAGCAGGCTCCATCAAATTGATGCTACATTTGATCACAGTGTACCTTCTTCTAAGGAGGGCGGGAGAGCTGGCGCTGCTGTCCTTGTTCAGCAGCCCAAGATAAGTAATGCCTGAATAAAGAATATGCCAAAAAGACAGAATGCTTGATATAGACTCTCCATGTGTATCCTCTGAGACTACTGATGTGCAGATGTAGTCACTGAAAATAAGACAGTGTCTTCTTTGATGATTGAGAATATTATTACATTTTATCCATTGTGCAAGGGTCCACTGCTATAATGTTTAAAATTATTTCCATAATGGAGGCTATACTATCTTCTTCATATCTTATAAATGGACATAGAGGATTTCTATTTGTGCAATGAGAGGAGGTCATTAAGAAACACGCAAAAGAAAGGAAGAAAAAGAATTAAGTAATTCAGAGGAATGATAATTCCATATTTTCTGTACATCTATGGAAGCCTAAACATCTTTGAAACATTTAAGACACCAAGATGCAGTGTGCTCAGATGGACCAGAAAAGAAAAGGAAAAAGCAGAAGATTAAAACAAACCTGAAGTAATGTCCTACATTTCCTAAAGGTCTATTATCCTAGATTATGAATCATATTAGAAAGGAGCTAAAGTCAGCACTGTTTCAAAATCAGAAGTTCACAACACTTGTAAGAATCTGTCAGGTCTGTAAAGGGATACAAACGGAATACATTCACCCAGATAGCCAGTTCAGCCCAGGAACTCAAAGGGTCCCACTGGCTCATTTGTGAATGCAAGATGAACCAGTTTGACCAGGAGGAAAGTCACATGGCTGCAGGTGTGAACTTCTACCAGCAGATTAGCCACAGTGCCTGTCTGTGCATGTATCGGCTGCTTAGGTAGGGTTCTGAACATCAAAAACATCAATGCAAGCAGTTAGAAAGCTAAACACTGGCGCTGGCATCAAATCAAGGAGTAATGAGAACTGAGGGGATGTTGTCCTAAGGCAGTTACAGAAGTAAGAGCAGTGGACATGGCAAAGACTTCTTTAGGGATGATCAAGAGAAAACCGTGCAGATGCTCTTTGAAGAATAGCTTCAACTGTCATTACAGCTTTCAGGAAAGTATTTCAAGAAAGACTTGTAAATAATGGAAAAGGAGACAAAATTCAGAGGGAGACAGTGCCTAGCATGATAAATTTTCTACCCAAGAGAATGTGCTGGCCCTTTCCCACTCAGAAGTATGTTGCTCAAGAGAAATTATGGGCAGAATTCTTCAGGATCGAGGTAACAATAACATGTTCAGAATTTTCTTTGATGGACAATCACAAGAAGTGGCAGTGAGTTACCATATTTGTTGACAGAAAACCAGTGTCAGGGAGAAAGCTTACTTAGCAGGTTACAGCATAAATCAGATTAGACAGGATGAAGTCGAAGTGGAACAGTGCAAGACCATGTGCACAATACGTACAAATAACCAGATTTTCTTAGCTATATAAAAAGACGGAGCTGTTAGACGCAGAGGTGATGTCTATTAAGTTACAAGGTAACCTTGTATAGAAGGAAAGGTATATGAAAAGCCTTTAAGTCACCTTTATGATGAAACCAAGAAAAAAAAAAATACAAATATTATTCTACCTGTAAGGTTATAGGTTTCGGGTAGAGATGGAAATGATGAATGTAGTTGAACAAGATACTTCTATGATAAATGACCTGAGTTCAAGTCTTACCTGTGTTCAATGACCTGAGTTCAAGTCTTAGCAGGTACAGAGGTTTTCTACAGTAATCAGGAAAGGACAGCCTACTTTGCAAGGGGAAAAAAAGAGCTTTGTTTGTTTAGCCAAAGAAAACAAAGATCAAGAGAGGAAATTATTGTGCTCTACAGATATGTCAAGAGAATAAACATCAGAGAAGAGGGAAAAAGTATTTAAATAAAGAACAATATTGACATAGGAATAAAAGGTAGTAACCTAGCTAGGAATATGCTTAGGCTAGAAATTAGAAAACACTTGAAAACATCAGACCCAAAGGACTTGGGAACAATCTTCCAAAAGGCTTTCTGGGCAAAAAATCCCAGCCACTTTGCTGATAGAGGCAGTGATCTTTCATGCAATGGGATCTGCAATGCAATCAACTGTGAGAAGAGGAGAATTTCATCTGGTGGTTCTGAAGGAATCCTTGAATTCCATGCTAGAACACAGATGCGCTATGTTAATATCTAATTCTATTCCTCAGCTTTATAATTTGATAATACATATATATATACATATATATAAAGAATACATAAGATTTAGCACGTGTACTCTAGTATATGTCACAATATAAACTTGTTTTTAACAGGTTTTCTTAAAACTAGAGTCTGTGCCTCACAAATACTGACTACAGCTTCCAGAACCCCTGAAAATCTAATATAATAGTTTGTTCACACCTACAGTACTCTCTTAAAAATAATGGGTTTAGCACTAAAAATCACTACAACAAGAATAAAGATTGACAGGCTGATGTCACTCAGCATTTGATGTCGTCAGTATCATATTGTTCAGGACACAAAGCCTGCAGGTGGTAGATACAAAAATACCAAATCCAAGCTAAAGGAAGCCACCTTCACATTCAGTTTTAGTTTATTTTCAGCAAATAAATCTTGATTCTAACCCTTCATAACAGTCATGTGTAAGTAGAGAACCACTTGATACTGGCCAGAAAAGACAGACTTGGCCATTTACTGCAAATCTATGCTTTACTCACTGCATTATTTATGGAAATATTAATTATAAATGAGAAGCCTGCTGAGTATGGACAGAGAGCAGTGAGAAATGGAGAGATGTCCAAGGAGGAATGTGATCAGTTTGAGAGCACTCCTTGCTACAAAGTGTGGCTTGGAGCTGAAAGGTGAATCCCAGCGATTGCTCTCAGTTCAGACCTGCAAGCTTTGCCCTGTCAGGGAACAGAAAGCAGCTTATCAGTTTCCTGTTGCTCCCAGATAGGCTTCCTCCTGGCAGGGGGGTTATGCATCAAGCTTCCTCTATGTTCTCCTCTGACAGCTCACCATTTTGCTTCCAAAATCTCTATTAGCGCAAGAATTTTTCCCTCCACACTTTTAGTTTCAACAGGTGCCAGGATTCGAACTGGTCAAAGTAAAAAGATTCATTCTTTTCTAAATTGTCACTATCACAGCCATAACTATCAAAGTGTTGCCATTCCACTTCCTAGGTCAATTCATGGCATAAATACCTGTCAAAGGCACAATGATTTATTCATTCCCCTCAAAGATAAGTATCATACGGTGGGGCTCATTATATGGTTGATTTCAGCTTATTTGAATGATTGCATTGCTGATGGTGGACGCAAAGGGAGGCATCAGAGTTCTGGGAACTAGACACACCAGTGTGTTTTTCATGGGAGCACTTTCACTTACACTCTAAATCTCGAGCTTCAGCTGGGTAATTCATGTCAGCTCCAGTAAGATTCCCAGAGCCCCTTAAAAAAACCTAAAAAAATTCTAAGCCGGTTTTGCTTAAAAGCTTCATGAGATTTTTAGGGGTCCTTGGAAATTTGTGCCTGTCATTCCTGATCTCTCTGATGGCAGTTTCACTAAGTGCCTACCTCTGTGAGATAGCAAACTCCAGGGAACAGAGCAGCCTGGGAGGAACAGAAGTTGTGTGGTTTCTCTGGCTGTTGTCAGATCCAGGTCTTTGCTGGTGGGAGATGGAAAAGTAAGTGGACAACTTTGGCTCCGCTGAGCAATCGCAGTGTCCCTCTGTAGTTCCACGCACCAGCAGTTATTTCAGTGCAAGTAGAGCCTTGTAAAGACATAAGTGGACTTAAAACTCTGTATTGAAATGGGAAGATTAATTGTTTGGAGACAAGTGGAAACTTTTCATAAAAAATAGACAGTGTCTGGAAAGGTGCCTATATGGCACATGCATCTTTAGCGCATAAATGTCAGGATTTGGTCCTCACAGTAAAACACACTTGATGTTTAGAATAACACATTTTAATGAGTTGTTCTATAGAGGAAAGGCAAGAACAGAGGTATTTTGATAAACCTGTAAACTGGATACTTAAATGAAGTCCAGTGTCCTATGTACCGCTTCAGCACTTCACAACATTGAGCCATTCAGACAGTAGATTCTTCTTGCAGGTTGAGGGTGCACTACGTTCCCGTTTGAATTCAGAGCAGTAGTGTGTTGCTGAAGTAAATCTCCCAGTTGCCTCCACTTTCACTTTGTTTTGCATCATGAAGCGGTGCCAGAGTAAATGAACTGGTTTCCTTTCAGATGAAACTAAACTGAAAGGTCTGCTCCAGATGTGCACTAGAGGTCTCTAATCACAAATAGGTGCAGGACAGATAGCCTGAAGTAACACACCACCCTCCCCCCCCAACCCCCAAATCCCACTCTGAAATATGCACCTAGAGAACATCTGGCCCTCAAGACTGATTACTCTGCAGATGCCCACTCCTGTTCAACCAAGCTGTTTGCTGAAAGGGCACAACCTGTATCAGTCTGGTCCTGTGGACAGCATGGTCCGAAAGACTGCTGTGACAAAAAGGGCCCACAGTCCAACACTTGGTGAGCACTGAATGCAGAATTTTCTTAGCTTTTCACGCAAACACCACTACGGCCTGTCTAATACTTGAGTTTTGGGGTAAGTGTATTTACTAATTCTGGTGCTGAAGCAAAAGTTGAATAAAATTATTGATAATAGTTCTGCCCCTATTCTTTCTCCCTTCATGTCAAATCCTTGAGAAATTGGGTGGGTTTGTTTTGTTTTTCGGTTTTGTTTCCAAGTTTTGAGAATCAGTAAAATGCAGTGGAACCAAACTACAGTTAAAAAATTTGTTTTTAAATCTCTACCTGTGCACAGAAAAAATTGAAAATGTAAACTCTAAAGAACCAATAGTGAATGAAGGACTGCCTTTTTATTTTCTTTTCTATTTTGGGTTCTGGATCCGCTTCCTAAAGTTTTCAGGATCACAAAACTGAATAGTAAATTTTTATAGTTTAAAAATGCACAAACAGCTCTGTTTCATGCCCAGCCTCTTCCCAGGTCCCTCCTCACCTTTGAAAGCATTGTCCTGTTTGTACTTAGAGCACCATTTCACTAGATTCCCTGGAAATAACTGGGTTCAGTGACAGTGAAATATTTTGCAGAAACAGTTTTTCTCAAGTTTAAAGGGATACCTGCATAAGAATGGTGACTTGTAAAGTGATCTTCTGGTTCTGACATGAATATACTATGCTGCTGATGCATGCAGCAGGTGATAGGATGCTGTTTACACACTGTTCTCTGGACCTTCTGATGGCATGGGTATATTTTCACCTCTTCCCCCAAAGTGATGGTGAAATGCAGCTTTAACTCGTGGATAGACATATGCAGGATTGTTGTGTTTTACGTCACGGACCATGCAGAAATATTGATGTGGTTTTATCTGCTCGATCTTGAACCAGTTATTATAGCTCTAGAGAACCCTGATATTAAGCTGCTCTTTGAGTTTTATCCAGGCATAATGTGCTTTCAATTGAAAGGCTGGCACTGTGAAGAAGATGCAGAGGGTGTAATCACAGCCATTACAGAGAGCCATCAGTGGAGCCAAACCTACACTTTCCACAGTCAGCAGTAGGCAGCTAGATGAAAAGGAACTATTAGAAACCAAACCCAGTGCCCTATGTGTAATAAACGGCCACAAGAAAGCCTATTAGAGAACTGTTTCCACAAAAAAGCAAAATGCTATTATACAGAAAAAGAAAAGAGTAGGAGCTGGTTTAAAAAGGTTAACTTTCCAGGATAAACTGACAACACTGATATTGGAAAGCTGCCACCTTTACCATCACCACTTGTATCTTCAAATTCTGCCCTCCAGCCTTTGTAAAGGGGCAGAGTTTATCAAAGGGATGTCTTCATAATCCTTCCTTCTCCCTGCTTGCCTCATTTTTTATTTTCTTTTCATTTTGGAGGTGGATTACCTTTAGGGTTATTTTTAGGTCGTTTGTATTCGATGATTAAAGGAAGTCAGAGCACTCTAGGTCTTTCTCTATCTTCCCTGCCAACAGTGCTTTGGGAAAGTGCAGCTCCTCCCACCTTCTCAGCATGGGGAAACATCAGTGACTTCCTGAGCTGAGTCTCCACAGGGAAGAGAGGAGGTCAAGACCGGTGTTAATAATCACCTGAGTAAAGAGGAGCAATAGCCAGTGGGGCCAAGGATCGTTTAGTCATTGTTTCTGAGAAGTTTCTATTCATTCGCATCCTTTACACGAGGACCAATCTTTCCCAACAAATTGTGGAATCACAGAGCTGGGAAATATCTTGCCAGGTATTTAGCCCAAGATCTGTGTCAGGTGCACTTTTTTGCTAAACACACTATTTAATGTGTTCTCTAAGTCTGGCTTCTTTGATGCTGAGGTCTCTGCAGCTCTGTAGGGGACAGAAAATATTATGGTCCTCCATGTAAAGAGATTTGTGCCAGTTTTAAACAGTTGGTGGATGCAAACAAAACGTATTTATAGCTGAGAAATCCTTGGAGAGGTGAACTTTCCCCCTGGCTGGATCCTAAGGATCTGGATAAGCGCGAAGGTTTAGAGTGGGATAAAGAGAAGAAAAGGGACGAGATGAAATGTGAAAAACTCTGCTTTTGAGATCTTAGAGCAGCAATAACAAGGTGGGTACTGCCCTGCCCAAATCCCTTTTTGCTGACATAACATGTCACCCTCAGCCCACACATGACACCCTATGAGGCTTGACATTTTTTCCCCTCTTTTTAAAATCTGTTGCATCTCTCTCTCTCTCTCTCTTTCTCTCTCTCTCTCTCTTTTTTTTTTTTTTTTTTAATAGTATGACTCAGGTCCAAGCAAGTGTGCAGATGAGCAAAATATATTATAGGAGCTGATATAGGAGCTAACCTGAGTAATGCAATATGGTTAAAGCTAGGATTCTTCAGTGGCCTCTGCTACATAACCTGTTTTCATGGAAATTCACTGGTATTTGGATGACAGCCTCCCTTAGGCTTTTTAAAAAATCCCAGTAGAACTATGACTGAACACCAGAAAAGAGCACTCTTTGAATGCTAATGAAATTAATCTAATCTTCATTAAACAACTGAAAAAAAAAAAAGTGGCTTAGGGTTGATATTGCCCAAAGTATTGTAAATAGAGCACATAGTTATTAAGAGGATTATGGTAAGCTCTTGTGAGAGGCACAAACACAGGAGTAGAAACTGGAGTCCTGGGCTGGAATAATGGCTGTTATTTCTAGAGATTTATCCACAGTGAAATAATAGATTTTACAAATAACACCCCAGATATCCAAAGGTGCTCACCCCAAAGGAGTTTAACTCAATTTTTGCAATGAGTTCACTTCAGTAAGCTGAAGAACCCTTGAAGTTCTTTAAAACATTTCATATTGTAACTCAGTTAAGTGATTTTTATGTGCAGCAGTGCTCCCGGTACAGGCAGAAACATTACTTGACAGTGCTGTGACATTTGCTATAAAATTAAATTAAATTGTTGCTAATTTAACCCCTTAAAAATGGAGCTTCACTTGCTTTTTCAGGCTAAGAGTTTCAGAGAATTTTCATTTCCAGAAGTTTCAGTTTATTTATGCATTTTCAAACGCAGTTTAAAATCTCTATTATGCCTAAGCCCTACTGACGCCTTAAATATGTGCATTTTCTCTCATTGCAGCAGATGTTTTGGTCTGGCAGGCAGTCTCAGGGCTGATGTTGGCTCCCAAAACCTCACAATGCCTAAAGAAGGAGGTGGTGGTTCTCAGGTTTTGTACAACAACTGGGTGGTTTGGAGGTTGACCTGTGATGTGGGATGCCAGCCAATTCCCTTTTCCACCCAAATCCATTTTACCTTGGTGAGGTATGGCTGCTTTGCTTCCCTGCCTTTCCCATCCAGGTTGCTGAGGGTGCTTTTCTGTATGGAATGCCTTCTTGGCAGAACATAAGGAATGGGACTGAGCATGGCTTTCTCATCCCATGGGTGCAGACTGCTCTTGAACAAACTAAATCCCAAGGTCCCGAGCTTTGCTTGTGCCTCTAATCCAATGGGTGTAGGTAAAATATAAGACTGTATAAGAACATGAAAGATCAGGGACTGGCAATCAAGTTTTCTGTCTCCTGTAATATCCCTGTTCACTCCTACACTCCTCAGTTAATCTTTTAATATTACTTGTACAAAGGAGCTGCTTCAACTGGGAAACAAGAGAGAATTCCTCCCACTCCTTACATTCACTCCAGAGATACTTGTATTCCCATGGTATGTCCTTTTCCTGACTGGCTTTTGCCACACTTTGTGGTGCATTCTCTAACCACCACTGTTTTTCACCTTGTAATGGAAGTGAAAGCATCTTTTGGCTCCACATTTTAAAGAATGAGAGCGATCCTTCTGCTTTTCTGACCTATTTTTGAGGGGAGAATAGGACAAGCACTGATTGAGCTGGTAAAGGCAGCAGTTTCTGATCACAGTGCCTTGAAACTTGTACCTACTTGTTCTTACAGTGGGGGTGAAGAACATGGGAACAGAGCAGAAGCTTTCTAAATGTGGTGACAGGCAAGGGATGCTGCTGAAAGAGCACTGCTGGGAGATGTGGTCACAGTGGTGAGAGGGCAAGGTGCTGGTTGGTAGGTGATCCCAGCACAGCGAGCCAGATTGTCATCCGTGCTGTTTTTCTGGGAGTGGTGCATCCTGCCTGCCTTGAGGAGGCTGACATTCTGGGGGAGAAAACTTGTCCACTTCTCTTCATGAGCTACCTGACAAGCTTTACTAACTCCTTAGAGGAGGCTGTGCCTGGCAGGATTTTTCAGTTGTGTAAGGCTGGCAAATGGTTACAACATGTTGCTAGTTAAAGGGCACAAAGAAATTGGGGAATATAGCAGCCAATGAGATGGGTAAAATATTTTGATATATAGCATGAGCACAACATATGCCTTTGTACCCGATTTTCTTGGCAAAATACAGCAGTCCAGCCTCATCATCCTCTTGAACGTCAAACAAGTCACTGTAATTTGCATTTGTTCATTCTGTGTTGTGCATACACAGCTTACACGTGCTAGTTACACATAGGGGTAAGACAAACAAAACTCTCCAAACCCTTATGATCTCCCTGCCATATCAGGGATTAGACAGAACTGTTGGCAGTGTTAGGCACCTCCCTTAAGAAACATCTAGTAATTCCTGGGAGGATTTAGAGCTGATATGTAATACACTTCCACTAGACCCTAGTTACACAGTCAAACCCCAGTCTCTGCCCGTACTAACTGTGGGGCTCCATGTAACTTTGGGCAAAAGAAGAGGGGGAAAAGACAGCAGATATGACCCAGGGGCTGATCTCAGATGATTCTGCCCACATTGCTCTCCTAAGGACTGAGCAAACTCTAATCTAAAGATTCTATTTTAAAATTAAGGTCAACTACCTCTCCTTTAGATAAGCCTATATGAAAGTTGCATGGACTGGAGAACAAACTGGGTCCAATGAACAGTCCATGCACTAACCAGTTCCGAGTCAAAATATGCAGCTGGCCACCACTGGAAAGGAAGTGTAATGGGACAGGACTCCTCTGAGGGAGTGGTGTTTCAGAGAAAAATAGTGGGGAGGCCAAAGAATCGCAGACAAAATGTGAAAAGAGGACCCAAAGACACCAAAGTGCAGTATTTGTAGCAATACCCTAAGAAAACCCACTTGTGAAAGCAAGGACTAAGTTCATATGTGTTTTTAGGAATGAGAACTAAAACCCAGTGACTTGAAATAGCAAGCAAAGGCCTTGCCTCTTCATACTTAGGGTCTCTTATATTTACTCTAACAAGACTTTTTATTACTCTTCTTTGTGGCTAAATCTGACCTTACCAAAGATATCTGTTTGCTTGATAATTAACATGGTGGCAACAGCCTGCGAAGGCATAATACTGGTGAAGGATTCAAGTGCAAAGAGCAGAGTCAATTCTTTTAACTTTTCAATTCAATTCACTTTTACTGGCAACTTGCTTTTGTGTATTGAAAAGTTCACTTTGCTTAGCACTTGGTGAACTTTCCCTCTAATTACTGCATGCCATTAAGGACATACTACCTCTTTATCCTAAAGAGAAATCACTAATGACTATCCAAGCTTCACTTGCTACTCATGTCACCAAGTCATTGCATAGCATAATATTTAGGTAATTCAATGCCTGAATCGACTTGGATCTAACCTTGGGCTTTTTTACTTCTTAGTCAAGATTGGTTGATAACTCATTCATGCCATGTGTAAGGAGTACTGTGATATGATACATGTGTATCAAAAAGTAATCTGATCTTACTGTAGGTCCATTGTCCACTAGGTGTGTTTGAATTTGATATTTAAATTGTGCTTCACAGTCCCCTGATCTCTTTGCTGTACACAATGGTAGACAGAGGAAGTTCAGCAGTACCAGGCAGGACAGATTGCAAGGAACAGTCACCCACCAATGGTGATGATAAACAACCTTTTACAACAACTATCTAGTTAAAACACCATTAGCAATTAATGACATGCATCAGAGAACTTACTGAACTCATTTAAGACTAATTTACTGGCCATAAAAATATGGCATTAAGTATTTATGGATCATTAGCTTTTATTCCAGAATGAAATATTGCTGTCTGAAACACTCAGAAACGGTTGGAAAAAAATCACTTATTAAAACCATATGAAATTAAATGAAATAATGACAGAAGGGAATGGAGGCACGGTTTCTAAATGTTTCAGTAGTGGAAACTAACTTCTTGTGTCACTGAATGGATGAAGATTGCATTTTCAGACAAGATTGAAATCTACACAGTTCAAAAAAATTATAACATGCAATAAATCCTTCTTTTTTTAATGGAGAAACATTATATCATTGATCAAAATTCTTATCAAGGTCTATTAATCACAGCCAGTTATTTTGAGACACTGATACAGAGTCTGTAACAATGTTAAAATTAATTATTTCCTTTAAATTGGTAATTCATAAATGCAAGTTTAGCAGCTTCTCCAACATCATATATATTATTTCAAATATGCTTTGAAGACGACACAATGCTATTAGAAATTAATTGTAACTACCAACTTCCACTTCACCGTTGCTCAATGACAGTAACTCAGAATGGAGCTTCACTTGCTTGAAATAGGAGAATTGCAAATGTCACATACTCTAAAATTCTACAGAGAGCTTTTAAAATACGATGAAATACTTGCATCACTCTGCACTGTTTCTATAGTTTCCTGAAAAACTGACTTCTGTGTTTTGCAACAATGCCAACAGTAGTTTCACAACATTTTCTAGATTCTTCCAGATTGAAAGTGTAAGGCTTAAAATACACACTTGAATGGCCAACTCCCTTGTCATTCACACCGATTTCATTCTGTAACTTCTGTAATGTTTTGTAAACTACCTATGAAATACAGCACAAGGAAAGAACTTGGCTTTAACTAGATTGGGAAGTTTGATTTATAAACTAAGAAAGGAATTTTGGCAAGCCCCATATTTGATCTGTCTAGTATTTTCTATTACAAAATTTTATCTACTTTTCCACAGAAGTTCTGGTGTCCCTGTGACTTGCAGACAGGAGAAGAACCAATTCACAGGATAAGCTAGTGATAATATTTAAAATTCAGTTGCATAATTTCCAAATCAGAGTCCAAACTGCAGTATGAAGGGGTTTTGGAAAGTCAGCATCACCTGGAGAAAGTCAAGGCAAACCATCCTGGACTGTGTGTCTCTCAAGAGCTCAAGAAACTTTTAGAGTAGAGACAGGTTCTTCTGTAAAATTAAAAGCCTCATGGCAGATGCTGCCACAGCCTGAGAGGCTTCTGTCTCTCCTCAGTGACCCCCCAGGTAAGTGTCCTTAGTATCAAGAGCAAAGTAGAATGGAGGGAAGGGGGAAAGGAGAAATGGTGCAGCCACTGGGTAGGAAGGAACACAAATGTCACTGTCCCAGAAGAAAAGCAACACACAGCAAAAAAATGATCCAATGTAACTCTGTACCTTTAAAATGTGTGCAATCAGTTAAGGAGAGTTCATAGAGTTGTACTACCACCATATTCTTTGAGCATCTGGATAAAGGACCTTATTTCACCCCAGAGAAGTAAGTCTCCATTGCATGCATAACTGATGCTTCTAGGGCAATATGTGTTTGTCAAGAAATCAGATTTGGCAGCAACTCCCTCCCTTTCCCAATACATCCCATCAACTGGTTATGCAAGGCTACAAAACCTTCAAAGCAAGCCAAAATGGGAAGGTTTTATGATATCAGCTCTGGATCTGAAAACAGGATGGTAAATTTGATAAAGAGATGATCAAAAGGAACACATTTTATGGTTTCCTCAATATTTATTTTACCAACTCAGCACAAACTTCAGCAAAACTTTTTCTCAGTCTTAAATTTTTCTGTGTTACTGCAACATTTATCAGGACTAAATACAGCATTTATTAGGACACAATCCTGTTGTTCTTTGGGCTTTTGTAAGCACATAAGAAAGATTAAAGAGGGATGCAGATTACTTTTTTTTTTTTAATTAATACGAAGTATTTTCTGGCTATCAGCTGATTTTCAAAACACTATGTGCTTTATTTTTATCTACTTTTAAGCAAAAAAAATTCCTCAGAGTTCACCTGCTAATCATTATCAAACCATTTTACAATCTGTAAAATTGTTTTGACTTAATTCTAGGAATTCTCTGTCACTTAAAAAATGCCTTCAGGATATTTCAAACTTAAAATCATAGACAGGCTTATGTTGGAAGGGACCTTAAAGATGAGACCTATTCAAGGAATACATGCCTTATCAGAGTGCAACTGTAATTTGCAATACAACATTACTCTAGTTTGGTGGTCTAACTATAGAAATCAATACAGTTTGTTGTATTTTCAAAATTCAAATTTTACTAGATTCTTCACAAAATTATACCTTGGAAGAGTGGCAAACATTTTCACACAGAACAGGGAAGGAGCATTTATGTAAAGCTTTGTCCAAAATTCTGCTCCTACAGCTGTAGTACAAAAACCTATAGTAAACTGCTCAGATGTGAACAGATATGAAGTAGAAATAATTGTCATAGGGATCATGGAATCATAGAACAGCTTGGGTTGGAAGGGGACCTTGAAGCTCATCTAATTCTAGCTCCCTGCTATAGGAGATATCACCTACTGTATGAAACAATTATTTTATTTGACTAAAAAGTTAAAAATCTATCCTCTGTAAATCTCCTTTCAGATAGAGTGTGTAAGAAAAAAAGACTCCAGTAGTATCCTTTGGTTTTGGCAGGATCTGATCCTCTCTCTGTGAAACTGTAAGATAATATAATTGTGTGATAGTGAAATTAGCTCAGTGCGAGAGGGTTATAAAAAAGATGAGGGAAAAAATGCATAGGAGTTGGGAGATGTAACAATTTTTCTTTGAGAAATTTAGAAGACCTGCCATCAACTCTTTAGGTTGTTATTCTGAGACATGTTCAATCTCCTTACTAGTTCACTGTGAGGATGTGTGTTATTAATAATAACATTCTCAGGTTATTATTATTAATCTAGTGTGAGATATGATTCTTCCTGGGTGTGGCAGAACATATGTCTTCTCCTCCCTCTGTAGCATTTGTCATAATTCTGTGAGACCTTTAGTAGGTGGTGAAATAAGGATTAATTTAATATGTTTGTGTGCACATGTGTGTGTGCATCCATGATTTACACTTTTGATTTGGGTTATAAAAACACTAGAGAGATAAGAACCACAGAAAACATATTCAAATTGATCTTACTATTTGTTCTTCTCCTCTGTCTTTTTTTTTTCTTTCTCTTTTTATATGCAAAATGAAGTTTATGATAAGAAATTGAGGTTACTTCCTGTTTATGAAATAGTAATTTTCCTCTTTGCTGAAGAAATGGATTCTGGGGGTCATTTGGGTATTATTTCATTAACTCAAAGGCCAAAGACCTTCTAGTATATTAGCATAGAGTGTAATTATTACTAAATTAAAAGTAAGTACCCTCGAGATATCGTGGGCCAAATCCTCAGCTGGTTTAACTCAGCATTACTCCGCTGAAGTAATAGCAAGGTGATGTGCATATTCACTGAGAAACAATCCAGCATTGATTATAAAGAGCCCTAAGAATGATTAGCTTACTTATTGAGAAATAACTTCCAAGCGGTTAACTCCATCTACTTTAAATTATTTTAACTAATTTGGAGAACATAAATAAACTTAATTAATTTACCTATACAGCAGTAATAGAGACGAGGAGGCTTCTTCAGAGGGTAACTGAGAATGGTTATCCATTTATAATAAATGGTTATCCATTTATACCAGGGCTGAAATTAGTTGATTATGTTCTCTGTCAGGAGATAATAATGTGATTGCATTCCCAAACAGATGTATGACTTAGCATTTGCTCACTGATGCCAGAGAGCGAAGCCAGAAACAATTTCTATGGGCTGATGTCACACACCATATAATTGTAGCTAAAAATGATGCTGGAGCTTATCTTACCAGTCATTTGTCCCAGGGCTTTAAGAGGGGTTCTGAAAGTTACCATCAGCGCGGAGTCCAGTGTGCTGCTTCCACATTTTTTCCTGGTCAAACTTGAAGACATAGTGAAATGTTATTAATCAGAAGTGTGATGATGGAAATGCCCCTCAGAGAGTCACTTTTCTTGTCTTTCTCCACAGGGAGACAGCAAACACACCTGCTCACAGATGCTAATGCATTTTTTTCCTCTAACAGCTCTTCATCCTTGTACCAAATGAAGTTTTGTGATGTTCTGAGCAATAATTTTTAGAGCTTCTCTTCAAGACTTTCCTGCTGATATCTCTGCTAAAGTCATTCTGCTGTAAAGTTATCAAATTCTTGTTGTTCTTCCCTTGGTGGACATCACAAACTGATTCCCATGCTCTCTATACGTGCCTTCTACAGCACAGCTGAAGGTCTCTCAACAGTGTAGACAATACTGAAAGAGGACAGCTTTCAAGGGGAAAGGCTAAATTCAGACTGTGCTTGCAAGATGTAGAAAACTGACATTGCTGCTCCTGTCCTGCTGCTTCTGGGATCTCCTCTTCCTCCCCCAAACAGCCATACCCTACTCATCCAAATGCTTCTCTTGGTGACAGCAACAGTAGCTGGCAGCCTGGCTTTCTAGGACACTTCCTTAATTTGGTCTTTGGTTCCTGTGTTTTTGTCTGCTGGCTTTCCCTTAAATAGTTTTTGGTGTCAAGTGTGTTGAGCAGATGGGGCAGTGGCGCAGTGGAAGCCTGACTGACTGGAATTGGATCAGAATCAGCCTGTTGTTTCTTATCATGCCATTCCTCTGAGTTTCATCCAGAATTAGATTTGTCTTTTTCTTTCCTTTTTTTTTTTTTTTTTCTCCAGGAGTGTCACGACTTCTACTCATATTCACTCAGCAGACTGCTGCAATAGCAGGTCCCCTTTCTGATGGATTGCTGCCTCTTCAGGTTTTCATTTTGTAATTGTATATGTGTTTTCCATTTTGGTGTAGTGCTCTGCATTTGTCTTTACTGAATTTTGAGTTTGACATCCAATGCATCAAGATCAATTACTTTTCTTATTCTGTCTTCCTTTATGTGCTTAATGTTATGTCATCACGAACACCTTAAGTGTATTCTATTTTGTCACCTGAGTAATTCATGGACACACTGAATTAGACTTAATCTAGGAAAATTCAATGCAGAATCTTGCTTGAATAATACCTACACTGATAATGTATTGGGACTTTTTTGGTTTAAATGCACTTTCAGATACTTTATAGCAATTTTATTTAGCCTGTATTTCTGCAATTTGTTTATGGCAAGATAATGCAAAAAGAAACTCAAAAAATATATCAAATGATAGGTATATCACAGGTATTACTATCCTTCTGAAAGGGGTGAGTAGATTGATTTGATGTGATTTACTCCTGACAAAACTTTGTCAACAGTTTTAATCACTTTCATATCCTAAAGATGTTTATCCATTGAATATTTGATTATTTATCTAATGTTGCTTCTGGACACTGAATGAGGCTATGGTCTCCTATTTCCCCTTTTTAATGATAGATACTACGCTGACTTCTCTGCAGTATTTTGAATTCTTTCCTTCCCCTCCTGAAGTTGTCAACAATAGTTCTAATGCCTCAGGGATTGCTTTGGGTGATTCTTTAGGTTCTCAGTGGTGAATTTCATCAGGAATGAACTTTAGTTACTTTGGAGTAACTAAATAGTACTGAACCTACCCCTCCTCTGTTCTGGCCTTCATACTGTTCTCTTTTAAATGAGCTGCAGTAACATTTGCTCTCAGTCAATCTTTTTCATGAAGACTGAAGCAAAATGGGAAGATTTGGCATTCTTTTTGCCTGTTACTTGCTGTCCTCCCCCATTAAATGGTAAACCTATACTTTATTTTATCTTCCTTTGATTTCAAATGCATGTCCTTATTGGTATTAATTAATTTTGCACTTTAGCACTTCTAATTTTATCTTCCATGCTTACATTGCCTCATTATACACATCCTATGGGTATAGATGAAGGTGTTTAATTTATTTTACCAGAGTGTTTGAAAAAAGCCCCTTACTCTTCATTACCACCTCACTGGAAGAGGTTACTGCCTCCATAGCTGACATGTTCCTAATTTTTCACTGGGTGGGTTAGTGTAAATCATTGCTACAGTGAAACACAAAAGCAGCACTGAAATACCCATAGTCATATCTTGCTTTTCCTATTTGTCTTTTGGTTTTCAAAGGACTCTGTATTTTCATCTTGCTCTTCTTCCTACTTCCTTCCACACTGGCATTTCTGATGTGCTTTTCATGTAACATTTTCCAATAGCTGCCAGATCTTTGACAGTTCTGTTCTCAGAGTTGCTTATCCAGGAATACTTACTTCAAGAAAGTTCCTTAAGTTTACAAAATACACTTATTTTGAAAAGAGTGATTAGTTATAAAAAATTCAAATAAAAATATTTACAAACCCTGGAGTTAACAAAATAAATGTATTTTTAAAAGAAGGTTAAAATATTTCTCCCAAAGGCCTGTAAAGCACACACCTTTTATGTGAGTCAGAAGTTTGAAGACTTTTTTTGCAATTAAAAAACTTTTCAGACACTTAACTCAGACTACCTTTGGTTCACATGCATAATTGCAATTTGACATGCATTCTAAATGAGCAGGCATATAAAGTAGCAAAAATTGTCTTAGAACTAATGCATTTTATTCTCATATTAGTTTCTGCTTGTCCTCTATAAGCCCTGATTTGCATAGCAAAACTGAGTGGCAATGAAAGGTTTTAAAGTAAGAAAGTGAGCTTTGTTGTTGCAGAGCTCTCAAACTTGAGTGTGAAACATGGGTGGTCTCATTCGCTATTCTCAGCCTTTTCCTTGTCTTGTGTAGCAGTTGTCAGAGAACTTTTGAGTCTTGCCACGACATGGTAAGTACAGCTACAGTCCCGAAGCAAAGAATATTTGATCAGATGCTGTTGCTAACAATGTAGAAGGAATTGGTATATTGGAGGAACCAATCAATTATACATTTCAAAGAAACTAATTGTAGCTTCTGAGAATGATGATCATTGTCTTTAATCTGCTACATCCTTGTAGTGTTATTGAATACCTTTGGACTTATTGGCTCAGCGGATAGCACTGTTCTGTGCTTAAAATTATTTATCAGCCATCATCCTATTGATATCTAGATGAGAATTCTACTATGAGTGCTTTAATTGTTAACTTTTTCTTGGCTGGGGAAAAGAAATTCTTTTACCTACAAGCCAGAGTGACATGGTGAGACTAATTAGAACTCAATATACTTGAAAATACTGCTGCAAATGTGTAGCCGTACCGAAAGCTTAAGGAAAACATCAGCTCAGAAGGAAGGATAAAGAATTTAAAAAGTAAAATTTTTATTTATTCTTTTCCAAGATTTTTTCTGCTTCATCTAGGGGAAAATTATTTTAGCTGTAATGCCTATGACATCAGTACTAGAGATTTCTTCTATGAAAATACACTGAACTAAGTTTTTCTATATTGTGCTTCATTAAAGACATCAGTTTTGAGGTGACAAGTAGTCAATTAATCCCAGTTGCAAAAGAGTAAGCAGGATCTCAGCCTCTTAAAGAGAAAGAACATAAATGAGAGATTTTCAATCAGCTAAACCTGATTAATTTCTTCCGAGGATACGTAAAGAACAGACGGATGAATCGCATGGCTGCTCAGTTATTTTTGATAACTTTGAAAGGGTGAATGAATTGTCAAGAAATTGTCTCTGGACAGCTATGGTTTCTTTCTAGCTTTAAAAGGAACGGTATTAAGAAATCACAGACCACCTGAGTAACTTCAGTTTCTAAAAGAAATGAGCAATCGAATGAATTATTTCTAAGCAGCTGAGAAATAAGGAGATGAGGATTGGTCCCTATCGATTTGGCAAGAACAAACAACATGAAACAAATATAATTTATTTCTAAAAGTGGGTAACAGGCCTAGCTCACTGAGAAGAAACAACAGATGTTATCTTTTCCAGATCTTAGCAAAACTGACACTGTCTCACATGATGTTTACACAAGCAAACAAAGGAAAAAACATTAATGACAAAGAAATTAATGGTCATGTAGAAAATGAGTTTGAAAAGTGTACTGAGACAGTAGTTGGTGATGCTGCCCTGTCAACTAAATCATATGGGCTTTCACAGAAGCTGTTGTACTAACTGATACTGTTAATAACCTGCATGTTGGAAAAGAGGAATGTCCATTTTACCACTGCAAGGCCTGTGCTGGAGAGACAGGTATGAATACATTTGTTTCTTCTGCCTTCTTGCTGCAGCAAAGTAGTTAGAAATACAATTATGCTAGCTTGCATAAGTGAGCCCCCCTCTGAAAAATACACCCTGGGTTATCCTAGAAGGGCAACCCCAGGCTGGGCTCCCAGAGTGAGGTGCAGAATCACTTTACCTCCAGCAATGGTTGCTGGACTCCTCTACTCTCCACTCCTCTACAGTGAAATTCCCCACACTCAATAAGCATGGCTGCATATTCACCAAATTAAAGTAAATATTGCTGTTTGTGTGCTGAGAATGTGGGGAGAGCAGGAGCAAGTACACTGTTCAATGGCTGTGTTCATGTCAGTCATAAAAGATGAATAGTCTGCAGAACTGATGAGCATTTTCAGATGCGACATTGCAGCCAATTGGATCAGTTGTCTGACTGCCAAACACTTCATTAATTTAGACATAATGGCAGTGAAACAATCAGCAAGTAAGGGGGGATGGGTCTGAAAGGCAAAAGCCAATAGGTTTCATTAAAAAAAAAAAAAATCTAAAGCAAAAATGGATTTTGTTTGGCTTTGTTTGCTCTCATTTGCTGGTATGTTGAACTCTACTAATTGATTCCATTAATAGGAGACCCATCTTTGTGAGGAGACTGGAGTTTTAAGGACAAATGCTTTTACAGGTTGAGTATATTATAAAATTGATGTATTTGGCCTCTTAGGTAAGATGCAAAACAACATCCTTGAAGTTCCATTAGCAGAACACAGTGTTTATATGTACATGATCCCCATAAGGACTTTCTTACTAGCATACTTTAAAAAATAACCAAAAGTTGAGAAAACTGCAAGCCGCATCCATAGGGGAAGGATATCTACCATATTCTTCCAAAAGGAAAATCTGCCACACTTTCTGTTAGACAGTGGAAATTTCTAAATCCTGGAGATCTCAATTTACAGGGTCTGCTTGCCTTGTTTTTCAGCAGTGCCTTTAAATGCCTTTACCATGCAGTCAGGCATGAACTGCTCTGTTTTGCAAAGCCAGTCTGTAAGTTTTTAAAGAGAACTTTTTAGGACCGAAATTAATATTGGCATTGTAAATTACAAAAGGCAAACTCTCTGAGTGATAATGTCTCCTTTTGTTATGTTCGAGATGCTACTGTCATATAGGGAGGCATTTGCTTAGAATAATGTTGATATTCTGCATCTGAATCACCAGAAGTCAATGGAATAAGTGGAATTTTTCTTGTGGATTAATAATATCTACAGATAAGGAAAACCACTGGGTTCATATGCTCAGGGCTCATGAGCACCATGTGTTAGACAGAATAAAAGATCCTGGACAAATGTTAAAAAAATGTGCGATAGAGTTCGGTAAATACCACTGGACTGTCCTCCAATGGATTGTCAGTGAGATGGTCCATGCTCAAACCTGTCTATCTTGTAGCAGAAAGAAGTGATCTTGTGTACCTTCCAGCCCACTGTCAGGACACTCTCACTGCTGCCTAAGACCATATTGTATTCAATCCACTACATTCTTGAATCAGCTTGCTTTTTTCCAATTACATGCGGAAGAATAATGCTGACAATTATATATAAACAAAAGGACATGGCCTTTTTATACAAGCCATGTGGAACATGTAAGAATGCTGGTAACGCTCAGCCAGGTTTATACTCTTCCTAGCAGGAGAAAACACCACATGTAAAACCACACAAAAGGTACCAAGAATAAATTAAGACTGATGCAATTCATAGAAGAAAAGTTAAATCCAGTGTCCTAGTTTTAGCTGACATAGAGTTTTCTTTTTTCTTAGTGGCTGGTACAGTGTTAGATTTTGGATTTAGTATGAGAATAACATTGATAACATGCTGGTTTTCTGCTAAGTGGTGTTTACCCTAAGTCAAGGACGGTTCAATTTCCCACCCTCTGCCAGTGAGGAGCTGCAAAAAAAGCCATGAGGGATCCTGGCCAGGAAGGCTGACCTGATCTAGCTGAAAGGGCATTTTATAATATAGAATGTCATGCTTGATATAAAAACTGGAGGGGGCATTGGCTCAAATCATTCCCTGTTCAGGGAAGGCTGGGCATCTGTTGGTGTGTCATCAGGAAATGTATTGTGCGTCACTTGTCTGAAATGGGTTTTATGCCTCTCTCTCTTTTTCTTATAATAATAACAGAAGTCTTCTTATCCCAAACTATTGGTTCTACCTTTTTTCCCCACTTGGTGGGGAAAGGAGGAGTGGGTGCATTGTGCTTAGCTTCCAGCTGGCATTAAACCATAACATCTAGGCAGAGAAACCTTAAACAAGTGCTGCTGGAAACCATTTGTGTACATGAGACATTGCAAAATATTCCAGTGATTGTGTAAGTTTATTTAATTGTGTGTGACAGGTCCCTTCAACAGGTCCTGCCACTCCAGCAAACACCAGGGGATGTCCTGCTTTCAGTTTGTTATAGTTTCTTGTTATTGTGTGGTTTCAAGAGATCTCAGGCTGGATATTGTTGAACAAAATTTGGCATTAGTCATATCTTACTTATGGACAATCTGAATTTTTTTCAAAGTTAAAAAAACCAAAAAAACCTTCTCATTCTTTGAAGATCCTCCCTGTGCATCTATATGCAATCTAGATGCTAAATAGTATGCCATCGTGTCCAAAATATAAGGAGTGATGGTGTAGCACCCATAGAAAATATTAACTAAATAATGTCTCCTGCCACTTCAGAATTTGTCTCCATGAAGGACTGCAATGGTTGAAAAGAATGTCTGCTTGTTAGAAGAAAAAAAGGAAATTCCATCAACTACTGAAGTTCACTCCGTGAAAAAAAGTTGTGGTTTTGGAAATTACTATCTACAACCTATCAGTGATATATTTGAATCTTTGTAGTGCGGATTAGTAAAGAAAAACTTGCAATTTCAATGAACAACATTCATACAGGCAGAATGCAGTGGCTATATTCATTTTACCTGGCTTTAGGTCCACAGGGAAAATGGCTGTGTGTGAATCATTTGTTTAATTGATGGAGGAAAAGTTACTCCTCCAGAACTTTCTTTCCAGACCAAAATACCCTGAATTTTAATTGAGCTTTTGGAACACGAAACTGCCTTTTTCAAAAAGAAAGCCCCTAACTTGTGTTAAAGAACATATCTTACGATCAATGGATTCTGCTATTCCACAAGTAACAATAATACGGAAAGGGTTATATGCTTAAAAATTAAGGTATAAATGTCTGCTTCCAACAGAATGTTCTCAAAACTTCTCACAAGATGGCCTATTAGAGAGTAAGACAGTACTTTTAAATAGGACCATAATATTTATTCCAAGATGATTTAATTTTATTATTTTTTTTCAATACTGTTGCTGTTACTTAAGTGTCAAAAACTTACTACTGGGAAAAAATCACATTATTTAATAACATAAAGCTGAAAATATGTGGAACAGCTTCTGACAATTGCATCTATAATTTCAAACTTTTATTTTATTTTGAAAGACAGCACTTCTTAGTAGAAAGAAAATCTTCTAAAACATGGATGCTGCAGTGCCATTTTCATGAATCTACAGGCATCCAGACTGCATCAATAGTTCTACCAGGAATGTAAACTTTACCATTAATCTTAATGGACTGTTTACTTTGAAATCCATTTATAACTTGTAAACATTATTTTTATTATTTATTTATTTACTGGCTTACTAGAATGAAAGTTCAACCTTTTCTCTGTAACAATTTGAGGTTTTTGAGTGTAGTTTTTAGGCTATGCTCCCTCCTCTATCTGGTCCTCACCCTGGCAATTTTGCCAGTACACCTCAAAAAACTGGGTGGATTTTCCACTCAAAACCACACTTCTAAAAGTAAAGATTTTCCTCAGTCCTATGTAGGAGATCTATTACCCTTAGAAGCCAAAGCCCATGAGAAGTGCAGAGAAAGGAGGGAATAATCAGCTGTCTTGGCAAATACAGTCGCCAAAGCTGACAACTGAGAAATCAAAGCTAGCAGCTGGTTTCCACCAGAATCTGAACAAGGCCTGGTGGTGTTTGTTTTGCTCCCAATGGGATTTCCTAGACTGCTTCATAATGCTGCCTGTTGATGTGAGGAAATAAGGATATCCATAACTAACAAAAGCTTTAAACTATCAGCAGAGAGTAGACAGAAGCAGCATCAGCAATGAAAACATAAGAAACTTATTCCTGCATGTCAGCGCAAATTTCGGTGGCGGGAAGGTAGATGAAACCAACCAAATCATTGTCATCATTCACTGTTGACTATTCTTGTAGGATGCTTGAGTTTTTCAGACTGGAGAGTGAATTTATTTTTTTACATAATATGAACCTTCACTAATGTTTATTTCTGTAATGCAGGCACATATAACACATGGATATGCATCTGTATCAATTTGCTCCACAGTCTTGCTCTGTGATTAATTTAATTGAAATTCTGGAACTTTCACTAAAATGAGAAATATGAAGTGTTATCACCACTCCTGAAAGTATTCCAGCATCTTAAATTGGTAAAACATACTTCATGCTGAAAAAAATTGGACGTTATTTTTACATACATTTCCATCCAAAGGAAACAGTTCACACTGCGGGCAGGCAACTGATATGTCCAGTTCATGGATGAAGCAACCACTGGCTCTTTATTTAATGAAGAAGATGGAGAGGTGAAATACTTGAACTGAGAGAGAAACTCTGCTACCAGGATTAGGAAGGCATCCTTAGAAGGATTGCCCAAATGACCAGCCTCATGAGAATAAGCACTGAATGCTTCCTCCCTGTGTCTGACAGAAGGCTAGTAAACCTGTAACCATCACCTCTTTCAAACCAAGAGGAAGGTAACTCCACTGAAGTGCACGTTAACAAAATAAAAAAGCGTTTATCCATCATTCATTACGCTGTGGGATGAGCTGACTCTTCAGTGGGCTCAGACTCCCTGAGGGTGACTCAGCACCTTCCTCTCCCACTGATGGCAAGGGACCAAGGATCTTGTGCCCAGCTCTTCCTTGAGCTAAACTGACACAGACCAAGAAAGAGGGTTTGTTTATTCTGTAGGAATAGGTTTTTCCCCATTTGAATTCATATTAGAATGACATAAACTGGAAACACAGGGCACAGCAGGGAGTTGTATAGTGTAACATAAAATGGATGTGCCACATTCCATGGCCAAAATCCATGATCAGCCACGAGAGAGTTCAGCAGATGAGTCTGACACTGAGTGGGCGTCCCTTAGTCTACCTACTTTCTGAACTGCAATTGTCTCAAAAAAATCTTGTGACATCTCTTTCATGGGCTGAAAGCTCGTCCCAGTGTCAGTCAAACAGACAGTACAGAAATAGAGCCTCCCCTTGCTGTAAGAGAACAGAGACAGTTCCTTAGCAGTCTAACCATAATCCTGATCTGGGAGTGGCCCATGCAAGGTGTCCTATTTAGAAGAAGGGGTTTGTGAGAGATGGTCAGAGAACAACTTTCTTACCAAAAGCACATCATACCACTGAGGACCTCAGCACGCTCAGGACTGTGAAGTTTCCTTGCACAATACCCACAGTCTTGAGTACACCTTGTGGATCAAAACTGCAAAGGTTTAAGGTCTGGATTACTATTTCCTGAGAGTGGTGATGAGACAACAATTAAACCCACTAATGTCCTTGTGAATCAAGTTCTAGTTCTTTGGTGTTTCAAGACTAATGAAAGTATTTTGTTATAAAAGCTCTTAAATAAAAACTCCAAACCTTTAATTTCTAACAGTTCTTCTTTTTTATATGATAAGAACAACAGACATTTTCCCTGACAATCTTGAAACAAAAGAACTTTTGACAGATGTGCTGACTTCATCCCCATTTCCTGATCCTTTCACTTCCAGAAGGTCCAGTGGAACCACCAATTCTTTCAAAACCGTCCTGCACCTTAGGTATTTAGATAAACATTATTTGGTGCCTGTGTGTTTACGTACCTACTCTTGAAATTCCCTCTTAGCTTTCCTAATTCCTCTCCTGTCTTTTACCTATTATAAATTGTGCTATTGTATTCAATTTGATTTCCTTTCTCCAAAGGACATGTCTCTGATAGAATAACAATCTTAAACCCTGCCATGTAAACTTTTTTTTTCAAAGTTTCCTTTTTAATTCCTCTTTTGCTTAGTTATCTGTTCTTTCTGTTAATCAATCAGAATACACTTAAGTGGTTACCACTGCTGATTTTACTGCTCATTCTTACTGTACTGCATGGAATTAGGTTGAATTAAAATGGAATAAATACAGATTTTTTTTTTTTTTTTTTTTTTAATTGTTAGCTCAGTTTTCAATCTAAGTAAGGTTTAGCTCTAGGTCAGCATGACTTAATGTTCTGTCTGAAGCAGATGGTCCAATCCTGTCCAAAACTGCAGCATCAGGGTATGGTATGTACAAACACTAGTGTATGATTATTTAAATAGCAATCCCTTCTGCTTTGCAGTTTTCATTAGTTTCCTATATTTAAGTGAAGAGCCTGTGAGTAGTGACTGAAGTAGAGAAAATGGGCTATTTAGGTCTTTTAATACATCCCAGTGTTCTCGTATTTGCTACAAATATAGAAGTCAAATGTAACACTTGTAGTGATTCAAAGATCTTAGAGTGATTAATATCACTTGGATGACCTGAAACACATCTTGATTCCAAGACTGGCTTGACTACATGATCATACAATCATTAGGCTAAGAATAGCATCAGTTCTATTAAGATGTTTAAGGCAAAGATATTTGGATAAATGCATTAGACGTCAGTAGTTATGAAAACATCCTTCATGGCAAACCCCATTTCTTTTCATGTTTTGATTTTTTTAATGATTTTGTGATGCCATAACCTTAAAAAAAATTCCCTTTCACTGTCTGCCAGTGTTCACATATAGGCATAGGCTGAGCTTCCTGATTTACCTGCACTGTAGGTAACATTTTAGAGTTATCCTTTTGGTGTATATCTTCACTGTCATACATGAGGAGAAGCACTGCTTGAAGAGATTTCTATTCATACAGCACCTGTGTTGTCCAACACAGGTGTGTGCTAAAGTCTGTGGAAAGACAAGTGTGTGCCACTGTTGAAGGCTGAGACCAGCACGTGCCCTTCAGCCCAGCACTGTCCCTCAAGGCAGCTGTGCTACCGCAGCAGCTGGGGTGAGGGTGCGAGGGTCTAACACAGGCTTGCAGCAGGGCCTCATCAGACATTTTCAAGAAAAAAACATTCAGTGGAAGAATGGAGAATCATCCGTGACACTGCTCTTGGCAATATATGATTTTTGTTCCCTCATCATATTTGCCTTCATTTGGTGTCCTTCAACGTATAGTGAGCTGTGTGCTCTCTTTAGCCAGAGGCTGGCACGGCTGTACCTTATTGCTGAAGCAGATCAATTGACAAAGAAGCTGTCTGAGGTAGAAATTGCAAAGCCTGCCATTCTCATGAAAACTCAGTGTTGCAAAGAAGGGCTCCCTAAGCCTCTGTTGTGAATCTTCATCTGAAGTCAAGTGTCTGCAACAACCACCTTTTCCTATCCCTTGCGTCCCTTACAAATAATAATCAGTTCAGTGATAAGGACCTTGAACCCACTCCAACTGTGGCATGATCCAGGCTGTGAGTTCAGGGTTGTTGTGTCCCATCACCTTCTGATGAGATATTTCTACTTTACATTTAAAATTTCATCTCACTAAGAAATAAGTTGGATTCCACATTCCTTTCTGTATCAATGCCCACTAAAGTACTGAGTTATTATCTAGTGTCTCCTTAAAAAAAAATCTTATTAATTCTCAAATGACTGAACTGTTTAGTAAAAAAGACATGGAGAGAGAGGTATCCCATTTCCAAGAATACCTGTCTTTTAGAGGGCAGTCACTTCTCTGGGTCTCTGAAAGATACATAATCTTGTCTTTTCATACAGAGGAAAAAGCTGATGCCAGCTTTCTGTACAGACAAGTCTTCAGACAAAAGGGGAAAAGGGTGGTATTCATCTGTTTTCTGGCACTGCCAGATTAGCGCTTTGCGTTGTTTGTTTTGGTTTTTGTAAATTCATTTGGGTTTGGGCCTTGTGGGTGAGATAGTCCTCTCTTTTACAAAGCCCGTGAGGGCTTAAATAGAATCATGATGCCTGACTGCTCTGTGCTTCTTTTGACTTGCTTGCACAGATATATGTATAGAAACAGAGATGAAGGTACTTTTGGAACTTCTCTGGTGTGTGTACATAAATGTAATGCTTTTGAGATTTACAACAGTTTTGACCATCAGTATTTTGGATCCAGCCTGCACCCTGTAAGTTTGTGTTCACAAAATGAACAAGCAAAATACTCTTTCAATGCTTTCAATTAAATTAGTACCTTTAGAAAGAGAGTTCACACATGAAATGATGAGTGATTAAAACTGAAGGAAACTAAATTTAGACATTTAATGTGTGATTATTCTCTTAAATGGTTATATTATCATACATAGAAATATGGCAAATCCCTGTTTAATTTTTAGTGTTGTGAATCTTGAACTACTGAGCCCGATCTTAAATATTGATCATAGTAAGCCGTGCAACACTCACACTGTATGTTTTTGCTTTTGTAATGTTTCTTCAGTTGTCCCAAACAGTTTGTGGTATATCTGGGTCTTAAAAAAGAGAATTCCAACCAGTAAACATGGCAAATAGCTGCGTTTACTTTTTAAGACCCATAACAGTTTATAAGTATGCTGTTCTTGAATTTTGTGTCCCATTGTTTCCACACGGATGAGCAGTGCAAATAACAACCATGCTGTCATACTATAGTCTCATTATTTGGAGTGATCTTCTCTGCTTGGATATTATGCCATAATCAAGTTCTTTTCCAATACTTTTCACCTGTCTTTGTCTCTACTTCAGACTGCAATATTTCTGGGGTAAATATTGCTGGTTGATGGATATATGATAGATTAATGGATATATGAGCTTTTTGTGTGTTTTGAATACCTCAGAAGTATAAACAAATATAGTACTACTGTTTTATTTTATTTCATGGGGGAGAGATTTGTTTCACATATGTGAAAAGGTCCTCCTCCTGGTATTTCAGATAATCCTAACAGTAATTCTGTAATAAGGTTGACAGTGACTTCTGGAGGCCATCTGCTTGTCCCAAAGTTTGAAGCAGGCCCAGCTTTGTGGCCAGAAGTGTTTGCTCAGGGGGTTGTCAGAAGTGTAGTAAGTATCTCCAAGGATGGAGATTCCACAGGCTCTGTGGTACCTCTGCCAGTGCCCATCCACTTCCTTCACGACAATTATTTTCCTCGCCTTCTTTTAGAATATCTCTTGTTGTCTCTTGTATTTTCTACAACTCCATTCCCCTTGTGTCACCTTCCAAATCCTGTTGTCTGATATTTTAGTTTCTTACAAGAGGACTTCTCCACTGCACAGATACCATATGTTATTTTGCTAAGAAAATGTCAGTTGCAAGCTCTGTTCTTGCTGTTCCCTTCTTCAGGGCTGGAAACTGGAGTCTTCTAAGAGGTCTGTGTGTATGCAAGAAACTATTTCTCAGAAGTCCATGTTCCTAGTTCTGAAGACTTAAGGTCCAAGCCACATTTCCTCTAAACATGTAGTTTGCTACAGGATATGCAGGCTGCTGTGTAACTCTAAAGACACACAGCTCTTACCGTGGCTGGATAGGTCCACAGCACATGCCAGAGGTCTTGACTAATGGTGGTGTCTTGATGCTGCTTATTCTCTTTCTTTTTAATTTATTACTTCAGCTTTTATATTCCATAATGCTAAAAGTGGAGGGAAAAAAAATTACGTGTGACCTTCTCCAGTTATTCAAGTAGAGTCAGTTCCAGTTTTCCATTTTTTACATATTTATTCATGATAATGTCTGAATGAGTACTATTTTAATTTGCTTCCCTTAGAATTCTTTCCTTTATAGGTAATGCTACTTAATTAACACACTCATCTGAATATACAGAAATCTGACAATCATAGTCTTTTGGTCATAATGGGAAATGTATTTGCACACCTGCAAAACACTTAATTCAGATCTTGCTCATTAACTGTTCTTTTTCTTTGCTTTCTGTTTTTTCTAGGAATGGGTATAGGTTTGGTCCCTTCCAGAACTTTTTTGTCTCACTATGATGCAAGATTAATTTTAAAATAATCTCACTATATTTTCAGAAAGTAACTATTCCTTTACTTTTTAAACTTTTTTTCCTGATTCCCTTTGTTTGTATATTTTTTTTTTATGTGTAGAGAAATTAGGTGCAGAAAGTCCCTCTCCCTTCCCCTCTCTGTCCATGTATAATACATACAATGTATCAATCATATTTGTAGAGGCTCATTTGTATAGGCTGAAGAAGTATTTTGTGGAATATCTCTCAGTGATGTAATAAAGGTTTTTGAGCGAGGAAGGCTTGTATTATGCTTCATAAAAAGACAAACACTACAATATTTCTGTATATTCATTTATCCATGCTGTGGGTGTTCAGAATATGGAGGAACATCTCTGTGGACCTTGGATTTGACAGAGGTCACAGAGTCCAGAAAGCTGTTGTCAGTATGCTTTAAAAGTCCTGGCTCAAAGCTATTCTTCTCTAGCAGAAACAATTCAGTTTGTTCACATGTGTGAACAGCATATTCTAAAAAGTTCTCAGGAATCATTGATTTGTAGATGGCTCCTGCAACCATCCTTTGAAGCAACTTGTAAAGTATTATTGTCTACTTTCTTTTCAGCAGGAATGGTTTGAATCTAGTAAAAAGTGCGCCTTCATTTTTTTCCCCTTGAAATAAGTGGTGAACACAAAGCCAAAATTTTAATATTTCAGACACAACAGAAGGGCTCTGTTTTCCAGCAACCAGGAGGTTGAGTTGTAGTATAGAAATTCATTTCATAGTGTGTATTGTGATGGTAAATACTTGGTGAATCGTTCTGACAGCTTCTAGTTGGACAGTGCTGAGCTTCACAACATAGAGATATCAACTATCCCTGGATATATTCCTAGAACCTTACGTCTCTGTAGAAACAATAAAATCTGAACCCCCCCGAATTTTATATAAAATTATTACTACTTATTTATAAGACAAAATAGGTATTTATGACCAATAGTCAGCAGTTGGGCACTAAAAATACTTCCAGTCAGTGCAACTATCTGAATTGAAAGAAAGTCCAAATGGTCTTTTGGTCTGTACCTCTTCTCAGTGTTGTCACAGCAGCACTAATTCTCACTGTCACAATCTGGGTGTCTCCAGGATTGTCCTACAGTTCTTGATACAAGTTTAAGACCAGCATCTGCCTTTACCTCACCTTAATGACAGTAACGGCTCCATGTCTGGAGAAACATGTATTTGTTGTGATAGCCTTTGGCCTGCCCGGTGACTGAAGCATGGACTGGGAATGGAGGCAGAAATAAGTGAGGAGGAGTCATAGCTGAAACCTGCGGGCATGCAGATCTGTGGTAAATCTTGCTGCAGTGTTCAAGGGTTAGGTGATGATAGAGAGAGAGATGCCAAAGTATTTTTGGTGTTCCCTTCAAAAAATACCATGGAGGTAAAAGAAAACTGAGTTCAGATCATTTCTAGGAACACACTGATAGAACTCTACTAAGGTCAGGCTCCCAAGAACAATTCCAGCTGGTGGGAAAGGGAAGTTTCCTCATTCCTGAAACCAGAAACGTCAGCACTAACTTGTAATCTTTATTCTCTTTGTGGCTCCAGGGACCAAGATACAGCTCCCTACTCTGCAGCACTATTATGGCATGCAAGAGCAGCCTCTGTGCTTTTAAAATGAGCGTAAGCCATCCTATCAAATATGTTTATTTTATTCATGTCCCAAGCATATATTTTAAAGGAAAATATATTCTTCATCCTCTGACTTCCACATTTATTCGCACCTCTGCTATTTACTAATACAGAAAAGGATTATGCATGTAAAAAAGTAATATTTAGAAAATGATAACCAGTTAAAATTGTAAAAATGTAATAGTTTCCAACCAGTTTGAATGAGCCCAAATAGGCAGGCAACAGAGGTAAAATTAGAGGCACTAGAGCCCAGTGACATGGATAATGTGAAGAAGTGAATGTGGTTTGCAATGAAAAAGAATCCCAGTGAGCATCTACTGTTAACTGTAAGCCACAAAATGTTGGCAACAATGCTTTGGGGAATAATGGCCATTTAATTTCCATGGTTTTCTACTCCATTACTCCCCAAATGCTGTCATTAAATAAAAACTCTTCCAAAAAGCCATTACATCTAACCTATGTTCAGAAAAAATTCTGAAACGACTTGTTGTCCCTGTTCGGATTTCAGTGGTTGGGTATCTATACCTAAATCACTGCTATTTTAACTGGTGTACAATGACAGACTTTTGGTGCACTTCATAGAAACTTAAGGAAAGTTAATTTCCCTCTCAACACTGCACTCCACCCAAGTGACAATTTTAAGCCATTTCTAAGAGCAGGTCTTAAAAAGTCTTTCAGGATAGATGATGAAGCAGTCCTGCAGAACCTAACTTGTGTGTTGAGGTGTCCCAGTGAGCAATGCAATGGGCAGTGTGTTGTGACCTGAACACTGTTTATTTATCTATGCTGAGTAGCTCTGTAACTGCTCCTTATAGAGAAAGCAAACGAGGGTCCAGAGGAAAACCCACCAAGTCACAGAAAGACCATACTGGCAGTGAAGGTTGCTTGGAGAAGTTTATACATTTCCTCTGTTCTTTGCAGAGGGAACTTGAATTTCTAGGGGTGATACTTTGGATGGCCCCTGCCTCTTGTGCACGGTGATATTTCCAGAGTTCATCGCTCATCAATTCTTAGAGCCCGTTCAAGGCTTCACAAGGACAAAACCAAATTAAATGCAATAAAAGGTTTGAAAATTAGGTATGAGAAATAAATTAATAAATTAATTTCAGGTCACCAAATTTGGAGAACTGACTACTTCTGCTCCTGAGGCAAGCAGCTGTTTCCCCACTGCCTAGGCAGTGAGTCTCATTCTGTGCCTGGCTGTAAGCAGCCTCCCCACCAGCCGTGGTCACTTGAAAGCATCAAGTGATTTTGTCACTGCTCTTCATGTGCCGTGCTAGGAACCTGTTGTTTTGCTTACACCTAGAGCAAACCCCCTCCATGACATTACCTCAAATGCTATCACAAATACACTGCTTGGTTATGCTTCAAGTTGCACAGCAGGATAAAGAATGAAAATTCAGAAGATAGGTATTTTATCAGTGGTGTGGTTGAAGAAATTTGCACGGACTTTTCCTTCATATGCTGCCATCAATTTGCATGCAGTATGGACAGATAAAACAGATTAGACTTCAGCACTGTAGATCTTCATAGAAGTAGCACCCCCTGCCAAAAAATCCCAAACAAAATAGTGCAAAAGGTAAAGAAAGCCAACAGTGAAAATAACTGTAAACTAACAATAATTTCTGTAGAATGTAACACATAGAGACATGTAGCAGTGTTTGCTAGCTTTGTAGAGTTAACAGTTCATTAAAATGAGAATAGCAGGGAACCTGAGTTATTTTGCTGATTCATGAACTCTGTAGACACAAATGCTGGTAGAGTAGTTATTCAATGAGCTTCCATTACATTAACAGAACTGTTCTGGGTATTACTACTAGAAAAAACAACCTATAGAATCAAGTACTTAGAATCTGATTTTCAAATTGCTCTCCTTTTTGCATTTGCATCGATGTTTTGCATTTGTTTGAAGCTTGCATCTGCTTCTAAACAATAAGCACTAATTTTAAACCTGTTTAGTACTCATTTAACCCAGATAGTTCTTTTGTGGCCATTTCACATGCATCTGGGATTCAGTGCAAAGAGGTTGCATGGAACAAAATGAGAGGAAAATGCTACTAACCAGCAGCTGCAAGAAAAGGCCAAAAAAAAAAAAAAAAAAAAAAAAAAAAGTGGAAACACTATACAAATATGCTACCATTATGACTTGAGAAGCAGGCACATAGATAGTGACCCTGTGATTATGTTAGGTAGAGGCTGCTGTGGATGATGACTGGCTACTGTGAAACCCAAGCTTGATTTGTTTGAGAGATACTTTTACCGGTTCGATGTATCTTTGATATGCTTTAGGTAATTAGCGCTACTTACATGTCAGCTGAGGTCAATGAAGCCTGCCAGAGCTTTATACTCAAAGACATCCTAAGGAATAGAGTGTCATCTAATGCAAACTAGCAGAACTAGGAGTCTGTTTCCTGCAACAATTAAAGCATCCACTGGAAGGGTGGTGAGATACTGAAACAAAGTTTCCCAGAGAAGCCGTGGATACTCCATCCCTGGAACTGTTCAAGGCCAGTCTGGATGGGGCTCTGAGCAACCTAGTCTAGTGAAAGATGTCCTTGTCTGTGGAGTCCCTAAAGTGTCCACAGCAAGGAGTTTGAAACTAGGTGATATTTAAGGTCCCTTCCAACCTCTACCGTTCTATGATTCTATGATTCCATGATTCCATGATCCAATGAAACATCTATTTCACCACTGACCAAGGCTATAGTCACTTTTGATATTTGTAGTCATAAATCCCAAATCTAATGAGGATTGAATGGCTGAATACACGTAACCTGGATACACCATGGCCCATAAATAAAGCAGCTCTCATTTAATCAGAATAAATTAACTGGAAGTCAGTGACCCAGTAAAAAATCCACTGGAGTTAAGGATGGATGAGTTCAGTTATACTCTATTAGGCAATAATCATGGATGAGAGAAGAGCCGTCCCCTCAGTTTAACCACCTGTAACACAATGTAGCCTTGCAAAGTACCTGTGATCCAAATCGAAAGCGGTACAAGCATGGACACTCTATACACTTGTAATCTACAGCAGAAGCATTTGTCTTCCTTCGTTATGTCAGTGTTAATGGGGCTGTGCTTCTCAGCCTGACACAGTGGTTGTATCCCTGGATCAGCACCTGGTGAGCCCTTGCAATCTGTCACCTCTGCTCCCACACTGGATTTCTTGTTATGTTTTTCATAGAGACACTTAACATATTATTGTATGACAGACATCTGAAACAGGTCACAGTGCCACATCATCTGCAGTTCCATTTCAAGGCAATGAGAGGACAATGTTAACTGCTTCTATTTTCTGTCAGCCACTTGTGAAATTCATGGGAAAACAGTAATGACAGAAATTTTCCTTCCTGCATATCTGAATATGATTTCCTTTTAACCTGTCTGCAAATGTGGTTCATAAGGTGTCTATTTTGATTCCAGCATATTATGTTAATCTTTACACAATCTTAGCATTATCTTAGCATATTGAGCTGATCTTGCTCTGACTTAGTTAAAAAACAGGGTAGATCTTTGGGAAAGAGTACATGCTTCCATATCAAGAAGTCTTTCCTTGCTGTACAGCAGGAAACTGAAATGAGGGATTGTGATTTCAAAGTAGTTTGTGTAGAGGTGTGACTTCAAAGTTTTGTTCTTAAGTAGTTGCTCCTCCTGAGATCAATGGACGCCTACTGGAGTTCAGCACATTTGATGCAGCTCTCTTCTTTTACTCTACTTAGAAATGCACAATTTTAATTAAAAATCAACCTTTTTGGAAATTTAGACTTGAATTAATTCCTCATTTTTTAGTTATTAAGAAAATATCTATGTAAAACAAATCTAACCTTTTGCATCTCAGAGGGTGGATAAAACAAACAGTTCAAATTATAAGTAAAAAACCCCCAGATTTTTAAAAATACCTGAATTTTCTGTCTGTACAATTTAATGCAGAAAAAAATAGGTCTCAGAATAAAAGCAGAAGACCATCAGCTGCCTCTCCTTCACCCAAGGATGCACTTATTACTGGATCAAAAACATGAAAACCTTTAATGGAACACTACCCAATACAACACATATAATTGAATAACCTTGAGAGGAAAGATTGGGGATTTAAGGGAGAAGATCAATTTAAAATCACTTAATGGATGGAGGCATTTAAAATTACATAGACTGAAGAAGGTGAAAGGTGCTATGGAATAATTGCTTCCATCCTCTGGAGATAGTGTCTTTAGATGTAAATGAGAGTCCATGTTTCAGTAATTTATTGTATGAGAAATATACCATCACCAAAGGAAAGAAAATTGTGAGATAAATAAAAAATAATTTCTGAACCATGTAAAGACCACCTCACCTAAGGTTTTATTCAGTGTCCACTGCAGTCTATAAGAGATTTTATCTTGAAAGATGTCAGTAGACTTCAGTAAGCTTGCATGAAGCCTCTTGTAATGGTATAATTTTACAGGAGACAAATTAATTGTTATAAAGGATATATCAGCTCCTGAAGCTCAAGTCTGTAGCACTCCTGCAAAGAAGCACGCTCCCTGAAATGAACACATTTGGTCACCCCAAAAGCAAAAATCTTGGAAGTGAAGAGCTTTAGAGGGGCTCTTTGAACTCTTTGGTGGACATGGGTAGATGGCCTTCTTCATCCATCACATGCTCCACATCCTACAATGTGCATCTACATTGTAAGGCTTGGAACATCTGTGGGTCACTAGATTACAAATCAAATAACACCTTTTTCTACGCAGCAGCATGAGTGTATAAATAGGGCCCTGCACTGTCTGCTCTGTCATGGATTTGACATTTTTTGTCCCTAGAAGGTAGTCTTGGGCATGTAGTGATCTGAGTAAATGTGGGCAGTCATGTTTAAGTGCAATTCTTCCAAGCTGCAAATACTTGTGGGTGTTTGGGATCGTGTTAAGGATGGCACAAGCCAAACTCTTTATGCCCTGAGTTCATACAAATTCCCTATGCAAAATCATCCAAAAGTTAAAGCTTGGGAATTATTGGCTTCCATGATAAACTGAACATACTCTTAAAATCTATATATAGAGCTTCCAAAAAGAAGTAGGAATCAGTCTTTGGCAAAAATGCTGCTCAAGGATGAAGACATTTGAGGTGCAGCAAATCCAGTTTGGGACAACTTCTTGCACAGGGTGTATTTCACCTGCTAGTGACAAACACATAAATATCTCCGTGTGACTAGCACATTACACTTTTCAGCTGATAGAAGCTAAATGACACACCAATCATCTTCTAACACATCTAAAAGTATTGCACCAAAAGTCCCAATACTTCTTTCGCTTTGTGTGTTTTCTGTTTACTTCATGAGTCACTTTTCACCTGGTGACTAACTCCTAATGGGAGAAAAAACAAATCACATAACCCAAGGAAATTTTCTTTATAAAGAAACTTTAGTGTGGAAAATTCTCTTCTTAAATGGGTGTCATCTAGTATCTGCTGCCCTTGCCAGGCACTGAAGAAACAAGTTTACAGAGTGGAGATCCTCCTAACCGCTATTTCGCTCCCCCTAGCCCTCCATCTCACAGGAAATGATTCTTTCTCTAAACTCTGACACTGCTGAAGAGCTCTTGAGTTCTGAACATGTTATTTTACCATTCACAGGCCTTTGAACTGTTGCTTTTAAATGCGGCTGTTGAATTAATGAATAATTTTGCCAGGTGTTAGAGCACATGAAGGGAATACCAGCCATACGCTTTGGTTGATCTGTGTTCATTTTTACACTACAAGATGTTTTTTATGGTAAGATAAAAGGTCTGGCTCATTCCCATACCTTTAATATGAAATTCAAATAATGAAGACAGAGTTAGTAAAAACTTCTGAGAATGAATAAATAAATGAGATTTACAAAGACAAAGAAACCAAATAATTTGTTTATATACAAAACTCATTTAAAACCTTGCTTATTTAATCTGATTTAGATTAAAGGAATAATCAGGTTGTCACTTTTTCTGATGAAAACCATGACATATCAGTGACTATAAAATACCTAAAAAATAGGGAGGCTTCAGGTGTTGAGATACCTGAGGTGTTTGATTTTTTGGAGGAAGCTGAAAGAGACTTAGTTGCCATTCATTAGCTGACTAAAGAATATCCATCTCTACACTTCTGGTTTTCCATGAACAAAAGCAACAGAGGAGTTCTCCCAGAGTGGACTGCTTTTCAGTAGTGGCGGTAGGGAAGCAGAAGAATTGTCCTTCTTTGACGTTTTTGAAATAGGCTTCACCTCAGCACAAACTCTGAGTGGACAGTGGTGATGGAGGTGGAATTTGGTTCTGGACTGTGCCTGGACTATTTGTGATGCCATGAACTTATGCCACGACATGTTTAACAGTCATAGTCTCCTGCTTAATGCAGACTAACATCTTTGGGGACATTTTTGTTCTATTCACATCTGGTTTGCAGGTCAGTGTTTTCCCTGTGTAGAAATCATGACACACGGCCTACTCTCTGGGGTGTCTTGCCCCTGGCTTTCCTGAAGATAAACAGCCTTGATGCTTAGGCACTGGCAGCAAGAGCCTAGCTGGAAGGGCTCTGGATTTTTTGTGATGAAGCAGTGCTTTATGTCCTGTTGAGTAAGTGGCCTGGGGAAGTGTTCCAGGTTGCATCTACGTTGCATGTCTTTCTGTAGTGTATAGAGTCTGGTTGCAGAGACAAATCCTAGTGTGCTTCCTAGTCGGCTTGCAAAGCCAAATCTACCACATTCACCATTCTTCCCCTGAAGGGTGACAGGACAGAGAATGAAATGTGCAACAAAGGCTGTTCTCATCAGAGCTCATCATCTAGAACCACAAAGCAGTATAAGAAGCTACATGGAAAATAAACCTTACAGGGAAAGACTGAGAAGAGGTAATTAAGAAATAAGTGACCTACGATGTTTGGCACATTATAAAGTTTATTATGAGATGCTTAGATCAACTGTTTTGCTACCCAAGAAATAGTGCTCTCCCCTCTGGTGGTCTTAATCAACAATTGCTACTTAACACTGAGAAACAGGCATCTTAAGAAAAAGGACAGAGACAAAGAATCTTTTCTTGAATACACTGATATTAAGATAATGAAAGGTTTCAATGGTAGTATTATTAAAGGTTGACAATACTGGGTTTTATGATTCTCTTTATACAGTTCAGATAAATTAAATAAAACTAGCTCTTATCTGTGCAGCTCCTAAAGCCACATTGTAACAACAGTCTCAGGATCATCTTCAGTAAGATACCCAAAGCCAGGGCAGGTTTGTGAGGAAGGAGCTAATGCCAGGTGCTGTCTTTAGACTCCTAAGAAAAGTACCAGCAGGACTGAAGTGATGACCTACAAATTTCCTGTATGTTGCATGTATGTCAAATACAAAGGGAGACTAATCAAAATAACATGGTAAAGATAAAAATGACAAAACGTGGTTGGTGTAACAGCACTGATGCCTTAACTGATAGCTCAGTGTCAAAGATATGATGCATGTGTCGCTCACTGTAAAAATGTCAGTATTTGTCAGATATAACATCTCCCCAAGACTGACTGACACATAGGTCAAATTGCAGATTCTGCTCCTTCAACATAAAGTGACTAAGTAGAGCTTAAAAAAACCCCTTCAGATAAATAAACTATGTTTAAAACCATCTCAGCTTTTCACTGGTAAACACTGCTTCTATCTACTAATATATATTGACAAAATTAGTGTTTTCATGCAATGTTTTATGGTACATTACCTAAACTCAATGAGCAACTCACACTCTGTTTTTTTGTTGCTAACAGTGGTTCACAATGTTTTACTACTAACTATGGGTGTCACAGCAACAATTTGACAAGCAATAAAAAGAGAAAATGTTCTTTGGTGCAGTTTTTACAGTCTATTCTACACAGTCTCAATCACTGAAGTGAAAAAATGAAGATAAACAGCTTAACAAGTATGTTTACATGCAGGTATTTTCTTTTAAGATTAATTGAATTTCACATATAAATAAAAAATGCTTTGATTACAACTTTATGAATTTGAAGGAGCTTTGAATGAACTGTCAAGTTCAGAAAGGAAAAATACTCCATTTTTCTGACACTGAAACACAGTGAAAATAGTGCCATGCCTTTTTGATTTGTCATTTTCTGGAGTACTACATCTGAAGTTCTTCATTAACTATTAAACTAATGGTGAGATCTTTGATTTCCAGATAAAACTGAAAGAATCCCATCAGATTTACAGGACAAAAATCTGAGGCCATTTTAAGGAAGCCAGTATTGTTTCAGCTCAACAAGGTATGTAGATACACAAAATTCAACAGGATAGGTTACTCTGATTGACTGTGTACTGACAGGATCCTAAAGCAGGGCACATCCGGTTGTTTATTTGCTAGAGTTCTGAAAATTATTGTTAAAGTTGCACAGGTAAGAATTTAACCCTGGAAATACTGAAGAAATGGGATGTTCATTCTTATCCCTTGCTTGTTACAGCACAATGTTTAGTTATCAATGTTTAGTTTTGTGAGCTATTTCTTTGAGCTACATGATTTAATGCCCAGTGACTGCCCCTATACCTTGGAAGGAAAAGTATGAAAAGAAAACAGATGTAGCTAACAGGATAACTATTTAAACATCATCATAGCCTTTTTGCAACAACCAAGGGGACAGAACCTTTAAAGCAATAAGAAAAAAAAAAATCCCTAAAGATGTGTAGAAACCACTGGTGGAAGATATTAATGGAATTGACCCAAAGGGATCTTTTATGAGAGCATTGAGAAGAGCACGGACTTTGTCTGCTAAACAGCTCATATAAGCAGGGAATAGAAGATGGCTTTTAATCTCCATCCAACTATTTTTAAAAATTTATTTTATAAAAAGACCATATCTATCTATGACATGAACACAATTCCCAACAGTAGAGTCCAGAGTTCCTAGGACTCTTTCAGGATAATGATATGAGGCTGACTAGCCCCTGGCAAAAAGTCATCCTCTGGGGTATACGAATCTCTTTTTCAGGGCACAGTCTTTAATGAGAGGTCATATTTCTTAGCACAAGGCATCCAAAGTTACCAAGTTTATATTTAATAGAGTGTAATTGCCCCTACACCTTATGTAGCACTTGCTCCAAAAGGTGATTTCAAAGAGCTCTTACTGACTGACATGGACCTCTTAGGAGTCAGCTTCAAGAAGGAAAGAAATGCCTAGGTGGTAGAATACAGGGGCTCAAGCATTTGGTGTCCATAGTGATGCCCTGCTAGATACACACAAACACACACACACACACACACACACACACAGGGACACACACATGCAGACAGCGGAAGACAAATCTAAGACCATTTTCATGCCAGATATTAAGGAGCATTTCCAGTTAGCAAGTTGGTGGACATTTGAAGAGATTTGGAGCTTAGAAATCTAAACCTTGCCTGAGTCTCGCTGTGATTTCAATGTAGCACAATAGAGGTTTTGAGAACTACCAGGCATTTGGGGTAAATCAGCCAAGGTGGGATACCACACTGATGTGTCTGCCTGACAACTCGTGCCTGAACCAACTTACTCGGGGCTAAGTTGAGCATCAGTGTGTGGTATGATCTGTACCATCTAAGATGTTTTTTATGGAGAAGTACCTAAAGGTATACTGCACTGCTCTTGTGCTCCAAGGGAAAGTCATCTGTTGCTGATACACAGTTTTACATTTTCCCTGCTGTGATGATTCAACTGTGCTAGCTGGCACACCGAAGGGAAGAAGCCGAATCTCCACTCATTTCCTTGCTCTTCCCACTCACTCTCCGTGAAGAAGAGGCATTAGCAGCTGTGCAGAATCACTGTTATGCTGCTGCCTGCTGCTACATGCAGCCCACACAAAATCTTGCTATTAGTAAATAAAATAAATGCCAAGATAATTCAAAAATTATAAAATAACTCTTAAGTGAACATTTAATACATCCTGACAAATAGAGGCAAATTACAGTGACAGAGGTATCTACCCCACCTCTTAGCTCGTTGCTCATAACAAAGGAAATGACTCCATGTTATGATGATGAGGATGTCAGACTGTCTGTTTTTAAGCCTTTGTAGAAAAAAAAACCCACCACAAACCTGCGCAGGGAAAGAACCTACCAGCTGGAAGGAGAGTTGCTGGAATAAAGTGAATCTTTTACATCTTCAGTCTCATGATAGACAGAAAAACCCTGATCCTGATAGCCATGACACAGACTGTCAGAACTGGAAGACACCTGGAGGGACCATTCATTTACTTCATGTCCTAAGGCAGAAAAACAACCAGTGAAAGACACCACTGTCTCTACAGCACCAGCTGCAAGGCTTTGATACTCTTTTTTTCAGGTCTTCTGCATATTCTGCCTTTGTTTCCATTTAAGGGCTAAGGAGAACAGATACTCATATTTTTCCTGTTCAGGTATGTTTCATGCACTTAAAGGCTGTTAGCTTCTTCCCGTCATCCTCTCTACCAAAGTTTACCAAATTTCAAACCACTTTTTTGATATTTTTTTCACAGGTTTTGCCTCTTCATTGCTGCTATGCTTATCTTGACTTTCTGCTGTTGGTCCAAATCTTTTCTGAACTGTGTTAATGAAAGATCAATTAGTATTACAGAAGGGACCTCATGAGTGCTGAGCTTCACTGAAAACCACAGAAAATGTTCTCTTATTATTGTCATCTTTAAGTAACCACGTCTTTAATTTCTTGGTCTGTCATGGGCAATGTGTTGTAATGAATTGTATCTGATGTTAAAGGAGGAATTCACACACAATCAGAGGGATTTAGGAAAAAATATGCCCCCCTGAGTTATTGTTTTGGGCATTTAATTTTCTTTTATAACAGAAGTCATTCCAATGATGCAGCTGAATAATGTTCATGCATTAAAAATAATATTTAGTTAAAAAATAGTGAAGCCAGGTATTTTTTTTTCTTTTTCAAAATGTGTGCTATGTGTGCTATATGTTGGTGACATAGCAACACGTAATACATGTGTTGGTTTTGGGTTGAGCCCAAAAGAATGACCTGCATGAAATCTGGTTATTTAGAGGAGTCTGGTCTGTTTCCTGGGATAGCAGAGTAGATTCACTTGTTTCATGAAAAGTTAATTTGTGATTCTATGAACACAGACCTAGAGATTAAAAATCTAATTAATGCCAATCAGTATGGTATCATGAAAAGTAGGTCTTGTCAAAAAACCTGATAGCTTTTTTTTGACAAGATTACAGGTCTGCTTGATAAAGGCAACTGTGCTGACATAGTTTACATGGATTTCTCCAAGGCATTTGACAGAGTACTGCGTGATTAAAATCTTAGGTTACAGGTGCAAGTTGGGTGGATTAAAAATTGGTTCAGTGACAGGTCTTAAAATGTGGTTGCTAATAGGAAGGCATCAATGAGCATTACTGCTGGAGCTTCTTGGGAATGGTCCTTGGTCTCATTGCATCAAATTATTTTAATCATTTACATAGGTAAGTAGCTCCCAAACTTTTCTGCTTGTGGCTTTCTATTTCACTCAGACTCACAAATACTTCCTGGTACAAAAAAAAAAAAAATGTAGCATCTTACGGGGCTGGTTCCTCTACTCTGTATTCTCTCTCACATACCCATGCTCTTGATTAACTGTTGCAGCACCACTGGAACCTGAATTTGATTGCTGCCATTTTAGGTAAAGTGAAACAAAGTTTTTAGTACATTATTAGAGGGTGGAGTAAAGTGTAATCCACTACTATGTGCTTTATGTGGAATGGGCACATTTAGAAATAAACATAGCATTTGAAAATCTAGGAATTAATGTTTCTGTATGAACATTACAAGTTCCATCTATAGTGTGGAAAACTGTTTTGGTAAATTTTGAGGAGATTAGTGTTGCCTTCAATAACTGCCTAACCCTAAATTTTATTTTTAATGCTGTGAACAATGTAGCCCTCACTAATTAGCAATATGAACTAAAACCCAAGAACTGACTTTTTTTTTTTCCTTGATGAGACTTCTATTAAACCCTTGTATTCAGCTTTGGTATACATCTTTTAGAAGTGTGTAGGGAGGTGGAAATACTCAAAAGAGCTAAAAAATGGAAGCACAGAAATATTTCAAAGATGGAAAAACATCCATGTAGTGTCATTCTTGGGAAAGTCTATCCGCTCTTGTTTTTTGGGCAAAAGGGATGATTAGCAACTTGATCACTGTCTTTAGATTATCAAACACGGAAAAGATATTCTGCAGGGAGAAGCTATTCAGTCTTTCAAAAAAAAATACATAACAAAAGATGGAATACAAAATTAAACTGGAAAAAAAAAAAAAAAAAAAGAATCCCCGAAAGTAAAGGTAAATAAACGCTGGAGATTCTTACCGGGGCAGTAGCAACCTTGTTAATCTCTGGAGTCTTTAAAATGGTCTCTTTGTGCAAGACAGGCTGTGTTCCTATCTCTAGGAAAGATATGTCCTGTATGAACAGGCAATCCAGCCAAATACTGCAGCATTTCTTTCTGCTCTCGGTCTATGGATATTTGAACGAGGGAATAAAATTCAGAAATACTTTTTTTTTTTTTCGGGGGGTGGGGAGGGTGTTAAACTTTGAGATAGTCCAGTGTAGGTATGAATGACTGTCTCCCTGACATCAGCTGCAGACTCATTTGTTTTCCTGCTATTTTTTTAAAACCAGGCTTTTAAATTTGAGACATCTTCATGGTATCTGAGATGGAGTGGCACCATCATCTGCCAGATATTTCTACTGCCCATAACCAGCTCTTCAGCTATAAGGAGTCCATTCTTGTGAACACTTCCAATATGGTTATTATGTTTTCTTGCTGTGGGTGTTGACAGACATTTGCACTGGGTAGAAAGAGATGTGTTAGCAGTTAAGCATTTTCACCATGCCTAGGCCTCAGATTAGGATTCATCTCCTTAGGCTTAATTAGTCACATAAACTGTGCCACCAATGTAAAAGAAAAAGAAGTCTTCCTGATTGGTTTGTTCTTATCCAAACTAAGAACACTCATACCCCTCTTCTGCCTTTCCCACCATGATTAGTGTTTCCCATCCTTTCCATAGGAATCTAGGATGCTTTTTACTCAGCACCCTTCCTCCTGGGCAAAAGGCCATTCACTTTGGTGTGAGGGTTGTGGGCTCCTCTCAAAAGATCTGTGAAAAATACCTAAGAAAGAAAACTCTTGTTAACAGGTGTAACTTTGAGGAAGGACATAATCCAGGTTTAACTAATGGGTTGTAGAAATGGTGGGGAGGGAGAGAGCAAAAAAGCCATTATTTCTCTCTCATTGTCACTGTCCTTTAAGTGTTGTTGTAGATCATTTACCCTGAACTGACTTTTAAACAGTATACTTGAAAATACATTATGCAGACTCTACTTCTTCCACTTCTAATAGAAGAAAGCAAATACTTGTGGTTCTCCAACCAGGGTAATGCCAGGTCCTTATGCAAAGAAGCAAAGGAAGAACAGCAAACTGAAGACACTGAGAATCATGAGTAAAAATGCATTTCTGAATACAATTACCAAGAGGACATTCCAAGGAGAAATTTAGTACACAGACTAACTTGACTCTGTACAATGCTGTGTAGCTACTTCATATGCATCCTATCATCAAATTATCTTGGGGTATATGCTTAGTGGAGAGAGATGACAAACTAGTACATAAACATACACACCATGCACAATTGTTGTGCCATTAGAAAGTTATGAACACCTTAGTTTGGTTACAGGGATGCAATTAGGAATTGGACTACTGGAATGGCAAGGCTTTGGATTTATCAACTTAATTCACACCTTACTGCTCTCTCTTCCTTTTTTCAGTGCTTCTATAATGTTCAACACTCCCCTTAGCGAGGAAGTTCAACCACCAAAACCTTTCCTGCTCTACACAGACCTGCCTTGTGGCTGGGTTGCAAAATTCAACTGGAAATGAAGACAAGCCTTGAAGAAGTATGTGCCATTCCTTTGAAATGTGAGTCAGTTTTGGTTCGGTTCATGTTTACAAATTTGATTCTACTTCTATGAGAAAACCTGACCAAAACCAAAGCATGAAGGCTTATTTTTCATGAAGCTGAACTAGGCATAACTATGTTCTCCAGTTCCTGTCACAGTATCAAGAAGCAATACGAGAAACAGCTTGGAGAAAACATTCTCTGCCTCACCCAAGTAGATCAATTATCTGCAGCAGCTGTGCTACAAGAAAATCTGGAGACAACTTTTGAAATTCATGAGTAATGTTCTGCTTTACAGTCACCTGTGGGTGTCTGCAATGCAAAAGTCTACATGGGAGGACGTTGTTTAAAGTCTTGTTGCACATAGGTTGTACAGTCAAAAAAGCCTAGACAATGCTTTGGGTGAACAATGTACTTGTCATTTTTAGGCGAACCTAGATTCTAGTTTGCATCTCATCTACATCTACAATACTCTGAATCTGGAGTTTATTCTGTCCTAGAGCCAAACACTGGTGGTGAAAGGACTGATAAGAAGGCAAAAAAAATTGGGTTTTCAGCTCTAGTTTTGAACAGCAAAACTAGGAATTTAAGAAAAATTAAAATGATTGTTTTCCTTTTTTCCCATCAACCAGAAAATACATGATGTTCATGTAAACTGGTTAATTATTTATTTACAGCTCAGTCATGTATTTCATATTAATAACACTGTATTCCTGATGGGGATAGAACTCTATGGTCCTAAACAGTGAACTTTCACTATATGAAGACCTGCTGCATTGAGTGATTCTTATGCTTTTCTGACTGTAATGTCTCAGAGCACATTCCATCTGCTCTGCTGAGTTCATCACCCCATTTGGATTAATGAGCCCTCTAGTATCAGTGCTGGAACTTTGACGTGTAGTTACACATTGATCCAGCCATATAGATGAGTAATGGCTGAAAGCAAAGAATGAGGGGATATTCTGCAAATAAAACCTCAGCAGGCAGTGTGAAGGTGCTCAGGCCAAAGTATGTATTTCATTGTTCTTCTACACAAAAATTAGAAGCAATCATCTGAAAAGATACTGCTCCAAGGTTGTACACTCTGTCTGGGAAAGGCCAGGCTACTCCCATCTCCTTGGTTAGCTCTGCTGGAGTCCCATAAGCTTGACATTATTTTGGTTCATGTTAGGAACAAAGATTAAGCTTCAGTTTGGTGCATTGCCCCCCTGCAATACCCTGCAACTTCCCTTGCCAAGAACAAGAACAGAAACTTTCCCATCCTCTGACATTTCCATCTAGACTTTACCTGAAGTCACACTCATTTAGTAAGACCAGCCCAGCAGATACTATTGGACATTGTGAAGACTACCTCTCCCTTTCCCTCCTCCTCCTCTAATCCCTGCTAACATTTATCATTTCTAAAAAGCCCTTCAGAACAGGAGGCTGCACCCAGGGTGCCCAGTGACCCAGCGGTCATTGCACTGAGCTCCTGTAGGATCACAGGGCACAGCAGTCAATGGGAACAACCAGCTGAGTAGAAGATATTCTGCTGATTTTTCACAGTGATGTACAGTGATGTAACCTCTAGGAAAAATCGATGCCAAAGGCAGACACTGGTTAGGTCTTCAAATGAGAAAATATCTCATTTGCAGTTTGGTTTGTTTGTTTGGTTGGTTGGTTGGTTGGTTGGTTGGTTTTGGAAGCAACTGTGGTGCCTTCTGGGACCTCTTGTGAAATTAGTTTGTAATGGAATATTAAT